>NW_005841838.1:1075944-1172095 GCF_000455745.1 Alligator sinensis
GCAGGGGGTCAGGCTAGATGATCTGTTCAGGTCCCTCCTGACCCTAGCTACTATGAAACTATGAAATACAATGGTCTCTCTCCAGCCAGCTCCACCATTCATATAATAAAAGTAGTTTTGCAGAAAAACTCTGGAATCTGAGACAAACATATTCTGCAAAATCAAGTTCAAGCTGTCATGATTTTTGAAAAAAATCAACAGCTTTTGACTCAAGATAATTTCCAGTATAAAAGTAAATGAGTGAACACAGACACAGATTCAGTGTTTTCTAGTCTATTTTATTTACAACACATACAGTTTCTATAGAATATGGTTTCTAACATGTGTATGTTAAATATAAAAAGCATAGCATAGCTAATATCTACTTACTGATTACTGCAGCCAACATAAAACCCATAGGACAGACTGAATGGTCCAAGCCTCAGGTTTAAAATACTGAAGGCTCTCTGGTTCTCGAACTACAGGTTCAAATCTAGTAGCATCAACTCAGAAGGGAAAAGGGTTGAGGTAGATACAGTTCACTGAGTTCCCAAAGTAATTTGCTCTGCGTGCGTCTTTTTCAAAATACATAAATAAATAAATAAATCTGAAATTTGTGCGTCATGTTTTGAAATGGTAGGAGTTTGCCCAGCTGGTGGTAGCCAAAACTCTAGTGAGCACTGGTAGGAAGTATACCAAGTTGACTGCTACTTTCCATCCCACACACTACTTTAGTTCACTCATCCTATCTGTATTAGTTTATAAAGCGCTTTTGAGATCCTCTGGAAATAAAGGCACTAAGGAACATACAATTATTTTTATTTTGATAAAAACAATTCAGGTTTCTCATTATAATATGCTGCTGTGATCCTGCATAACATGAGAACAAATGGCATGATTTTCTTTTTGTTTTATTGCTTTTGTTGCAGTCAGTTTTTGCTACTCAGCTATGATAAAATATAAACTAGAATGGAAATTAGTTATTTTGAAAATGACATTGTATTCTTGTAAATTATTAAATTGAACAAAGATACTGCACCTGAGATAATACCCTGCCTTCCTTTGTTGTGTTAGGGATTTCTGCCCCTGAATACTACTTGCACTCTAAAAGTCACCTCAAAATCCTCAGTGAAGAAGGAAGTTGGAGAAGCAAAATGCCTTCTAATATGCAAATTCCTGTTCAGAGTTAATGCACAAGTACTATCAATAACCACAATAGCAAAGTATGTGAAACTAAGCATCTTTAAAAAAACTAAAAAAAAAAAATCTATCCATCCCTCTGTCTCAGAAAGAACTAAAACATTTATTGACAACACTGAAAAAGATGTTTTTTCCTAAAGGACAAAAGAAGTAAGATTTTAGCTAAGGGTCAATGTTACCACACTGTGCGAGTCAACATTCAATCATTTTAAAAGAATGAGGTGGGGTATTTGACTATACTTACACTACCGTTCAAGAAAGGTACATCACTTCTGAATGGAATTACCTAGATTTTCTGAAAATCCTGGTATTTACTGAGGGCATTTAAAAGACAATCCAAACACCCAATAAGGACTAGATTGCTCCGGACTGCATCAGAATCTTCACCAGTTTAACACAACCATGAATCAAGAGACATCAATTATCTGTTTAAGGCATACCATTTAAAGCACTTTTTTCCACATCATACTTTCAAACCTACAAAAATAAATGTAAATAATTTACCTTGACTGGAAAGATAAAAGACATGATTAAACACACAACATGCAATCACCAAAAGTATTTAAAAATAAAAGTGAAAGTGAGTAAGCTTATTTAAAAACTGAAATTAAGAAAACTTTTAAGAACTGATGCTTCTGGCGAGCTGTTTTTTTTAAATAACCACCAGAACCAAATTTCAGAAAAAATTATAAAGGCCATAACATGTATATAACCCCTATTATATGTTTATTGATAGGTTGGAAGAAAGGAAGCGTCTAAGAACGCTTATGATTATGAATACAGGGAGCACAATACAACAGGAATCTATCACTCTATTAAGAGAGCTTACCTTTAGAGACTCCAGGTTTTACCTTACACCTTTTATAATATTAGAATTGAGAATCTGGACCACAAAATTTTGTACAGGCAGGCAGAGTCAAGTCTACTACAAAGACTCTACTACAAGCTTTACAAACAAACTAGTAAAATATTTTTCCATTCATCTTATTTGTACATGATTCCCTCCTATGAACTTTTGTTTCTTAAGCTAAAATTAGGAAGCAAACACCCCCACCCACAACCCCGCCCACAAAAATCCCCTCAAACTTCAAAACAACCAAACCCAGTTAATACATTGGCAATATTAAAATGAAAAAAATATCTTCAGCAAAACCTTACAAATGAAAACATTTCCCAAACTGTATTTCCAGGAAGAGCAGAAATCTTCTTCAATGTCCATGTCATCACTCACCGAAGTAAAATTTTATAGAAAATTTTATTCAACATACAACATTTTCCAGCAAAAAAGGCAATATACAGGAAGAGTTGTTGTACACTGCGGCTACAGAAACAAAATAAAATACTGAAAAAGAATGTAAAATTAAGAAGTGTGAATTGCTGATTCTATCTTTACTGCACTCAAAACTAGACACGCGGCTGGCATTAGCTCCAAAAGAAAAGGAAGCAGTCTGGGGACTGAAATAAAACTACACACAATGAATATCAACATCAGTGAAGTTCACTTGCAGACTCACCCAACAAAATTAACCTCCAAGTGTTAAATTGTACAAGTTCATTCATTAAATATACAATTTCATTTTTTTCATTTTTCCTTTTTCCTTTTTTGTTTTCTTTTTTCTGTTTCTTCTTTTTTTCTTTTTCTTTCTTTTTTTTTTGTTTTTTACAAATTCAACAGCTTACTAAACACTAGTGAGCATGCCCTCTGTGCTAAAAGGCTATTTCTTGTGTTTTTCCCATCTCTTTCCTCTTTAACTAAATCGATTATATTTATAATCCTTTCACCTGCTTTTGCCAACTTCGAGTGTCATTTTATTTGTCAAAAGACAACATAGTAAACTTTAACTGTATGTGTCAAGGTTTGTAAATTTAATAAAAAGACCCAAATATCTTTTAGGACTCAGAGCATCCATTTGGCAAAACGGGATGCAAAGTAGTGATTGAATTAAATGAAAACTAGTTTATTTAAAAAGATTCTATGCAACTGGATGAGACAAAAATCCCGAATAAGTGCCAACAATGTACACAATGAAGTAGAGATTGCTATTTATTGATGATGTGAGTTTTTTGCATTTACAAATGCACAAAAATGTCATTTTAAAGTATAACTGAAGGAAATAAATCCGATGTGAGTCTAAACATAAGACTTACTAGCTGCTGTGATGGTGAATACCACACCAGGAAGGGCAGCCAGCTAGCTTATGCCATCTATAAACGTACTACAGACAAATATTTTGCCAATGTCAACTGGTCTACTAAACTCTTCCCTCATTATGCTGACAATTGCCTTGCATTACGTTTACCATAAAATAACTCTCATTGGCATCCAAGCTTTATAAAAACACCTTCATTTTGCTCAAAAAGGGCAGTCAATAGATACAGAGAAGCCAAACTGAACAGCCTCAACAAAATAAAATTAACATCAGCAGCAAATCCTCTTGCTGAAGACTTCAGATATAGTGCACGTGTACCAAAGTTCTACTGTTGTTAAAAAGGTGCACACACACACTTATTTGTTGTCCCTTGCCTTGAACAAATGGGTTAAGTGAGTCAGTTATGGATTTTAATAGCTTTCTCCAGGTAAGTGTAGCGACTTCTCTTTGGGGCCTTGTTGAAGTGGTCAAGCCCTAGCCATGGCCTTGGATGAGACATGTTGCCTAGAAAAGGGAAGAAAAGAGGGAACAGGGGTTTAATTGGTACAAATCATTCAAATACCTTCTGCATGGCAATTTATGAAACATCTTAAGTCTTGCCATATTAACGCAACAAAAGGATTGTAGAAGCCTTTCACATCAACCATTGCATTTCCTCTAGCACACCATACAGCTGTGTTCTTTGATCAATTGAATGTTTTTTTCTTCAACTTTAATGCCTGTAAAGAGCGACAGTCCAACACCAAAACACCACACACTACTTAATTAGTGGCAGAACATACCACTCATTTTCAGTCTGTCTAGATTAGGATTAATTGAAGTATTTTTAGAAAGTGTTAGACAACTTTTTGAAAAGTCAAGTGTAGAGGTGCACAGCCATTGTTAACATGTGCTAAGTCAGTCTAGTTAAAGCCTGGGACAGACCCAAGGCTTTAGCTTGTTCAGTTCAGCATGAGGGAGACAGTCTATGTTTAACTTTTGCAAGTTACAAATTCAGCATCTTCCGATTTTCACTGCCAGTTTCAGCATTGCTCTTTTCATTCTAGTTTACCTTATTATTCTTATTATACATTATTGACTATATCAGGTTAAACAACGCTGCTTTTAATTTTGTTTCTACAGTCCATTAATTACTTTGAAAATCAGGCCTTTTTCACCCTCAACTGCTATTTTATCCTCAGGAGAAGCCCTGAGAGAATGAAAGCCCTACTCAGTATTGAATGCATACAAGTCCCACAGGTTCCAATGGTTTTGCACCTCCCCATGCTAGCATGGTGAACAGAACTTTAAGTACAAGTTAGTAAACAGATGCACAGCTGAATTTGGCATACTATATTTCTATACAGCATTAATTTCTCTTATCTAATGTCCTGCTCCTGTTAAGATTCTTCACATTCACTGGCAACATACAGAGACTACATTAACTCTACAGGAAATATAAGAAATCAACAACTTGTTTGGGACAGTCTTAGTTTTAAAATGTTCATGAGAATGCAGCTTGCACTATATATAGCAATACAGTGTTTATGTTACTCCATGAAAAATGTGTGGAAATCAAGTATGCAAAGTAGGATAGGATGGACAATAGAGCAAAAATAACAGCTGACACTGCAGCTTCCTTTTAGCTTTGTCTAATGCAATACTCAGTCACTTGGGGACACACTTGGGAAAACACATGGTATGCAAGTATTTTGCTTTTAGATGTTTAATATTCTCTCATATTAAGCAATCTATACACTTAGAAGAGTGATGTACTATATTTAACTGTATATAAATATTTATATGTATATAAGCAAACATTTGATTATGATCATTGATTATTATGTACAGAGAGCAACAAAGCTTCTTTGTTTCTTAAATTAAAGTCCTGCTTTACAACAGACTGCATAACAAACAGCAAAGCAACAGCTGCAGTTTGAAAGAATAAAGTCAGGTCAATTAGTTACTCACCAGGTTGGGGCTCAAAATCTTTCAAGTTCACTTCATACTCATCTTCATTTAGGTACTGGTGCCGACCCATCATTACAATGGCAAACTTAAACTTCAAAAAGGAACAAAATTATCAAGAGTTTGGATAAAAGCAAAACTTTATAAATGAAGCAACAGTCCTCTCAGCAAAAGCAGAAAATGGATTGATTTTGTGGCATGGTTTCCAAGCAAGGAAAGAGGAAACTGAAAATTCTTATATAGCACTTTTTCTCCTTGCTTACTGCCACTTATTCAGACAATCCCAAAAACAGTTGATCTAAACTGAATCTTATTTTTTTCTGATAAATTAGCTGGGCTGATTTGTATTATGATTTTTTTTAACTTTAGGATTTATAAACATCAACAAAAACCCTTCCCCACTAGACTGTTACCTTTTCAAATTCTTTTTCTTGGATGTCCAACATTGTTTGAATCCGCTTCATCACCTCTCTGAAGTGTTCACCCTATCAATTCAACAAGATAGCTTGATATATTTTTTTTTAAAGGAACTGGATGACTGTTGTGTTGGTTCTTTCCCCATGCTGCATTCAAATATGTTACACACATTACTCAGTTATTTCCAAAATTACATAAATGTTATTTAGTTGGTGGCAACATACAGCATGTACAGTTTTGATTCTCAGTTTATCATCAGTAGCTTATCTTCAATATTGCTCTAATTTGATCAAACACTTCACTTGTTTAGTTGTAATGGTATATAACTTATGGCATTTAAATCAGGTTAAGACTGAGACATAAAGGAAGAAGTTTAGTAGGCAGAAAAAAGCTAGTGTTAAAACCCCCCCCACAAAACAAAACCCAAACACTTATGCAAATACAATCTATCTCCACCACGCTGCAATTTTGGCCTGAATTAGCATTATCATTGAAGCATCCGTTTTGTGTTATAATATAAAACCCCAAGAGATGATGCACTGGAACCAGAAAACATCAGTAACACAGTCACTAGAGAAAGGGAAGAATAAAATATGGCCCTCCTTCAAAATAATGCACATATTCACTTGGTACTGTTATGCACATATAAAATATGCATCTACAACCCTCCCTCTAAAATGTGGAAATGCACACATTTCTCAAACCAAATCTTATAAAACTAGATAAATACTCATAAAAATGGATATGTAAGAACCAAAAAATAGCTTGGGAGTATTTTTAATTGACTGGCACTAGAGACTTGCTAATATACTATTAAAGTTAAAAGGCTATATATGGTTCTGAATTGGAATCATAAATAAAAAAAAGCAAAGAAGTTAACTTTCAAAATTAAAGCCAAGCCTTTTCACTTTTGCAATGGTTTCTGTCTTTGATGAAGTGCATGACAAAATTTAAAATAAACCATTTGAATTATAAGCTGATAAAGTTATGTTGGAAAAGGTACACAGAAAGCGAAATGTGCTCGTTTTTCATAACCACATAACTCACATCGGAGCCAAATAATTCATTCTTAGGCAAGCACTAATCAGGCGAAACTTCAAGACAAAGATCTTTTTAAAATTATTACAGCTAGACCACAAATCCAGAATTGATAAAGGCTCCATTGTAGCAGACATATAAACTCGTACTAAAAAACAGACTCTGCCATGAAGAGTTTATAATCTAATTATACAAAGGAGACAGAACGGGAAGGAGGAAGTGTTATAAATGAAGAACTGAGAAGCAGAAACATTTAAGTGATTTGATTTGAGAATCACAGAAGGAATCTGTTATAAAAAAAGAAGAAAAAAAAAACCAGGAACTGAAATTTAATCTGCTGGATCATAGTTCAATAACTTATTCATAAACCAGAGGCAGTCAACACCGGGTCTGGAAGTTTGGCAGTGAAGGAACAGTGACACAGTTCACTACCAAATTTCCAGACCCATTGGAAGCCCTGGGCCCTGCATGCTGGATTGAGGGCCTGATCCCAATGCACAGGCCCAAGCAGGGGGGGCACGGGGCCCCAGGGCCCAATCCTGTTGTGGAAGGCTGGGAGGGGGAAGAACTAGACCCCCAGGAACCAATCCCAAAGGTGGGGGTAGCACCGGGGCTCCAGGAACCAATGCTAATGCTCAGGGGCAGGAGAGGTGGCCCCAGGGCCCGCTCCTGGAGTTTGGGGCAGGGAGGGGGCAGTGTTGGGCCCCATGGACCAATCCTGGTGCCAAAGGACCAGACCTGCTCCATTCATCTGGTTCACAGGCCCAAAAGGTTGAGTGCCACTGTCATAAGCCACTCTCCCACACATTTTCTTCTGCAGTTTGGAATGGATTCAGAACAAGTTTCATAACTGAATAGTTTGAGAACCTTTTCCATAGGAATTATATTTTGCCATATATATATATATTTGGCATCAGTGTTCTACTTTTTTGTACAGAAATTTATGAAGACACTAAATAAAAGAATCCTATACAGGAATGAAGGAAACATAGTATACCTGGTGTATCCTCAACAAGAATGGAATTCCAAATGTTCCAAAAACCTCTTTGTGGAAGTGTGCCACTGTGATTAGCATCTCATTTTCCTTATCTATATCTACCTGGTCCAGAGGGATTTCCTAAATTCAGATACAAAACTATGATCATGATAGGCTAAAACTGGCAAGAAAACTTTAACATGTAAAAACATAAGCAATCCATAGTCTTAACATCTATAACCAACCAAACAACACATCTTAAACTAAAAGGAACTTCAGTGACAAAAGGTCATTTAAGAGCCATTTTTTTCAGGGTGTTTGTGGGATAAGGAATGGATGTCAGAGGCAATTTCCCTTTAGCTTCCTTTCATGGGTTTTTTGTCACAGAGCCAGGATGCAAGACCTCAACATGAAGTTATTTCCCTGCCACACAAAGAGACTTCACAAATCAAATGTTTTCTGTGTGGTGGCTATGACAATATCCCTATGCACTCCTCCTCATTTCTTTTTAGTGATAAATTTATACTTATGGCTTAATTTCATTCCATACTTATGAAATTTGATACAAGTTAAGTGCTGATTGCTTCAATCATTTTAAGTAAAAGAAAGAAAGTCTTGAGGCTCAAACCATGTCATCTAGCTCAAAAACCTAACTGAACACAACTCCCCAATTAAAAGGAAAGGAAGAAAAAGTATGCAGGCAAGCACAAATTTACAACTTGGAAATTAGGTGCTGAGCACAAAAATTTACAGCACAAGCCCTGTGTGAACCTGGGAATTGCTGATGAAGAGGCTAATGACTATGGATTATTCCTTGTACAGATTTAATTTTCTCTCATAAAATTATTTGGGCATAAATCATTACAGGTTTAAAGAACCTTAAGTTCCTCTTTAGTGTAATTGTTTTAAAGTTACCATGCAAGCCAGCTAGTCTGCTTAGAAGAGAACAATCTGAAAATTGTAATTCATGCTGCTTAAGATTTACCTCTATTCGAAACGTTCGGCTTGTTGCAGGTGATAAACACTCTAACAACTCATCTTCCTGATGGACACCAATTATTTTGTAGCTTACAATTTCTAGCAGCCTTAAAAAAAAAGAAAAGAAAAGAATCAGTATAACGTTCGTTTAATACAGTGGTTTTCAAACTTTTCTGGCCACATACTGCTTTACTTGTAAAACAGTGCTGCTCACACTCCCAACACCCTCTTTGCATGTCCATTCCTTAGGAAGTGTTGACATAGACATCAATGTGCAGCAATGTCATTATTCATGTATTAACCAACCCAAAGTTCCAACACCATTATTAAAATTTAGGCATAAGCTCCTTGGCTAAGCACTGCATACTCCCAGGAGTAGGCCTACTCCACTTTGAAAACCACTGATCTAATAAACTTGTAACATATTACTACAACCAGAATTAAAATTATATTACTACTGGTATAGTTTATATTAGTTAGCATCTAAGGCAGTGATGCTCAATCAGGATGTCATGGCACCTTGAGGATCCTTGAGATCCTTTCAAGGGCGCCACACAATGATAGCACTGTTAGGTGAACAGGCAAACACAGGGATTTCAAACAAAAATCCATACCGTTAAAAATACTCTGCCCTGATGTGGTCTTTGAGTTATTTGCAACAGAAAAACTGCTGTATTATTTTTCTGTAGTAAACAATGAGTGACGACTAAGAGCTGGCATTTTTGAGGGCTGCCTTGAAGTTAAAAGAGATTGAGAAACTGCTCTAAATAAAGAGCAAACCGGCCCTATCTTTTGTTACTAGTTTAAAAACATGTTTCTACCAAAAGTACTCTCACAGAATTTCAATTACCAGGAAATAGTTTAACTCCTATGAAGAATCAGTGCACCTGCATCATATACTGACAGACGTAACTTATATTTTCCGAGATTATATGACAATGGATTTTTTGAATGTTTGAAAAGTGAGTGGCCTGAGCTGCTAGAAAACACAATAATTTTATAGACTGTCCAAACTGGCAAGTACAAAAAACATTAAATGTCAGTATATTTTTAGTCAATGGAAAAGTAAAGGATTTTTTTTATGCAATCTTAACTTATTTACCTTGGTTGAAATTCCAGCATTAGATGTTTTGAAGCCCTTTGTAATACAGGTTTTAAATTCATAACACCAGACTTTCTGTTAATTTGCACTATATTTTCATGATACTGTAAACCCCAAAAGCTTTTGTTTAGATTAAATGAATAGTCAAACCCATGAAAATCAATATCCTTTCCAGCAGTACTTACCTTAGTTTCCCCGAACCCTTCTCAGAGAGTTCTACAGCTTTTTTACATTCTTCCAAGAGGTCCCGTACACACCCATGCTTATCTGGATATAGCGTTATTTCCTATATAATATTTAAAATAAAAAAAAAAATTAGAGAAACTGAAAAGTTAATAACCACAAAGGACAAAACATGCTGAATTCTGACTTTCACACTAATGCTTGTGTAACAGATTTTATTACTAACAAACATATGCCAAAAAAATACCTTGCTTTTTCCAATCCTTATTCTTAGGAACTGTAAGTTGGTGACAATATACATATTTAGCATGTTACCCAGAGAATAAGAGAGGCAACTTTTGTTAAATTTCTAAGTGGCACAAGAATTAAAAAAACAAACAAACATCTGCATACTTAATCATTATCACATATGTACAATATATTATCAATATATTATTAAATGTTTTATAAAAATGACTAACTGTATATAAAATATATATGAAAAAACATGTAAAAAAAATTACTAGCAGTAGCCAAAACCGTACTCACCTCTTCCCTAAATTGGCTATTTAGCCATATGCACTTAAAACTTCTCCGGTTTTCAAAATCTGTGATTTTCATTTTGAGCTGAGGGAAGAGAGGAATAAAAACAAAAACCACACACACACTTTAAAACAGGCTTGTAAAGACAATCACATTTTCCTTCCCCTTTCCTGCTTCCTCCCCCACCCCGCAACAATGAAGTTTCGTACCTGTTGATAGTAAAGTTTTTTAGGTTGCCTAGGTTTGAAGAACTGCAGGAGATCTCTTAAAGTACCTTCATAATTATGTCTAAGAGGATTACCTGGGCCATCCCTATAACTACAGAAGAAAACACCACATCAACATCATTTCATCATTCTTCTCTACACAGTAAATAACCAGTAGGAATGTGAAGTAAGTTTAGCTGTCTATAACATTTGAGAGGATAAGAAACAGTTGTCCAAATTATACATCGTTATGTTTAGAGAGCTCAGGCAATTTTTTGAAATTAAGGTATTTATGAGTGCAAATCGCATCAACTTTTAGGAGGAGCAGGGTGTTTTATTCTCTTTCCTCCCTGTCTGTTTTAAAGTACTCCTCTCCATTATAAACCAAAGACCTGAAGTCTGCAATTAGCAGTGCAAACAGAGCCCAAAAATAAACCTAATATATCACAGCCTTAGTTGTAAATAAAAAAGAAAATATTTGTAATGTTTTGCTTTTTGATTACCACCTTTTTTAGAAAGGCATGGTCAAATCAGTGTCCTATTAACTCTGATAATATAACAAAACTATTCTGAACCAATCAGAAGCCAAATCTAACATAACAGCTTTTAGAACTGTAGTTTACCATATACATTTTAATAGTTTTAAAATCTATCTATCTTTCTTGAATGAAACATATTCAGTCTCTTGATACCAAAGGCCACTATGGCTAGGATCCTTTAAAATCAAAGGCTGCCTGTAGACGTGTTGGGAGGCTGCTCCAATGTGCTGTAATTACAGTGCATCTGAGCAGACTTGATTAATTGAGTCTGCTGGAGTATGCTAATTAGCGTGTTCCAGCCAGCCTCCATGTCTTGTGTATCAGCGTCCCCACACTTCAAAATGGCAGCAGGGGTGTTTTAACTAACGCTCATTTGACAAGCTTTAGTTAAATTGCCCCTGGTGCCATCTCAAAGTGTGGGGATGCTAATACATGAGATGCTAGGGTGCTTTAATTACAGCAGCTCTTGGAGCCACTTTAATTAAAGTGACTCCCCCTCCCCCACCCCTGGAGCGCACGTATAAATGCCCAATGATTTCCCCTATGGTCAGCAACCACAGTTGTTCTAACTAGCTAGACTGGGGTGCTCCCCACACCAGGCCTGATCCAGACCATCGAGCCATGTCATTTGGCCTGCGGGGTTCCCTAAGGGCCCAGAAATTTAGCGATGGGGGCTAAAGTGATAGCAATTAATGCTGCCACTGCTCCCACACTACCAAATTTCCAAGCCCCATGGGTCAGATGACATGGTCCTGCATGGGGGACTGGTGTCACAGGGCTCCAATGGGCATGTGAAGGCAGCTGGGAGCTTCCAGGCCCCATCCACAATATGGTGGTACTGGGCCAGATTCAATCCAGCCCTGACCTCTCATGCATGCCAGAACTGGCCCACAGACTGGATCCAGTCCATGGACCCACTTCACATCAGTCATCTGGCGTGTAGTGCTAAAGGTTTGGGCACCACTAAGCTAGACAAACTGCTGCAAAGAGATGCATGCCAAACCCATACCTACTCAGAGGAAGATATATCTGCTGCGCTAGTTTTATATAGCAGAGTGTTAAGCAGCTATCTAGATTAATACTCTTGTTATATATCATTTTGGTCTACAATATTACACAACTCTCATAACATGCAACTGAATGCCCATTTAAAGTTCTTGAAAATAAAGATTTAGTTGTGACAACACAGGAGATGCTATTAAATAATTAAGGAATTTACTAAGCCTATCCCTGTGTTAAAATCAGTTTAAAGATATGTTAAACAAAAAAAGTGACAAATTTAAGCTAAAACATTATATTTATACAAACTCATCTTACCCTTGGGACTTGAAAAACTGTAGTAACATTGGATCTGTATTAAGTCGCTGTGCAACTGTCTTTGCAACCTGTGGAAATAAAATATTTTTAAAAGTTCTAAATGACTTCAGTCATTTATGTTACTGATTTGTCTTTGGTCATGCATAGTATTGTCTGTATTTACTTTCTGTAAGGCTCAGGGAATCTTGTGAGAGAAAAACAGTAATACCTAATCCCTACACTAGTGGTGATGGAATTCAGGAACTGAGGTCTCTGGTATTTCAAGATGGTGGACATCCTATTAGATCTTGTACAGTAACCATTAAATGCCTAGCATAGGACAGTTTTATTTGCTCCCTTTTTATAAAAGAGTAAGCTATTAAATAACAATAAAGATCCTAGACCTTAATACCTTGTAGGAAAATTGGAAATAACTCTGCCTGTTTTCTTCACCCTTCCATTTATTACTGTAGCTGTGGGGAAAATGAGTGGTTTGTGAAATCACAAGCAGCACATAGTTCACCACAATATTAATTGTCCAATCACAACTGGTATAAAAGAATTAGCAATTCAGGGGACAAAATAGGAAACAGACTGCTGAAAGCAGATATAATCACAACAGTGATCATAAAATGGCACTTATTTGCTCCCTGATGCATGCAGATGCTCTCAGTTGCCATCTTCAATGTCAAAAATAAATTTGGCATCCTTCAGTGTTTCTTGATACTGCAAAAAACAACAACAACTATGGGGCATGAACAGGATCTATTTTGGCTAAAACACAGTAGTTCTACTAAATCACAATTAGCAGAACTATTAATTATTATTTCAGTATTTTTCCCTTTTGACCATTTTAAATGTATAATTTTGGTGAGGCTTTGCTAGTACCATTAGTGCAGTTACAAAGTTAAAACAAGGGCATAAATTTAGCCTGCAGAATATTTACAATTGATTAGGATACTGAAGTCAGGGAAAAACAAAACAAAAAACCCTTATTTTCAGATCTCAAAGCTGATGGGAGGAAATATACAAACAAAATATCTTTAAACTGAATTATTTTTTTCTTAACTCTGTGATGTCCAGATCTCTATAATGTCATTTTTGGAAAGTATAGAAAAAAAGCTGGAATGGTTTCCATTAGTATTCACAGCATGCTAAGTAGATGCATGTAAATGAAAACAGTCCATACCTAAAAAAAGACTATTTTTAAGAGTATTTAATACAGAAAGTGTTATCCTGACCCACTAATTAATCTGAACTTGGTTTTGTTCCTATATTTGATTTTACTTACCATTGCAAAGGGGGAAAACATAAACGAGAAAGAAAAAGGATAAGTATGGTGGACTATAGGCAGTCTCTAGTCCCCTAAATCTCTAGGCCATCCTTTTCTCAAGGAATGCCCAAAATCACCACTTCAAATACTCATACATAACTACAAGTCATACAGAACAAGGACATCCTATAACATGCCACAACAGGTAAAGCATGCATTGCCCATGGCACTGTCAATGCCGTATCATTGCAATGAAGCATTATAGCAGCCCAGTCCAAAACCTGCAACTTTAGCTGTGGCCAACATATTAATACTCAAGAGGACAGTATGAAAATGCTCCAGAAGCCAGTAGCAAACATGACTAGAAAAAAAAAATCCTTTGTGGCCCCTAGTGATGAGTAGTAAATGCTCTAAAACAGACAGCTACAACACAAGATACACACCTGAAAGTAATTCATTCTGTTGGACAAAGTAACAACAAATCCAGGATCATTGGGGATGGTTTTATCACAGAAAATTACATCAACACGGTGGTAAAGGTCTCTGAAATATTCTTTTGCTGTTGGCAGCTCACTGTTGTCATTTTCTGGGTCATCTCTACAAAAATAGACAAATTGTCCCATTATGTACACAAATACAAATAACTAGGGCTTTTACATATGTTTCTACAGTAAATCAGTGACACTATTGAGAAATACAGAAATGAAGTTAGGAAATCTTCAGAGCCACCTTTTGTACACAGTAGAACTAAGAAAGTCGGTAGTGCTCCATACCCTTCAAATATATCTACTCTGGGCCAGGGCTTCTAGCATGCCTACACACTATACTCACTTATTTGCCAATCTGGTAGCATGCCAACCTCATTTGTTTCAGAGGGGCATTCAAATAGTACTCTTTCCCCCCCTCCTCCCAAGAAAGGCAACATGCCAGAATGTTTGATGTATTCACTATAGCTTTATTATTTTTGTTTACTTTGCAGAATGGCTGGATAGCAGCTCTTGAATCACAGATGTGAACCATCTGTATAGACACTGGTTTGGGTCACTACTGACTGGTACCCCTTCTCTGGCAGAGGAATAGCACCAGGGTACAAGCTGTGCACTTACCCAAAAGTCAGCAGCCAGCCAAAGGTGCATAACACCAACTGGGTCAACAGGGAATGCGAGTTCCAAGGCATGACATGAGAAATACATTCATCTCACATAATCTGGGGTAAGAGTGCTGAAGATAGACTAGCTGGCTTCCACCCACTGTCAGCCCATGGAGAAAAAGAGCAACACAGTTGGGTGTGACCAGGAGTGAGCGCACAGAAATGCCAATTTAAAGCCCCAACAAGGTTAAGATCCCTTCAACGGATATAAAAACTGCAGGGTTATCCTTTTGCCTTGGAGAAGCCTCCAATAAGCATTGATATCCCTATTAACTTCTAGAATGCACGCTCACTTAAATCAGGAGCATTTAATCACTGCAGGCCAGAGCACAAACAACGTGTTGGTACAAGTGAGGGAAAAAAGAGAAGGCAGTTTAGTTTAGTCTGAGAGGAGCTCCCAAAAGTCAAGCGTTTTCTACAGGAGACAATATAGAGACTAAGATCTGAACCGCACCAAAGATTTGCAGCTTCTGAGTTATGGTGGCTTTAGGGGCAAAGCTGTAGAATTTCAGACATTCTGATGATTAGTTTTTTAGGGAGGGTTTTCTTACAGAATTGGTAGCTAAACAATCTTAGTAGCTTAATTATTTCCCCCCTTTCGACCAGTGAATAGATATTTGCTGATAATATATCTGCTGTTAGAAAACGATGCTTTATTTGTAAACCACTATTAGAACTGCTAAATAGAAACTTTCACTTAATGTGAACCAGGTAATGTAAACATAATTATAGCCATCTTCTCAAATACATACTTCTGAAACACTATGATGTCACCATCCATAAGTTCATCAAGAGCTTTATCAAGAGACACATCATAGTCTTGAATTCTTTCAGTTAAATTGGGTTTAACTTCCTGCAGTAAAAACCAAAAGGACACACACAAAAAAATCAGACTCATTTCTGATTGTGCAGAGAAAATAAATGACAAAATAGTAAACAGGTAGTTGGCAAAGAGATAATAATGCAGGATAATGCATCATTTCTTTCAAATGTAAATAAATGGGAGTATGTAAGAACTGTGATGTTTTTAAATTTAGATTATATTTAATTCATAAATTTCATTGCTTCTGATGGAGATGGATAGTTCAGTTTTACTGATGAATTTGCATTAAATTCTCTCTCTTCTTACTAGCTTGAGTACATACATACCATAGTTCATTATATTTGAATAGTGGCTAGGTACTAAATATTTTCCAAAGTTTAAAGACAGTTTTCAACATGGATAGCTTTCTGAATTAGACTATCCAAGTAATACTAGTTTTTTCGGCAAGGTGTAACCTTTTTATGATAACAGACTATCTTTTCCTTTTAAACTAGGAGTATTAAGCACATACAATTTAACCGTAGAAAGCAGGTAGGTACTGTATGTTACTAAGATACAGGTACCATTGGTTGCATCACCTTGGGTGTTAGAATCTTTTGTGATCCTCAATCAGCCCCTCTGAAAGAAGATGCTTTTACACATTTTAAGTTACATTTAAGTTTGCAAGTGCATATATGGAAGTAGATGGTAGCAGTTCTGCCTGTCAGTATGGAAAATCTGTATGTACCTAACCCTTCTTCCCTTCCCCCTCAACCACCTGTGAGAGAGCAGTAATATGGCTGCTAATATGGCAGGCACTCAACATCAGAGTTCTTCCTACAGTAACAAGGGCTTCACTAAAAGTTCAAATCCCAGTAAAACAAGTATTACAAATATTTTTTTTAACTCCTATACTTGCGAAAGGGGGTGGGGACTCCCAAGCCTTGCCTGCTGCCTCGTATAATTTGGCAGAGGCAGGGGAAAATGCAACATTTCCTCCCCGCAGCTGGAGACAAGTCTAGACAGTTGCAGATGCAGAGGTGGGGCACGGAAAGTATGCAGACCAACCCTGCAAGCAGCAGCAGCTCTGCTGTCTGGCGACTCAGGGAACATCCATGGATTTAATGCTAGCAATTGCTAATAATACAAAATTTCCATATAGATAAGTTAATTCTTTATTGTTTTGTTTTCTAACTGCTAGTTCAAAGTTAGGTTTTTACTGATACTTTCCCAAAATATGAGGGACAAATTTTGAGATACAGCAAATTTGCAATACACTGTTGTGCATACCACTTTTATCAGTGAAAACTTTGCTTTGTTAGCTGTAATAAGCAGAAGCTACAAGAACAGTTTAAAGCATTTTGCTAGAATGTTCAATCAAGCCATTATATTTAAGGAAACGTAACTCTCAATTCACTAGGAAGAGGGATACTAACAACCTTCACAATGCCCTTCAACCCAGCTTTGTGGCAAGGCCATGACAAGGTATGCAAGCACATAGTAAGTTATTAGCAACTCTGATGTAAAAAACACCATATACTCTTATTACAAACTGTCATAGCAATACTTGTCAGAGCCAGTGTTTCAGCATTTAAGTTTCCAGATATCCAGGCCCAGTTTAAAAGAGACTGTAAATACTCTTGAGAAGATCAGAAAATAACCTATTAAATAAAAACACAACCAAATGCATTTTATAGATTATTTCTTTTCAGTGAATGACTATAAATTTCAACTTGTCTTAATAATAAAGTTTTGAATCAACTTCAAAGAAGAATTTTGTCTGGTTCATTCGAGACAGATGAATCTCATATGATACATTAGACCACATGGTTAAACCAATCTATCTTAAAAGAGAGCTAGCATTAACCTAAGCCACTTTTGAAACTGTCCAATTTTCAGGTTCCTATGGAATCTAAATTTTCACAGCATAAACTGACTTCTTTAAAGTTTAAGGATGATTCTGAATGTATTTTAAATCATATTTATTTAAATTGTATTTGAAATAACTTAAGTGCTATTTTAGTGAAATTCTTAGCTTTCATATTACATGGCAGTTTTTTCTTATAGAAAACTTGCTAATAAACAGATCTAGATTTATTGTAGGAATAATAATTCAAACCTCATAGAGGATAAGGTTAGTTTCTTGAGGAAATCCTGCTCTCTCACACATAACTGGAAGCAAGTCACCTATTAAAAAAGAAAAGAATATTTAGTACAGTATAACTTTTGCTACTAATGAAAGGTATAGGTTAGGATACAGAAAGATTTCCATTATAACCTTCTCCCAACCACTGCTCATATGCCCAGCTTTCTGAAAAATAATTCTCTTAAGCCAAAACTTTCCATGATTGGAAAGAGTCCAAAAGATAGTTTGCTTTTGTTTTAGGGTTTTTATTTAATTTGAGGAAATTCTATATAGCTAACATGATAAATAATGATTCCCCGCCCCCCATTTTAAGATTATTTAATCTCTTGTCTTTTTTTCTTTTTTTAAAAACAAAACAACCCACAAACATAGTTGGAGTAAAAGAAAATGGAAAGTCTGAAACATTGCATTTTGAATTAAGCCATTGTTAATGAGCTGCATCACTTGCATTGTTTGGGGACAGAGCAGGAATTAACATTAACAGGATTGGTGTAAAGCAGAACTACACCCCCCCACCCCTTCAACCTGACAGGCACAGGGGCTGCTGTTCTCAGGCTGCTGCTGGGATAAATTATACAAGGGCATTTTACAAATATTACAGCAGAACACTTTGCACCAAAACTCTCAACAATTCTCATTAAATTGTAGCACTCATGATAAGAAAAAAAAACCCAAAACCCCTATTAGCATGAAAAATGTAGATCCCAAAATTTTACACAGTCTGAAACATCTGCTGTGCTCACAACCATACAATAAAATCCTAAATTTTAATATGGTAACAAAGATATAATTATCCCTGCATCAAGCAATATGCTCTTACCCCAATAACTTAAGTTTTTTAGATAACCGTCTCCAGATAAATTGCAGCAACAAAGATAGAACCAACACTTCTTGCACCCCATTCATCTCAAAAGGTGGTATGAACAAAGCCTAGCTGAAGCATATGGAGTACAGACAATGGAGTATAGACAATTGAACTTGTGTTAAAATAAAAGGATGTTAAACTATGCTAACTCAATAATTAGGTCGCACAATATATTTCAGAGTTAGGAAATTGAGGACTGATTGTTTCGGCAGCCATGCTGTAAAATCTTGCATATTTTATAACACACTTAACACACACTACATGTGCAACACAACTACACTAACACGGCTGTAAAAGCCTTAACTTTTTTATTTTCCAACTTGTGATTTTAACGTACAACTGATAACAAATGCAAAGAACTACATTAATAATTGGCAATTTTAAAATTTCAAAGAAATTTTTGAAGGAGGAAAAGTTTGAAGACATACGTATTTTACAGGATATAGGTGTGTAGATATGTCCACAGTAATTCAAACTCCGAGTCTTGGGATCATACATCTTCAGAAATAACATTACATCATCTACAAGTTGAGAAACAAGTTGATTTCAACTAAAGCATTAATCTTAGCACATCTGAAGCTCATCTAGCTGTAAAATCCACTTTCATGCTAATAATAGCATGACAAAAATGTTCTTAGCTGACAAGCAACATGCAACCTGGTTTCCAGATCTTTTTTTCAGAATACTATTTACATACTGAACCCAAATAAACATCCATATATAGTAGATTAAATGCTTTTTAATACTTAATACAATTTGAAATCAATCTATTTCTACCATGGAAGACTGCAACACAATGAGAGAGAGGGAAGGAAAGAGAGATTTTGGATTTTTCATGCTTTAGAATATACACTTACGATCTTTATCAAACTTGGGTAACGTTGCCCCTGTAGCAGCCATCTCTGGATCTACTGTTTCCAGGAATATTGTCCAAGGATTTTCATTGTCACTTAGCTCAATCATCTGTTTGTTTAGAAATGGAAGATAAAAAAAAGAGAATGAGTAAAAAATGCCCGTAGAAGACTTCAATATAGACAAAATACTATGTGCTGTTTGATCAGTTCAATACATTAAAAATTAAACAAAGTACTTCAAAGAACTTTACACCATTGGTAGAATCCTTTTTTTTTTAAGTTATAATGACAGGAAGTTTATTAATTAGAGTAAAAATAACAGCAACAAGTATTGTGCTGTGGTTTCTTAAATAAGCTTTATGTCCTACAGATTTTGATCTGAAATGGACTCTTGAGGCTGAATATTTACAGTTTAAAAGGGTTTGTTGTTTTTTTAAAGTCCATTACAATTGCTAGAACAAACATTACAGCATGTGTCAGTACAACATTTAGTATCCATATTATTACTGATATTTGGGTGCAATATTTTATAGCATATTCAAGGAAGCTTGCCCTTGTCTTTATTATTTGAAATACCAGTAATATATATTTAAATCTATTAGCACATATAACAAGCAGGTAAAATAATGACTGTTTCTGCTGTGGCAAGGCAAAGATCTACCCTATCTGTTCTCAAAAAACAACCAAACAAAAACCAAAAACAAAAAAAACGGAAAACAAAATCAACTCTCAAAAACCTACAATCTCCCCCCAAAATAAAGATTACTGTATTAGAAAGGTAATTATTTATTACAAATCGCTTGGGGTTCTGATTTTCTACAGTTACATTTTTACAGTCAAAACTGTACGTTTTGAGACAGAGAAATAATTCCCCCCCTCTCATCAGTGAATATTTACAGTTTTATTGCCATCTGCTTCATTATCCAACATTGCTGGTCTTTTAGTGCCATTACTTCTAGCTTGCATTGGCCATAACCGTATTTGATCCTGTGGAAATCCCTAAAAAGAACAAGGTTTTGAGAAAAATAGATTAAGGTATTTCATTAGAACTGGTCAAAACCAATCAGTTAACAAAAATCCAAACTATGACTGAACATCACATACCTGGGAAATACAGACAACAAAAATAATACAGATGGCTAGATACCATATTACAGAAAACTCACCATAGTTTGAGAAAGATTTTGAACAAATTCTGTAAGTGTGGAGTTTTTTAATACTTTGAAAACAGTGTATTTCACTTTTTCTTCATCATACATATCATTGCCTTGATGGCCACAGAACTGGTCCTCTGTCACTATCTGAAAATGCATTTATGGGTAAGTTATTTATATATACAGTTGAAGATTAAAAAACCCTGAGACAATTTTAATAATTGAATGCAACTGGTTTATTGGCCAGTGTAACATATGTTATAGTAAATCATTAAGTATACAAGTTATTAATGCAATATAAAACTTATAGCCAAAATTATTTTTTAAAAATGCTGACAGCTAAAACACAACAATGTCAATATTTAGGCTACTATCTTGGAAACACTTATACAAATGAGTACATTTAGTACTTGACCAGTGCCAATTAATTCTACAAAACTACTCTGATGTTTTAGGACCTACTTCTGCAAACATTATATAGACATTTTTTTAATTGGTTACTCTGCTGCAAAACCCTACAGAAACACCACCACTCAAACCATCTACCCAGTGCAGAAGAGTCCCAACGTAAGTGGTGCAATTCTGGTATAGGGGCAGCTAAACACCTGCCTCCATTCAAAATCCAAAGAGATGATTATGGGCAACATAGTAACCTGAGGAAAAAAAGAGGAAGTGCTTACACTGATTTTGTACTGAATGGCTCCACACGGAACCAGATCTGTGCAGGGTATGTTTTATGCGGAGAAGTTGCTTTTCTGCATGGGTCAGCGCACCCTGGCTTTGATTCCTCCTTCACAGTGTAGCAGCTGTTGAATTACTACTCAGACAGCTGAGGGAATCAATTGACTTAATAACTCACTGTTGTTTAACCAGAGGTGTTAATACTCATGTGTCCTTCTAAAAGGTTTTGATGCTCCAGTAATCAAGCTAACGTTTCTTAGGGCAACTCTCTTGTTCACTAGTTGCACCTGGTTTGTTTCATCCCATTTCACAGCCTCGGAGAACCTTTACTTTCAAAATCACAGACCCACCCATGGGTACCAGTTTTCAGGAGCAGTTAGGGTCTCAGCTCTAGTTAAACAGGAAAGGGAGGGCAAGGGGTAAAGATCAGGCTCTGTCCCTGCTCTATGCAGCCATAACTCTGGGGAAAAAAATCTTTTCTTCATTCTTCCTTTCAAAAACAGGGTATGTATTATATTTTGGGGTATGCTATATGTGAGAAAAATACAGTATTCACATTTCAAAAAGTAATTCATGAAGGTGATGTACGTAACTGCTCAAGCACTGCCTTCAAAGTCCTGTTCATTTTATCTAAGATTTTAATTTTCCCTGAAAAAGCCATTCAAAGTTCTATTCTTACAAGTAAAAAGAAAACAAAAAACCCTCAAATGGACCAACCCTTTGAATGTACACCCCCCCCCCCAAATACCCAAGGATAGGAGTAAATATACTTGCAAGCAGATGGGAAGACTGCACCAAACCATGTCTATGTTTATAATATACCTGGTTTCTAGACTTCTAATTTTTTCAAAATAATACTAAATTTCAAATTTCAAAGTGGAAGTTAGTTTGGAAGCTGACCTGCACTTGCATGTAGAGGTGAGCTTCCTGCCTCTCCTTCCTTTTCTGAGCCTCTATTCTCTTTTCTTCTTGTAGCCGTTCTACTAGTTGTTGAGGAATATCATGGTCTGTGACAGGTTGCAAAACTTCACCTCCAAAAGACAGTCAATTTTGTGATATCATTTAAAAGAATCCAACAATATTTCCATATATACTTATGACTGTTCCTGGGGCAACACTATGCCAGAGACGGGCTCCCCCCCACCCGTCTTTTAATTAAAAACATTGCCTATTTGATAGTTAATGACATTCAATCTTGAGATACATACGAAACAGATCTTGTCACTGAGGCTTAGTTGTTTAAAAATAATGTGGACACAGTCCTTCTATTCATAGCACAGCCCCGGCTAGTAGAAAGCAGGGTAGACAAAGCCCTGGCTGGGATGATATAGCTGGGGATGGTCCTGTTTGGAGTAAGGGATTGAACTAGATGACCTCCTCGGCTCCCTTCTGAACCTAATTTTCTATGATTCGTGAAAGCAACTCCAAAGAAAGTTTGTCATACATTGTATATTTAAGACAATATTATGCCAACTAAAAACATGGAATTTTGGAGATGGGAGACAGCTCAACCTCCTCATGCAGTTTCTGAAGTTCCACAGTTTCTGAAGTTCCAACATATGGCAAAAGTATGACAATTTAGGGTGACAACGAGAGTTCATATTCTGCATCACCTCATTTCATTATCTGAATCGACACACATACACACTGCTGCGTACTTACTTAATTTTGATTCCCTGATGTAAACCAACATGTAAGCATTAGTACAGTGCCGCACGGATAAGTCATCATCATGACCACCATAATTGTGTTCGATTGCTTCTTCTTTTGTACATCGTGATACAACATCATCATCAAATTTACACCACTGGGGAAAAATGAATATTTTAATATAAAAATTGTTCAACTGGTTCTCAAATTTAACAGATTTATTCTATGCCAGGACTAGGATTCTTTCTAGTTTTTTTAAGCAACTGGAACATGGCTTTTTCTTCAGAGACAGAATTTTTTTAAGTATCCAAGCGAAGTCAGGATAATGGTCACTACTTTCTATTTTCACTCAGAATACATCTTTGAAGGTTTACTGATAAGATATTTGAGCGTGTTTTATGTTAAAAACCAAAAATCCCTACTCAATTATTCAAAGTATTTGCCTTAATCTATTAAAATAACAGATAACCACCCTTCAGGTATTTGAAGACTTATACAGAGAACAGAGATACTACTCTCTGGCTAGGGACAGACATTACCCATAAACCGGTTTAAGTGATCACAAACTAGTTTAAACCTGTAACAAAACAGATGTTCAGTGCACATAAACCAGTTTGAAAATGGCTGAAACTGGTTTGAGATAAACCTGGTTGAATGTAATATCAGACAAAACTGATTTGGCTCAAACTGGTTTATGCAATATCTGTCCCAGACCACTTCCTGGTTTAACTTAAATCAGAGTCCCCCAGCCCTGCCCCTCTGCTCCCTAGCTGGAGCTCCAGCAGAGACAGGCAGCACAGCAGCATCTGCCTGGCTTCCCTGTGCCCCCTCACCAATCCCTGCTCAAGCAGGGATTCCCCCCCTCCCACAGAAGGGACCATAGCCAGCATGTGGTATAGTAGCTAACGCTGAGAGGTGTCTGTGTAAAGCAAATAGGACAAAAGCAGACAGGACAGTCCGCTTAAGGTTTTTGGAGCTAATCAACAGGTCAGCTGGTAATGTCCCTCCTTTTCTGCCTTGGAAAAAGTTGTTTAAGGAAAGCTTGAACTAATGAAACTTTTGTTTTCTTGATGGGGTGCTAAATGCTCTGTTATCAACTCCCTGCTGGGCTGGTCAGAAGCAGCAAGGTGGGGGAGGAGGAACCCCTCTCTAATCAGAGGATCCTGTTTGGGCCTGGCCATGCCCCTCTCCCCACCCCTCCCTCAGCTCAGCCATGTGGAAAGGAAGGGAGGGTTGCTCTAGTGCCTCTGGCTTCTAGCCTGAGCCAGTGCAAGCATGTGCCTCTATTTTCTCAGTCCAGAGGGAATGCATGTATGGTTACAAACCAGTTCAGCCTACCCAGGTTAGACTAACCTGCAAAGATTGAATCAATTTGGGCTCAGGTTTTTTGAATGTCTGTCCCTAGCCTCTGTGGCTGCAGAAGTCAGGACAAAAACAATGGTCTTAAATTACAATATGGGGAATTTAGGTTAGATATTAGGAAGAACTTTCTTATAAAGATGGTCAGGCATTGGAAGAGGCTACTGAGGGCAGGTTGGTTTAGGGAAGAATGATCCTGTTTTGGGCAAGGGGACTTCCTGAGGTCCCTTCCAGCCTTGCTCTTCTATGTTCTGCTATCAAATTATACTTCATTACTACCATGAAATCCCTGATGCCAATTTATTTTGTAAAAGGAAATAAAAACAAGTGGTGCAAAGTGTCCCATTGCTACTTATAAAATTTCACCATACTTTGACAACAATGAAATAAAATATCTCAAAATTTCATCTTCACTTGTAAATTATCTGTTGTGAAAATAAAAGGGAAAATACAGAGATCAGCAAATACACAAAAATATGTTTTTACTTCTAAAAACAAACAACTACTCAAACTATTTATGTGCAAATATAGAGTAGAAATCTTAAAAGAAAACATACTTCGCCTATGAACTTCATATCAAACCATCAAAATAGTGCATCCCATGCTATTGAGAACATCCAAAGGAACCAAAATAATTTTTTCAAAAACAATAAAAATTTGAATACATGCATTTCAGGCAAGTAAAGACATCCAGAAAGATTCTGGGCAACCTTCCCCTGCTGCATAGACTAATATTTTCTGTTGAAGCCCTACTATGCATGTATGTTACTAGATAATTTCCCAAAAAGTCTTTGGCCACAAGTCAAGAACAGATAAATGTGAACCTGCTCTTCTTAAAAAAGCAAGTAACCCCAGCATTTCCAAATCTCAATTTCAGTCTAGAGAGCAAAAGATACAAATAACTACAAAACAACAACAAAACATTTCCCAAGCGTTCAGAAGCAGGGTGAGAAACAACTTAATCTCTTCTCAGAAAGTATTAAAAATAAATTTATTTATTCCCCTCCAAAGAACATATTATCTCCACTCTTAAGAAATGAAAAAGTTCCTAGGATGTATGTATACATCAGATGGATATCTCAGTTTCAGGTTTTTAGAGATGATCCACTAAAGAACTTTCAAGCACCTCAAAAGCTCCCTCTACAAGTCACCAAAGAAGACCCATTGCTCTTTCAATACTTACTTTGCCATCCCCTTTAGGATTTAAGTAAACAACATAATGTCCACCGTGGTTATCTCCACTGTGCACTAGTACTGCATGAAGGATGTAATTTGCAGGATCCTTAGGGTCGGTTTTTTGCAAAAATTCATCCAGTGGCAACTGCTCAGGAAATTCAAACCTAATTTTTAAAAAAAGTTCACTGTAGTTAATACAGAATAATACTTTTATGGTGAAGTGCATTTACACTTTTCAGTAAATTTATTTAGGCTAGGGACAGAATTATGTACAAACCAATACAATTGATAAGACACCAGCTGAAATCTGTAATACAACAGAAGCTGAGTGTGCATAAACTGTTTTCAAAATGCCTAAAACCGGTTTAAGATAAACTTGGATGGCCGCTGTATCAGACTTAACTGATTTAGGTTAAATTGGTTTATTGAACATCTGTCCAAAATCTCCTCCAGATTCAAGTTGAAACACAGCCCCCCCCGCATGCTATGTCCCTCCCTGCAAACCCCACCTCGCCGGGTGGGTGGGCTAGCTTGGGCCCAAGCTGCCTGCTCCAGCCAACCAGGGAGGCATGCTCTAGTGCCTCCTGGCTTCTGGTCTGAGCCACTGCAGACATTTGGCTGTATTTCTGGAATCAAAAGTGAATGTCTGGTTACCTGCTTATCGGTTCAATCTATGCAATTTAGACTAACCTGTGAAGATTGAACTGATTCAGACTCAGGCTTTGACTGTCTGTACTTAGCCTTAATGAAAGCTAAATCAACTGAACAACTCACGATTATAGTGCTACTTTAATTTTAAAGGAACAGCAAAAAAGAATGTTTTACATATATTAGAAGTATTTATGTACACTCAGGGCCAACTTCAGTGTTATTTGCAGAGAGTAAAACCAGAATAATTTCAAATTAATCATGAAATTACTTTTACATTTTAAATGCAAACAACATCAGACTAACCCAATCCCAATCCTGCCTCTACCCCTCTAACATGGGATTGCTAAAAGTTTGCAGCTATTGACTATGGTTCTCCCACTTTAGACTGGAATTATATTGCCATTTTTAAAACAGACAACAGCACACATTTTCTAATTAAACTCAATTTCCTTCTTAATTTATGCTGAAAAACTGGGTACATACTGCAAATCCATTTCAAACAATGAAGCTGAAATGCCCAGAAATCACTGAATAAAGAAAGTATACCTGACTCATATTAAACCCAGGTCCACAAAGTCACAAAAGAGTTTTTCCAGTTCATATCTACTTATACAGACACAGTCCACTGGTGAGGTTGGGGAGCACAAGGAGTGAGGGGGGGGAAAGAATGAGGATAGCAGCCCTATTTGTTGTTACTCTAGCAATCTGTTAAGTTTTAAAACCAAAATTATAACTAGAATATCACAACTTGGTGGTATAAGGAAGGTTCAAAATATAGTGGGCAGCACTGAAAAACAAAAAAAACCCAATTGAACTGGTCACTTATGTCATATTTCAGTAAATGGTTACAAATGAATACTTAAATCAGAATTTATCAAATCAGAACACTAAAAATCAGTGTAGCAAATCAACATTATTTTCCAAGAACCACCAGCACCATGTACCTTCATGCCCTTCCCTTGGATGCAGTCAATAGGAAACCCTGAAACCAGACTTTTAGAAACTTTCAAAAAATTCACACTTTCAGAAAAGGAGAATCAAAAAAAATTAAAAAGTGTTACCTATCATTTATCTTAATATTTTGGTCAGTTTGAGGGTCATACATAAATCTCATAAGTTGTAGATGTAACACTGGAGGTAATGTCAGGAACTTCACACCCTTTTCTGCCTCCTGTAATTTGGAAAAAAAACAACAAGTAGTCCAACATTAACTTTATCTATCCAATTTTTAACTGAAGGTTTTTGCCTGACTTAATTATACTTTATGGATTTTTGTCCACACTACGCAGTGGATTGAAAGCGACAAGAAGGATATTATATTGTTTTTTCCATGCTTGTCTTGCTGCTGCTACCATCATTTCCAAGCCTCCTACTATAATAGCACTTTAAGCCAATTAATTTAAAACCAGTCACAAATAAGGTGCATTTGTTGCAATACTGCAATGGACTAAGAATTAATGATCAAACTGTCTATGAATGAAACAAATTCAAGAAGACTGATCCAGTTGTGGCTGAAGACTACTGAGTTAAAAGAGGCTCTCCTTACAAAGTAGCTTTTCCTTTTACTCACTGGGGCTAGCAGCTTAAGATAATTCAGATGAATTCATGACCCCTAAGAGACCTTACTTAGCAGGGAAAATGGAAAAGTCAGCAAGAACTTGGCTCCCTCATCATGACAGGAAATCAAGGGTCTCAACTGGAAGAGTCAGATGCCTGTACACTAATGTCAGGAGCGTAGGGAACAAGCAGGAGGAGCTAGCCCTCCTACTCTTCAGTGGGCATTATGATCTAGTAGGGATTACGGAGACCTGGTGGGACTCCTCACATGATTAGAATGTAGCCATAGAGGGCTACACCCTGTACAGAAGGGACCGAGTAGGGAAGAAAGGTGGAGGTGTAGCTCTCTGTGTGTGGGAGCAGTACACCTCCTTGGAGGCCAACATCAGCTCCACAGAAGAGTGGCTTGAAACCCTCTGGGTCAAACTACCGGGGGGGGGGGGGGGAGGGGGAAGTAAGGAGGGGGTGCAGCGAGAGACCTAACTAGGTGTATACTACAGACCACAAAAGCAGGGGGAGGAGCTCGATCTGGAGTTCTCTCGAGAACTGGCAAAGGTCGTGCACATATGGGACATGGTCATCACAGGTGACTTCAATTACCCAGACATCTCTTGGGAGGAACACTTCGCTGAGTCAGATTGGTCATGTTGCTTCCTGATCTGTATTGAAGAGGTCTATCTGACTCAGGAAGTGCATGGGCCAACCAAAAGTAATGTTCTCCTAGACTTGGTTTTAGCCAAAGGAGACCAAGGCTTACCATCTGGTGAGCAACTTGAATATAGAGGGTAGTGTGGGCAACAGTGACCATGAAACTATCACATTTACTATCCATCACAAGGCAGGAAAATCAGCTAACGGGGTTGAAGTTTTAGACTTCAAAAAAGCAAATTTCAACAGGCTCAGTCAGGGCAATAGTAGGGGAAACTCTGTGGGACCAGGGACCAAAGGTGAAATAAGTGCACAAAGAGTGGTCATTCCTCAAGGACACAATCCTTGAAGCACAAAAGAAGTCCATTCCCCTGCACAGGAAAGGTGGCAGAAGGGCTGGTAAGCCCTCTTGGCTTAATAGGGATATCATGGTCCTCTTGAAAAAGAAGAGAGGCATACAAACAATGGAAGCTTGGGACAGCCCCCAAGGAGGACTATACAACAACAGCCCACACTTGTAGGGAGCAGATCAGAAAGGCTAAGGCGAAGACTGAATTTAAACTAGCAACAGAAATTAAGGACAATAAGAAGTCCTTCTTTAGGTATGTAGGGAACAGGAGAAATACAAATGGAAGTGTGGGACCATTGCTTAACAACTCAGGACAGCTGGCTACCAACACACAGGCGAAAACTGAACTCCTGAATGACTACTTTGCTTTGGTATTTCACCAGACTAATGGGAAAATCATACTAGATAAGGTTCAGAATGGGCATGGTGTGAATGACCACCTTCTTACTGTTGATGATGAGCTGGCGCATGATCAGTTAGGAAAGTTAGACGTTTACAAGTCAGCAGGACCGGGTGACTGCTGAAAGAGCTGGTCGAAGTCATCGTGGGACCTCTGGTGAAACTCTGCCAAAACTCGTGGTGCTCAGGGGAGGTCCCTGAAGACTGGGAGAGGGCCACTGTTGTGCCCATCTCCCAAGAAGGGGAGGAGAGAGAACCCAGGCAACTACAGGCCAATTAGCCTAACTTCTATCCCTGGGAAAATTCTGGAAAAATTCATCAAGGAGTCTTTGTGCAATATGCTTGCAGAAGATAGGATTCTGAATGACAGCCAGCATGGCTTCATCGCCCGCAGGTCTTGTCTTACTAATCTCATCTCCTGCTACGACCAGGTACCTCGCCACTTGGATAAGAAAGAGGAGGTTGACATTGTATACCTAGACTTCGAAAAGGTCTTTGATCTGGTATCCCTTGATGTTCTCATGGGAAAATTGGAGGATGGCGGGCTTAACTGCTTGACAGTCAGCTGGGTAGGAAGTTGCCTGCGGGGTAGGACCTAGAGAATTCTAATGAACAGATCTGTGTCATCCTGGTGAGAAGTGGGCAGTGGTGTCCCCAAGGGGTCCGTGCTTGGTCCAATGCTTTTCAATATCTCTATCAATGATTTGGATGGGAGGGTAAAGAGCTCACTGGCCAAGTTCATAGACCACACCAGGTTATGGGGAAGCGTGGTCATGCTCGAAGATATGCTGCAGATACAGGCAGACCTAGACATCTGCCCAACTTGCCAGTCTCGGAACCAGATGAAGTTCATCACTGAGAAACATGAAGTGCTCCATCTGGGGACGAACAACCCCCAACATACTTACAGGCTCGATGGCGCCTGACTAGCAGTACGACTGAAAAGGACCTTGGGGTAATAATAGACCATAGTATGAACGTGAGCCGTCAACTCCTGAAGATCATTTCAGGCTTAATACTAGGAAAAACTGTGTCACAGTCAGGGTGCCCAGACTGGAATAAACTCTCTCCAGAGGTGGTGCAATCACCTACACTGGAAATCTTCAAGAGGAGATTGGCTGGTCACCTCGCTGGGGTCACGTGACCCCTGTTGTCTTTCCTGCTCAGTACAGGAGGGCTGGACCTGGTGATCTTGCGAGGTCCCTTCCAGCCCCTTACAATCTATGACCTGTAATATCTGAAGACTTGGTTTCAGCCCACCAGGAATGGCAGGAGTGTAATGAATAAGCCACAGACTGTTAGGCTGCAATGCTTTACCACTGTAAGAGCACTTATATATTTTTCCTTAACTTTTTTGGCCATTATTGACAAAAAGTAGCACTATGCTTGCAAAATGTCAGTAATTTACGTAGGCATTTTTACTTTCACCCTTGTATTTAATTTAAAAAATGAACGTCCAATCCAGTTGAAAAGGAAAAATGTATGTTTAAATGAACATTACAATCCTTTCTTTGGTGTTAGTTCAGAGCAATCTAAAGATAAGCTGCATTGTGGTTTAAACTGAAGTCTGTATCTTAAGAAAGATACCTAGCTCCATTTGGAAATTCTTTATAAGGATGCTGGAAAGAAAACCTAACATAAAAGTCTAAAGACAGTACCTGCAAACCATGTTCTCCTGCGTCATATTTGTTATCACCATCCAGCTGTTCTACTGCAACATAATCAATGAAGGACTCAAATACTAAGAGAAAGAGGAAGACAAAATAGGCATTTACTAATACAGGCAGAGGCAACTATGCAAAAACAACACAGAGAAAACTAGGAGTCTTCTGTAAAATCTTACTCCTGACCCGAGTTTAACTGAACACTTGCCTCTGTACAGTAAATAAATCTCTTTATTAAGAACTTTGAGTATAAACAGGATTATATTTGGGACAAATAGAAGGGATAAATACAGACAAAAAACTCTGACAGATGTAAAATCAACTAGTTGTTATGCTTTTGTAGATTAAATTCATAATTGTTTCTTAAATCAAACTAGCATGTAAATTACTGTGATAATTCTTTAATTGTCTTCATATTTCCTTCCCTTATATGCCCATTATTTGCTTGTGTAACTAATCAAAAAGGATTGAGGTACTGCTTGAAATCGGTTAGCTCGTCTCTTAGTTTTTATTATTATAGTCATTTGAACATAAGAATCCATGTTCCTTAAAGTTAGCCTGCACTTGCTGATTATTCTTCTAATTTATAATCTATGCGATATTAGAAGCATTTCAGAAGCTACTAATAAAGGGTATTACAGAACATTATGACATCACAATAAACACAATCTCATAACACATAAAGACAGTTTTACAATATGATCCTAATAATAAAGAGAGAAAGGGAATGGGTGGACAGGGGACATGGGAATGGGGAGGGGTGGGGAGGAGGAAAAAATCCAAGCAAGATCTCTCCAAAAAGAAAACCTTTTTGTTAGGTATAAAAGCCTATGAAATCAAAGGTCCTGATCTTCCAAGCCCCCACAAATTCATTTAAAATCAGTGAGTACTAATGAAAGTTCAGGCCCACTGTATTTAAGTTAGTCTGCGAGTACAAAAATATGCATTACTTACTATTTTTCTTTCCCTTTATACTTAGCTGGATGTCATAATAATCCTCTATTCGTTCTGATCGATAGTCTACGTGTTTGCATTGGATATAAGACTGCAAACAAAAAAAAGTAGGATTTCAAAGGATACCAACATCATTCATTTAAAAAAAAAAATTAGCTCTCTAAATACATACCACCATCTTCCCTCGAAATAATTTAGGGATGGTGCCTTCTACACACGTGCCTTTCATTTTATTTTCCACATTATCAAGCAACTGAAAGAAAAAAAAGATAAATGTGTAGTTATACAGGCCAAAATTCTATAGTGTTCTGAATGCATTTCATTACCGCATTAATAAATCATTTTAATTTATTGATCAAATTTTTGTGTTTTATTATTTCTTGTGCCACTCTTGTGAACACAAAATATTAGGCACCTGAAACTGGCTTTTCTTCTTTATTATTCTTTTAAACTAGCAAATTGCCCGTGAATGACAGGTGGGGACAGAGGCCTAAGTCTGCTCCTTTCCCCCACTGGCAGGGGCTGCTTCCCCCTCCCCGCCCCTGCCACTTTGGGTTGGGTTGGGCTGGGGCCGTTTCCCCCCTCCCCTCCGCCGCTTTGGGCCGGGGCCAGTCCCTCCCACCCCTCTAATGGCCAGGACCAGGGCTGCATCGGTTCTCCCCCTCCATCCCCCCACCACCTTCAGCCGGAGCCAGGGCCTTGCCCCCCACATCCTTCTGTCGCCGCTGTTGCCTCAGATTGCTGCTGCCTCAGCACCATCATGGCAGCATGGCCGCCAGCTCCTGTCCGAATGCTTGCACTCTGATTGGTTGTTTCAGAAAACCAATCAGAGTGCAAATAAAGCATTATGGACAGACAGATTAAGGCTTCTATCACATTAGAATACTCTTCCCCAAGTATTTTTAAGGGATTATTTCCAGGCAATTTTCTCTGATATTTAAAGAGCTTTTAAAAAATTAGGGAGGCATCACTGCAGCACCAAATACTCTGTACACTTGGAACATTCTTTTTCTCTCAACAAATGCAGTCACCTGCAATGCATACAACTGCCAATTCTAATGTCTGTGAAATAAGAATTATTATTCCTTCTTGAAAAGAAAACCAAACAGATGGCATAAGTATAGGTAGCATAAAGGTTATCTATAAGAGATTTAAAACTCAGAATTGTGCTTTTGCTTGCTTCCTGCTGGTTTGAAAAGTTAAACAGGGTTGAGGTGCTAAATCTTAGAAACATCAAGAATGTAGTCTGGTTTTCCCTAATTTCTCAGAGGACTACCAAGAGCTCTAAGGAATTCACTTCAGGCACATTAAATAATATTTTAATGAGCAATAATTTTAAACAAGAACTTCTATTCACTGTAATTAGATAGCCTTTCACAAACAGGTTTAAAGAGTCTGATTATGAATCCCTTTCCACTCTTAAGAAAACTCTCACTTGTTTAGTTTGCATTAACCCCTTGACTAGAAAAGCTAGTTAGTCTCAAGTCAAAAAGAACTTACAATTCTAATTTTAAAAAGAAACAGTGAAAGAAAGGCACCCAACACTCTCTCACCATTTTCATCTATCCTTGTTGGGTCACCTTTAAATGTTATTTGGAGGAAATACCTTTGCAATGCCATCAGAATAGAAGTTTTGAAACATGCAGAGTTTATTTCTTATAAAATGCCTCCTGGCACCACATCCAAAATGAATACAAGTCCAATAAAGTGAATTTTATATTTATGGAGGAAAATATAATGCAAGAAGGAACTCTAAGGCCTGGATTACCCTAATTTTGGGGAAATCAATATCAGTACTATAAGAATTTAGCTAAATGTTTTATATTGATAATATGCACCAACATCCTGTGTATAAGAGATGATGCAAAACATACCACTCGACATAATTCTTGTACATCATGTTGCATGAAGCTGTCTAAAGTTTCCCACCTTTGCAAGAAAGACAATAATAAAAACTGTATTATTAAAGAGAAGAAATTTGACATAAAATAGTTTGAGAATTCATTTATAGAGCAAGAGCATAAATTAAGAGTCAGAGGACATTCTGCATAATTATTTCAAAAGGAAGTGGCAGCTATGTAGTAACGAAAAAACCTGAATGTGTGTCAAAAATCTTCCAGCAAGGGTTCCATATAAACTCATTCTACCAAAGGAGACACGTGCTGCTTCTTTTGTTCAATTACCAGTCCCCTTAATACTTAACATCTTCATCTTATTTTACCGTCTCCAGTTTCAAGGTAGGTGAAGATTTGGATATAGCATTAAACCCCCCCTGAAAAACTTGTAATGGCAGCTGATTATTTTCCTCTGAAGAAAAGCAGCACTCACAGATAAATACTCTTTTATACTGCGCAAGGAAAAATATTAAAGGAATGGAATTTTGAAGCCTTCAAGGTAGTGCTACCACAGGAGTAGTTATGTCAAAACGCTGCATTTTTGAAAATCCACCCCCCAACACCTACCTATACAAGCGTAAGACTTCGTTTAAGCTATTGTGCCATCACCCCTATGTATAGTACACAAACTCATGTAAATCAAGACAAAAATATTATTTGAAATCAAATTAATGAATGTTGTAGATGTTCACTTTTTAGAATATAATTTGGTATTTTTTTGGTTCCAAGATGGCAAAACCCCTTGCTGAAAGGAGTATTTCCAGGGGCAAGGGGAGGGACTTCTGGTGACACAGGTCAGGGGGCAGGACTTGTGGTCCCAAGATGGTGACCAGGGGGTGGGGCACCTGTCAGGGGCGAGGCCCTCGACAGTTTGCCAAAACTTGGTAAGTAGCCCTCTGCCCCTAATCTACACACATATTCTCTTAAGTACATACTGGACCAGAGGGGATAAGAAGGACTAATATACTGGGTCAAGTAACAAAACAGAAGGAGCAAATCATGGCTCAAAACAAAGGTGGATTTGATTTAAATCAAATCAATTTCAATCATCATTTAAATCATTGGTTGGGAAGCCTCAGTTTCATCCTAGTTTTGTATAAAAAGTGCATTCCTGTCGTTTGATATCCTTTATTCATTTAGCTTCTTGAAACTCCGTACTTTTAGAGAGAGGCAAGGGCTTGACTCTGTACACAAAGTTGCAGAGTGACAAGAGGACTGATGGGTAGGTAAACAAGTCTGTTCTCTCTCGTCTCCATATACTGCTGTTAACAAGGACATTATCTCTGGAAACAACTCCAGGTTGAGAACTGAAACTAAGCATCACAGAGATGCTTAATGGGATCTTCTAGACTGAGCACTGACACCCAGTAGGTAGAGTGATTTTCTTTAATCTTTACTAATCTATAGGGGAGACTCTGGGAACCCCATAAGATTGGGCCCCTAATATAGTCCATGGCCTGTTGTGACCTATTTATAAAACTTCTAAAAATGGTTACATGAATATAATGTCTCAAATAGTATACAATTAGAGGTTATAATCCCTATTCCATGATGATATATTTGAGCTTTAATGCATCTTAAATTAAAACCATCTTTATATAGGTTTATTTTTGTTTTTCAAGAAAAGCATCTTAAAAAAAAAATCTGATTTAAATAAAAAATTCAATTAAAAAAAATAAATAATTGATTTTTATCCACCTTGGCTCAAAAAAACCAAGAAGGTAACTAAGAAAAAGTAGGTGTCTCTGTAACAAGCTTTCCCTGGCCCAAGGTACCTCAGTCCATTCTGCTGCAAAAATCCAAGTTAAGGATTTAGGTAGCAGGTGTTCTTCCTGGCAGGCTCCTTGTATAGACTAATAAATATCTATTCTTAAATTACTTCCAGCATAACCAGCAAAAAATCCTGCTATTATATTACCAAAAAGGAGAAAGCCATATAACGCCACGACAAACTTCACTGTTTTATGAAGAACAGTGAAGAAAAAAAAAACAAAAAAACCACACTGATACAGTAATCCAGATCCATCTGGGTACTTTTCATGCGGCACTAAACAACAAATTACACGAAAGCAAAGGTTTATCATCAGAAGTAAAGTTGCAACGTGGAAGGTTTTTGTTTTTTTGTTGTTGTTTTTTTTTGTTTTTTGTTTTTTTTTTATAGGAATCTTACATCTCAGGAGTGAACAAGGTACTATTTAAACATTCATGTCTAACTAGGATTTTAAATACATTATACCTGTATTTTTACTCACACATATTCAAGAGACTTTTCTATACAACGACAAAAAAAAACCAATTACAAGCAAATGGCAAGTCCTCATGAACAAATTCATGTACTGTTAGCGTTGAATTAGTCAAAAGGCCCAGGGGTGAATATCAAGTGACAGAAATTTCTATATTAACAATAATTTTTTTTGAACAATTCCTTTTAAAGGATACAAGAACCTATTTAAATCCTTCTGATCTTTTTTGAAATTGTCATTTAAAATATTGATTCATGTACAAAAACAGAGATTCTGATTAACATAACATCTAGTTAACAGAATTCTAGAAGAGCAACAATTTATGTATCATTTTCCTGTGCTCGTGACAGACTAGATGGAAGTTAAGATTCAGATTCACATTAAGTGAGAGAAACCCAGAGTTCTGATCTGCTTCAGGGGAAAGTGTGTGGTCAGAGACCTCAGTTTCCTGCAAGAATGTTTCATGTGGTTAAAATAGGATGGAAACCCAGAGCATGACTGCAGCTACATGCAAAAGATCACACAAATGTCTGAACCTATTCTAAAACCCACAAATGTATCTATTTTAATAGCCGATTTAGAAAGCAATAATGCAAAAAGCTAGTTGGTAAATACAATGCAACAAAGACATTTGTTATTATTTCTTAGCATAATTAAAAATATAATCCAAACATACACTGAGAAAAAAAAATAAGTACGATGTGAACAGACAAGCATATAGTGACAGAGTAAATGCTCAAGCTTCTATCTCGACTTTTGCATAAAAGGCAGAGGCGGAAAAATCAAAGATGAGTGTCATGGTTTTTGTAAAGGAAAAGAACAGTAACTAGAAAGAAGGAATATAAAAAATACATTTTAAATTGTTAAATAGGATAAAAACAGGGGCAAAAGAGCATATTAGATGTTGGTAGTACAGATATGATCCACACGTTAAAAATCTAATCTTAGCCACAATTAAAATGTTTTACAATGGCCATCACTGCATAGCAAATAAAGATACAGAAAGTTAAATTACTATTTTTTTGTTTTATGTAAGAATAGATTAAAATGGTACCATTTAATTTTTCTATGTGCCTTTTCATTATTTAAATGTACAACCACATCTCAGTATTGTTTAGCTAAACAAATCATACAATTACAAATAAATTTAAAGTTCAGATCTCTCTTATTGTATGTGGCCAATGGTTTCAATAAAATAACCTCCCATTCAATCTACGAGTCAGCTGACCTCATTACTGAATTATATTCAGTTATACTCAAAGGAAATATGATAAAAAAGACCATTCACAACAGAAGCATAACAATGGAAACTTCTACTTTTCTAACAAGAAGTTTTCCTTACATTTAAATAAAGCACTTCTTTAAACATTATGATACAGAACTTTTGGGAAGAGCCCTGCCACATCCTAACAACGTATTTTAAAATTTCTGATACATACCCAAAGGACTTTGTTAGCTTTTTAGTTCCTACTGGTTTGTCACTGTGCTGAAGTTCATAGAACACTCTTTGCAATGCTAAAGGAACACTTTTGGATGAGTCATCGCCTTCTGTGGGCATCATGTAAACAGCCTACAAAAGCATTTAGCTCAATTAGTACTTATGAAAATGCACGGAATTAAATGAACAATAAACACTTTATCCTGCTCACAGATTTGCTTTATAATAAAATAGTGCTCCAAAACAACCTGCTGTTTATTGTAAGGACCACTACCTACCTGTAGTTTTGGTTCTCCAGAACAATGTAAAATTTTTTTTTTAAACTAATTAACTCTACTAATCATTTTTACTAATTATTTTCACAAAAAACAAATAAACTGAAGAGTTCAATACCTTCCAACAATCATGCGATGTACATCTATGCAATTAACACAGTAGGATTGATGGTCTGAACAACACTGTGGCCTATTCAAGAACAACTTTATTTTGGCTTTATATGAACAAGTCACATAGATTAAAACCATGTTATGGCAAAAAGAGCAATAAACAATTGTACATAGAGTATGCTTGTGTATAGAGGGGCATGTCAAATGCAGCTTCAGGGATCGGTGCTAGATTCATTTAACATCTTCATTAATGAGCTTAAAGGGGAAGTAAGTGGCATACTAACTGAATTCACTTATTATACCAAGTTGGGAAGCCTTGAGAACACTGAAGAAATTATATTAGAAAACCAAAGGGATTTAGTATGAGCAGGCATTGAAATAAGAAACACCTTAGAAAAATAACTGTAAAGTATAGATCTATACAGACATATATTTAGAATGCTTTATTAAGAAAAAAGGTGCAATAGAAAGCAAATTAGACAATACATTATCACAGGATAGGGTCATAAAGAGGTTAATACAGTTTTGGGCAGAGTAGGAAGAACCACTGCTTCAAAAAGCAGGTAGACAACAGACTACCTTCATTTGGGGGTGGAACAATAAAAAAAATAGATAAAATGTCTTGTGATCAAATAAATGAACTGAAGGCAGATGATCTAATTCAGTGGTGTTCAACCTATAGCCTGTGGGCTGGATCCAGCCCCTGAAGGGACTGGATCTGGCCCATGACACAGGGGATTAATTGGTGAGCAGCTCAGCACAGCATGTCCATTCCCTGCCCTGCACCCTTCACAGGTCCTCTCTGCAACACTGCCTGCTCTCTCCCTTTTCCCTCCCCTCCAGCAGGCACTCCTTGCTTACTCTCTCTCTCTTCTATGGCAAGTACTGTTTACCAGAGGTCAGCTGTTTCCCTCTTCCCTTCCCTCCCCCCCAATCTACAGAGGGGATTGGTACCGCATCTTGCAGCTGGATGGCAAGCACTTGGCCAGCTGCTCTAAAATGGTTGAGCCTCACTGATCTAGTTTATGTCCTGACCCAGTCACAGGTTTTGTCAGTGATTTTAAACTAAATTATCCTGTGCCTCAAATTCATAGTGTGTAAAATGAAGCTCACACTTCTAAGGTGTGACATAGCATTGGGAGGGACAATTTATTAACATTTGTGAAGTGCTCAGGCAGTGACAACAACAGCTAGATCAGAGGGACAAAATTGATTAGATTAGCCATACAAACAAAAAGGGGAGGGAGTCTGGAAAAAGAACAAAAATCATTAGTAAACTGAAGGACCAATTTGGGAGGTTAAAAGATCTAAATACATAACACCCAAAAGGAAGGAGCTCAAAGACAGTCGTCAAATAAACAAAGTATGTACATGCTTAGAATGGTAAAAAAATATTACATACTACAAGAGTAACAATACTCTATTCTCCTAAATAAACTGACAGGCTGCTGTGATGTAGATGACTCCACGGTCCAAGTTTGCAGATGTTACCAAATTATGGGGCAAAGTTAATACACCAGAGGGTAAGGAACAGATCTGGACAGGTTGGAAAAATGGCCTGAACAAAATAGGATGCAGTTCAACAAAAACAAATGCAAAGTGCTGCACCTGGGCAAAAGAATCATCAACACATTTACAGGCTGGGGAATGACCTTCTCAGCAGAAGAAAGGGATCTTAGAATCATAGTTGACTCCAAGATGAACGTGAGTCGCCAATGTGACGAAGTGATCAACAAGGTTAACCAGAATTTATCATGCATTAGCAGATGCATGACAAACAGGTCCAGGGAGGTGATGCTCCCCCTCTATGCAGCACTGGCCAGGTCGCAGTTGGAGTACTGCGTCCAGTTTTGGGCACTGCACTTCGAGAGAGGTGTGGAGTATCTTGAGAGGGTTCAGGAGGGCCACTCATATGGTCAGAAGCCTGCAGGCAAAGCCCTACGAGGAGAAACTGAGGGACCTACATCTCTTCAGCCGTTGCAAGAGAAGGCTGAGAGGTAATCTTATGGCTGCCTATAAATTCATCAGGGGAGGGCAGCAGGGAATAGGAGATGCTCTATTTACTAGGGCATACCCTGGAGTAACTAGGAACAACAGCTACAAATTGACAGAGTAGATTTAGGTTGGACATTAGAAAGAACTTCTTCACAGCAAGGATTGCCCGAATCTGGAATGGGCTTCCAAGAGAGGTGGTGCTCTCCCCTTTGTTGGGGGTCTTCAAGAGGGAACTGGATAAGCACCTAGCTGGGGTTGTCTGACCCCAGTGCTCTTTCCTGCCCAGGGCAGCGGTTGAACTCAATGACCTACTGAGGTCCCTTCTGACCCTAACATCTATGAATACCTGTGGGAGTAACTAGAATAACTGGACGACAATAAAGGAAAACAGTGTTAAATTCTGGTATACTTGTTCTATTGCTTTGTGGAACAGGTTCCCAAAGAAAACACAATCCTTATCTATCCAGACAATGTATGAGAAAATGAAAAGTAAAGATACAGAAGCAAAATGTTGCCTGGCTGCTCTAACTTATGTGATTTAACATGAAATATAAAATTGTAAAAAGATGCTAAAGCTTGGACAGAAGGCCAAATGCTGCCATTCTCCAAACTGCAATATTTCTGTTTAATTGAGTGCCCTGTTTATAATCTGATTATAAACATTTGAAGGATACACACTAACAAATTCTTCATCTAAGAGAAACTAAATGTACTTAAATAAAAAAAAGACAGAATTTCAAGAAATCTTGCATGCAGTGACTTCCACCAATTCAACAGTTTAACTAGTTATAAAAACCTTGAATAGCTTTGCTTCAACTTTGTAATTAGTACTAGCAAACTAAAGATCAATAATGCTCATGTAAAATGAGCTAGAATTTTCTGCAACAATCTCTCTTCAGTTTATCATACTTACCAGACTAGTGCCTTTCAAAATCATTCCAGACAGCAGCCAACGAAGGGTCTCTGCAGTGGTTCTCTACCCTCATTACCCAAGCTACAGCTTTCAGAAGCATTAACCCTGCTATCCTGGCCAAGTTCCAATTCGAGTCTATTACCACAATTCTTTGCCTATTCTAATGTGCAGGAATTATTTTTCACTTCAAAACTTTAGAAGCAGAGATGGCTCTGCACCTTGCAGGTTCAGTCAATAAAACTAGTGATTTATATCCCATTATTCTGAGTTAATCTTCTCTAGCCAAAGGTAGTATAAGAAACAGTTCCACGTGCTTGACTTTCACATCTTTCAGGCTCAAAATATATTTCAGCAGTGATCCATGATGCTTTAATACATTTACTATCACACAGCAGACAGAGAAAATAGGTGTAAGAGGGGAATCGGTGTCTATTGATGCTTAACTAAAATAAAGATATCCATGTGAACATGTTTTTTAGCAAATTTAACACGGATAGATATCTCTTAATTCTACGTAAGTGGAATTTTATTTAATCAAAATACCACTTTTGGAAAGAGTAATTTGCATATATAAATACAAAGAATTTAATAGGATATTTGCATATATAAATATGAAGAATTTAATGGGAATGTTTTCCTACCTCCTTTATTTCTGTTTCTGCAAATTTATATTGTTTGGACAACCAAAGAGAAGCAGAGTTTACTTCTTTAAATCTTAAATGTTTCATATTTATGTCATCAAAGTGGTATTTAATTTAAATGCTTTCTTTGCTTTTACTTTTTGCTTCTGTAATTTAGGGCAAATTAGACTATTACTCAAAGCTCAAGCTGGATTTCCAGTCTAGAACAAACAATCTTTAGACTATTATCCCTTATAAGCAATGTTACTATCTGCCTATAATCCTTCCAAAACTTCGAAAGACTTGGCCTCAACATAAAGGAATAAGACATTTTGATATATTTGACAAAAAGCAAAAACTCTAATTTAATGCCTAAGAGGTTCCCCTGTAGGGATGAATGCAAGAGAATAGCAACGACATGTAGGGGCAATGTCTGAAAGGAAGAGACACATTAGATATTATGAACAACAGATAAAAAGAAGAAAAGCAACAAGTATAAAATGTAAGAAATAACAGAATGTTAACAGTAAGTTTAAATCCATTGCTTAATAAATAGAAAAAACAAATACTATGGCAAGAGGTTGGAAAGATATTACTTTGTTGTGAAATCTCAAAGCAAAGTAATTATCAAGCATCAGAACCCAGTGGATGATGACAACGTATGGAAGGAGTCAGAACAGAGTCAGGTCTGAAGGGAGTGGGACTGAGAAATACCGAAATAACCTATGCTAAAATTGCATTTGCTCTGGTCCCAATTTCTGCTTAAAAGTGTCTAAGGGAACTATCTGAAGACTTAAAAAAAAAAAAATTGGCAAATACTTCTTAGGGGCAGGTTCTTACCCAATACCTAGGGGCAGATGAAAGGTGACACTCCACTACTAAAGTTTAATAGTTTAATTAAACTACTAATCACTACTCTAGAATGTGTAGACACTATCCTTTTCTGGAGCCAGAAATGCCGGCAGGGGGCTGGACTCGATCTTCCGAGGTCCCTTCCAGCCCTAATTCTATGAAATCTATAAAGTCCAATGACAAAGCCCTCTGTTTCTGTGCCTGTTTCTGTACATATTATCAGTCATAGGGTGATATGAAAGATGAAGTTGTTTCCTTGTCCAGCTTCTGAAAGAAAGTGTTCTCTCATCTGCAAGGTTCTCAGGTTTCTGGCGGCAGAAAAGGATAGTGTCTACACATTTCAGAGGAGTGATTTTCAACCAGGGTGCCACACAACACTGTTGTGTATTATCACTGTTAGATGTGCAAACATGATTCACAAGATAAACCCAGACATTTCATATCGGAATCCATGATGTCAAAAACTTTCTGACCCGTTGCTGTCTTTGAGTTCAATGCATCAGAAAAACTACTTTATATTAATTCTCTGTAGTCAAAACAGAGTAACTAGTAAGAGCTAGAAGTTTGTTAGGGGTGCCTCAAGTCTAAAATAACCCAAGAACCACTGTTCTGGAGGCTCTTAACTACTGTTGGGAAAGAAAAGGAAGAGAAGTGGGGAACAATATCTTTCTTCCATTAACCCTTTCCCTGGCTCCATTTTAGGGTCTGTAAGTTTTTGCGCTTGCTTTTGCTACTGTACATTGGCTTTTCCAGCTGGATGATTCCTGACAATTTCATCTCTGTTCACAGGGTTCTTTATAGCAGCAATAAAACTGATTAGAGCTCTGTCAACTGCATCTTGTTCTCAGAAATCAAGCAGTAGTAGAAGCAATTGAGCTACAGCCTGCAGACTGAGGATTACACTACATTGGTTTCCATTCAGGTTACAAATTTGCTTCTAAAATGAATTCTTTACAAACTGCTTGGTTAGATCTCCAGACTAAGAATGTTTCCTGAACACTAAAGGCAAATGAATTTTTAAAACCGACCAGAAGAAACTAATCTGAACCACTTATAATCATCTTTGTGAATTTCCAGATAACAGGAAGACAAGGATTACCAGTACAGGACAAACATGCCTATTTTGAATAAAGTAAAAAGTGCTACAATTATAAATCAGCAAATAAAGCTTTATTACATGGCCAATAACTAAACTTAAAAAAGCAGTTGATGCTTACCTACCTAGAATAAGCATAAAACAAATGGTATGCAAAACTCTAGAAGTCTTGGTTTAGAGACGATACCTTTTATTAGACCAACTAAGAAATTGCAAAAAAAATAATCTTTTTCTGCAAGCTTTTGGGCGCACACACCCTTCCTCAGGAAAAATTAAAGATGGTAAAAAGTCCCTATAGGTAGAAAATAAACTTCATTGTTGCATAGAGGAAGTTGAAGGTGGAAGTGTGTTCCTCTGGGTCCAGGAGAGTGTCTTTGTGAGACATGTTACACATTTACAACATGGATCACTTAAAAAGAAGTACACTCAAGAATGTTTCTTTCAAATTTACTTGAAATAGTAAACAATGGAAATGGTAAGCCTGGATTTTTATGTCTTTCTACTTGACATTTGAAAAAATGAGGCACTTGGATTGGATGCAGCTATTGTAAAACACACAACTAGGAGAATATATATAACATGGCTCAAAGAATTATCAGACTGGCATGCAATGAAGGAATAACTGGCAAAGCAGGAAGAATAGAGGTTATTACTGGATAACAAATGAAGTAACAAGCAAGTTATGCTTCTTGCAACCCTCCCCACCCCACAAAAAAACTCAACCCAAAACCAGAGCTTCATATAAAACAAGTCAGGTATTTATTTCCTGTACTTGCCATTATTCAGGTCTCTTCTGGTTGCATGAGTTCTATTTTTGACACCACGTTTCAGAATCAGCAGCACACTTAAGAAATAAAGGGGAGAAGCAAATATACAGGAAGCATGATGGAGTCCCAGTCCATGACTAGGACATAAGGGCTACAATGATATAAATAATGATGAGAATGATAATAGAAAATAGGCCATATTACAAAAGAAGACTCTAGCTTGTTCACTGTGGAAAAAATAAAAAACTCAGGACAGACATCCTATATTTATGGAAACAGAAAAGGCAATTATGATTTCTTTTCGTAAGTTAAACAGAAAAATGTGTTTAACAGATTCTACGGCAAACTCAAAAGAAAAATCTTCTAAAGGAAAAATGTGCTGTGAAAGTTAAGACAATACAGCAAGTGACAAAGTTGGCTTCTACGAAGCCTGTAACACTGAAGGTATTCATGGCTAGAGGACATTTTTGTAGCTTGCTGGAGAATAATGAAACTATTATGACAAAGTAGGAAGATATACAACAACAGATGACTTCTGAATGAATGCAAATCCCCTTCTCACCATAACTTTTGACCCTTAGGGCTTTTAACATTCACCTATTCAACAAGTAAATGTACATAAAATGTTGTTGTTCCATAAAGACTATTTCAATATGTTAGGGATACACGCTATTCTGCTTTCTTGAAACATCTATTAAGAAACATCTTTCCAGCTAGTTTCCTTTCAGCAAGATGTTTATAGAATATACAAAGACATGCAACCAGAAAGAAATATAGAAGCAAAAACACTACACTGAAGTCAAGTCAATGGGGCTCAATGTCTAGTTGGCAGTCGGTATCAAGTGGAGTTGCACAGGGCTTAGTCCTGGGGCTGGTTTTGCTCAATATTTTCATCACTGACCTGGAAGATGGCATGGAGTGCACCCTCAGCAAGTATGCAGATGACACCAAACTGGGGAGAGTAGTAGATATGATGGAGGGTAGAGCTAGGGTTCAGTGACCTCAACAAATTGGAGGATTGGACCAAAAGAAATCTCATGAGGTTCAATAGGAACAAGTGCAAAGTCCTGCACTGAGGATGGAACAATCCCATGCACCAGTACAGGCTGGGGACCGACTAGCTAAAGAGCAGCTCTGCAGAAAAGGACCTGGGGGTTACAGTGGACAATAAAGCTGAATATAAGCCAACAGTCTGCCCTTGTTCCCAAGAAGGCTAACAGCATACTGGGATCCATTAGTAAGCAGATCGAGGGAAGTGATTATTTCCTTCTATTCAGCAATGGTGAGGCCACATCTGGACTACTGCGTCCAGTTTTGGGTCCCCCACTACAGAAAGGATGTGGATGAATTGGAGAGAATCCAGTGGAAGGCAATGGAAATGGTTCAAGGCCTGGTACACATGACTTCTGAGGAGAGGCTGAGGGTACCGAGCTTATTTAGTCCGGAGAAGAGAAGACTGAGGAGGGGATTTAATAGCAGCCTTCAACTATCTGAATGGTAACTCCCAAGAGGATGGAGCTAGACTGTTCTCAGGGGTGGCAGATGACAGAACAAGGAGCAACAGTCTCAAATTGCAGCAAGGGAAGTTTAGGTTAGACAAAAAGCCCCTAACATAACTTGAAGTAAAACTGATTACATGCTTTCCAGAAAGCCAATGTCACAGCTAAACAAAACTATTTCCTTTACCCGCAAAGAGTCATGTTAACAACTGCAATAATTTATGGTCTCGCTACCAGAATGAGGCAGTGCAGCAAACATCTCTTTCACACACTCAAAAAGGTACAACAGCTATTTGGCTTACCCACATCCAGAAAACCTATAAAGACAAGTTCTTGGGCCAGTCCTAGTAGATAGTATAAAGACATAAACTATGCAACCCTACTAAAATGTGGATTCCTCCTCCCCCTGAATTAATCAGACAGCACTTTATAAGATATTACAACATATTTTCTTGCTTATACCACACACCCTTTTTTCCAAAAAACAGGTGCTGGAAATTGGAGTTTCTTTCTTTATATGAAGAAATATGGTAAGAGAAGTTTCTGCCACTTCCTGGGCAAAAGCAAAGTATGCACAAGGTCTCACAGGGAGCAGAACAATGATAAGGCTCAGCTCCCTAGCTGCTGCACTCAGCTATTTATTACAAGAAAAGATCCTTTTTTTTCCTTCATTCACCCTTTCAAAACAAGGTGGATCTCTTATTTCAGGGAATGCTGTATGTAAGATAATATGATATACTAATTACACTGATGTCCCATCACCTTTACTACCTAACTCCATGGAGCCATTTATTTCTTCAGCTAGAGAAAGAAGCCAACAGACAGCAAGGTACCCTTTGAACAAGTAGTGAGCAAATTAGGGTCGTGTATTCTGAAGTTTTACATTATTCCACTAGGATGTAGAAGTTTCCTCTGAAAGGAGCAAACAAAGAATGGGTTTGAAGAAAGGTGAGATGGACAGCTTTTCAAAAAATAACACTTGATGGTAATAACACGCTAATGGTATTTAATTACCTTTCGTAGTTGATTTGTGAAAAATAAAGTCTGTAACAAGCTGTTCATGTAACAGGTTGCTCCCTGGTTCTTCAACCCAACATATCCTGTGTGCTTCTTGGAATCCCACCTAGAAAGCAGTTAACAGTGAAAACTTTAAGTTGGACATGGATAAATGTAACTATAATACAGGCATCAGTAATCTATGGCCCACGGGCCAGATCCAGCCCACAGAGCCACTTTTATCCAGCCTGCAAAGCTTCAGTGGCAGGGGACTCCACCCACACACAATAGCATTTGTAGAGGAGGGGACTATGACTGCAGCTGTGGCAGAGTGAGCCAAGTTGGAAGTGGGTTAAACTCAGAGCCAACTTCTATTAAAGCATTCCCCTAATCCAGGGATGGCCAAAATATGGCCCGCGGGCCCCATCTGGCCCACAAGGCCATTCTCCTAAAAAAATTTAGAAAATTAATATTGATCTGCCCTTGGTTCCTGTTGAAAACGACAGGAACCAGGGACAGTAGGACCAGGGAAAGCCTGGCGGGCTCCCGCAACAGCAGGGCCCGCCTGGCCCAGCCCCCCAGCCAGAAGCCCCAGCAGGGACTTCTGGCCTGGGACCACGTGGCTGCCTCGGTGCCGGAACCTCAGGTGCAATGGGGGAGAAGGGGAGGAGCCAGGGGAAGCGCAGTCCCTTGCCCACCCCATGGCCCATACTCCCTGCTGCAGCTGCTTGTAGCCCGAGCAGGGCTGTCTTGAGCAGGCACAGGCAGCCCCACGTGGGTGGTGAGCAGCTGCAGCACGGGGCGCCAGCCATGGGCCAGGGGAGGGGCCGCTTTTTAATCAAACAAATCGTATATCTGTTCATATATATCTAAGTGCCTTGTTCCAAATAAAGTTACACAAGGTTATACTGAACAACGATGAACACTTAAGACTCACAAAATACATTTCTATATAATAACAGAAAAACAGACTTTTGTTAACAGTCTATAAGTTAACAACAGCAAAGTACTTTGAGAACCTCTGAGGAACCATGCTATTTAAATAATATTCTTAAAAACTACACAATACTTTTACTGACATGAAAATTTTAAACAGTGAATTTTCTGTCAAGTTTGTTTACTAAGCATTTCTGCTTCAGCGACAACAACTGCTAAAGATACTTACGCCACTCCATGGGGAGCATCTGCTTGAACATAGACTTCAAAAGTAACCTTGTCATCTTCTATAAATCCTTTCTCAGGATCAGTAACCTCCTGTATAACAGGAATGATAAAAGAATGATAAATCTACTTCCAAACTAATTTCTGAATCAAAATATGAAGAATGTAGTGAAAAATTCAGTCTGGACAATGCTCAGATTTTCCAAGTTTAAAAAAATTATCACCCATAAAATTATTTTTCCAGCAAGCTGAAGCAGCCATTGAAGGACACAATTAACCTCTGACATTGAGCTCTGTGTATTTAAATACTTTTTAATATCTTAATCTAGCAAACTTTTTCCAACTTTTATGTTTTTGCAACAGCAGTTCTATTTAAGTGGATAAAAAAGTTGGTAATCAAAGCTTTGCTTCTATTCATGGCAGATCATTTATGAAACTATTTTGGCCAGATGAGAAGGGGCCAAAACTTCCCTAACAGCTGTCTCAATTTAAGACAAACATTAAGAGTATTACTTATGTACTAAATAGTGTCTGTATACAAATACAAACAAGCCAAAAATTGAGGGTGCGCTGAAATAAGTGATTATGATTTAGCAGAGCTGAAAGAAACTTGGTAAAAATTAATCTCCTGTATGCGAACACCACTACAGGCAGATCAAAAAAAAAAAAAAGGAAGGACAAAAATATTGAAGTCACTATATATCAGGTAAAACAATTATAAGGAATCTTCACTAATAGCGTGAAGCAGGTCAGCAGTACTCAAAGACATATTCAACCCAAGCATCATTCACATGCTAGACTACCTCTTGTAGGAAAAAAATTAATTAGAAAAGCTGTTTTTGGTTTAAAAGACCAACTGCATGTCCAGGACCAGAACCATTCTCTCTACCCAATAACAGGCCATTATTATATGCCCATTATACCGTCACTTACACTCCATGCCATGAAGTTGGAAAAGCCCCAGTCATTTTCCTTATGAAAGAATAAGTGACTAATTCGGCGACTGAATGATTTCTCATCGTCCTTGTAATTTATTATCTTGAGAACTGCTTGCGCATGACAAGACCATGACCTAGAAAAAGAAACATATGAAATTAATGTCAACCCAGGTTTCTTCAGTCATAGAAAATATTTGTGCAAGGTTTATTTTACATACTAAATCTGCACTTGCATAGAGATGACTACACGTTTTGTTCCTCATTAGATTTTTATAGTTTGCTCAGCTGCTATTAGAAGCATTAGTAAGAATTAATCTCTGGCCTTTAGGAGTCACACCATACACACTAATGCTCGTTAGACCAAGTATTTTCAAAAATGAAGTTTTAGATAACATTACTTTCTAAAAGCGCTCTCTATAAAACATTCTTCCCAGCATGCTTTACTTTGTTTTTACTTTTAAATTAAACAGGTTGGAACTATTTTATAAAAGGGTATGTTACAAGAACTAGGAAACAGCAGCCAAGAATATAAAAAGGTGGCCTCCTGAAGTTTATCTGATATCACTGGGCACTGACAGACAAAACCCCCCCAAAAAACAAAAAACCCCACTGCTTTACCAGAAGAGAAAGTGTGCTATAGCTCGACCCAGCTCCTCAGCATCTGTATACATCGGGCACTTCAGCAGGGCTTTTTGGCACTTTCATCTAAAGCTGATTCAATCAGCTAATTACAGCACCAAAAGCCCCACTGAAGCTCCCAAGCTATACAGATGTTGAGTGAACTAGGTCAAACTAAAGCTACGCCTCTTCTGGGCATGCACCGTGCTTGGAGATGCCCACCTGAAAATAAAATGCTGGGTTTTTTTTCACCTCTGTAAGCAGCCATTGGGGCTTAGTATTCATACACAGACAACACTTCTACTTGAACTGTAGAAATGTATAATGCATGTAATAATGAGGAACATGGGTCTGGAAAGGGACCTCCTAACTTGTCAACTCTAGTCCCTTTTTATTGCATGAAAACATACTATAGAATTCCTTGCATAAACTGATTCAGCTCTACCTTAAAACCAGACAGGGCCCACTCTCCCACCTCCCCTTTTTGGGAGGCTGTTCCTAAACCTCACTCCAACCCAACAATTAAAAGCATTCTTCCAATTTCCATCTTAAATTTATTTATGGCCAGTTGATATCCATTTGTTTTTGTGGTAGTGGTGTTATTTAGCATGAGGAGCTCTCCTCCCTGCCTAATGTTTGCCTCCTGATGCGTTTACAGAGAGCACTCATATCCCTCTCAGCTATCATTCTTCTAGGCTGAGCAAGCTAATCCCCTTTAATCTCTACCTGTAAGACACTCCTTGGTCCCCTGGTAGTCCTTCTCTAACCTGTTCCATTTTCAATTCATCTTTCTTTAGCATGGTGTTCAGAACTGAACACAGCAAGTTTTCACCAGTACCTTTTACACTAGCACCATCCTACTGGAAATATCTTGTCTGATGCTTCCAAAGATCACAACCTGTGACTGACTAATGCTCCCAAGTCTCTTTCAACCTGTCATTTCCAAATGATTTACTCCCAGTCAACAGCCAATCTTCTACTTCCAAAACAAAGTAGGAGCCACTGCCATCACTATACCAGTGTTTCCCAACCAGTGTGCAGCGGCACAGAAGTGTGCTGTCAGAAATGAATAGGTGTGCCACAGAATGAGCTACAATAAGTATGAGGATGGGGAATGCCTTAACAGGTGTGCTGCAGAAATTTTATTAATGTAAGTGTGCCTTGGGTTGGAAAAGGTTGGGAAACACTGCACTGTACCAAAAGCACATTTCCTCAAAATAAGCCCTGCAAAATTGGGGTTCATATCCTAAGTGAAGAAACTGAGTTTTCTTCACTGGAATAGAATCAAGCAGACACTGCTATAATGGCTCCCCAGACTGCTGCTATGCATCTCCAGTCTGGAAAGCAGAAGGGGCAGGGTCCTACATTAACACCCCCACAGCTATAGCTACTGGCTAAGCACTGTAGCTTGTCCCTGAAGCAGTAACTGAGTTGGCTACGGGCAAGTGGGCTGCTGCGTATTTTGCAGTATCTTGGTGAGACCTGCAGTATGGAAATGACACTGCATCATTTATTGGACCTTATATAAAGAAATATTTACAGTAAAGAAGTAAAAGTCTTGCTAAGGTCCTTATAAGGGTTTGGGGTCTAGCCTTGTTGCTATCTTGCCACACCAGGAAGGTCCTGCTGCTCCTAGGTTGCCACACTTCCTGAAGAAATGTGTTCCCAGGATACATCTCTACTCCCAAGAGAATTTATTCTAATGTCTCACAGATGGCCATGACTGAGGAAAAATCTCTCTACTTTCTGCCTTCCAAAAAATAAGGTACATGTCTTACTTGAGAGCGTGTGGTCTGAGAGAAAATACTGAATACTACATTGGAAGTGGTATGCAATATCATCCAAAATAAACATACCTCACTGGAAAAAGCAACCAATGCAGTTCAACTCCACGTCTTTCTCTGTGTTTCTTTGCTTCACCCACAGACACCAAACCAAAACATGCACTAACCATATGTCAAAAACTCAAACAATTTAAAGGAGTGAGGAGGTAAATACAAAGCTCACAAAAACAAACTGCTCTGCTCTCAGATTAAAACTTTTGTCCAGCCAACAGCAAAAGGCCAATGGAATCCATCTTGTGGTTGTAAGAGCAAACTGCTCTCTGTACAGCATCAGAAGATTGCTAAGGAGTCCTTCCCCTGGAAATGCCATACATTGGCCTTATGGGTTTCATGATTAGTAGAGGTGAACCAATAGATTGGTTCCATATCAGATTGGCACCAACATGAAGAAAATTTAGAACACTGGCAACTGGCTTTTTTTGTCTGATGTAGCCAATAATGTGGCCAATAAATGCTGCAGCGCAGCAGCAGGCAACCAGGAGCGCAGCCTGGCAGCATGGAAAGCAGCTGGGTCCGGTTGGTAAGTCTGTTGTGGGGGAAGGGGCGGGGCAGATCGAGGCCCCTGCGGTGAGGGAGGGAACGGGGCAGGCCCTGCACAGCCGAGGCGGGGTGGGGAACGGGACAGAGTCATGGCTTGTCCAGAGGGAGTGGGGGGGCACTCCCACCTGAAGTGCACCTCAGGACAGCATGGGGGGGATCACGTGGCCCCAGATTTGTGTGGGGTGGGATGGGCTGGGCTCAGGGTGGATGGTGGTGGTGGTGCTGGGAGGGGGGCTGCAGCCACCCCCAAATTTGCCCATAGCCCCCTCCCAGTGCCACCGTTGTGCTCCCAAAGCGCAGCCCAGCCCAGTCCCTCACTGGGAAGAGCCTGGCGCAGCCCTGACCCCAGTCTGCAGCAGCAGCACTCCCAGGTCCGCGCGCAGATCTGGGGGCACACGCCCCCCCATGCTCTTCCAGGGTGTGCGCAGCAGTGGGAGCTGCCCCCCCCCGTGCCCTCTGGACGAGCCATGGCTCTGTCCCACACCCTGTCCTGCCCCAGGTGGGCAGCCCTTGCCCCGCCCCCTCCTTCACCACGAAGGCCTCGATCTGCCCCTCCCAGACCCTTTCCCTTCCCCCGCAACCTTTCCCCCCACAACAGACTTGTCAGCTCCACACCGCTCTCCATGCTGTGGGGCTGCATATCGGAATTGGGTAAGTATCGGTCAATATGGCTCGTTAAAAATCAGCCATCGGTATCAGCCCCAAAAATCTCTATCAGTGCCTAATGATTAGGGATGCATACTTGTAGTGCCTACTCTGGAGATGTTGGATTGTCCTTCTCATGAAACATTTCATTTTTTCTTGGCAGGTTTACTTTTCTTATAGGATTCCTCCTTTCCCTCAACTAGGACAGAGGGTGGCAACAAAGGACTATGTTTTGTGGTACTGTTGTTTCTGTCAGGCAAATAACATGCTGGACCAAATCAATGATCTTTCTACTTCAACATCCTACAACTGATGGCCATCTGTACTTTATGCCTCAGAGAAAGATGAAGGAAATCACCTTACATAAACTATTATGAAATAACCTGCTAATAGTGAAAATTTCTTTCTGATCCAACTGGGCCACGGAGGGACAGAAGTCGCTACCTCAGGCTATACTGACAAGAAAGGGTTTTTTTTGCCTACTTTATTTAGAAACTGCTGCATTATAGGGCAGAATTAATGACTCAAGTGGATTAGAGGGATGTCTAGTAGCATTTTAACACAAGTAAGCACAGATCTTCCTTTCCCATGACAGCAAGGCTGGCAATGCTGTTGACAGAGTGTGATGCTCTCTTTAAAAGTCTCTCGCACATCGCTCTCACTAGTCCAAGAGAATCATGTTTTAGTTCCATCAGAAGCTTCTAGTTGAACAAATTGCCTCAAAGGACAAGTCTTACAACATGGCTTTGGAGCGGGGGTGGGGAGCAAGTAGTAGATGAAAAGCAGAGAACTCTTCAGAAACTAAAAACAGGATAAGCCCTACCCCTCAAGACAAGAACTCTGCCAAGTAATTTTAATCAACTATTAGCTTGTTTTGCAATACAATTAACAATCTCATATCTGGGTTTGCATATCAATTATTTAAAGCATCTTACGTGGAATCAGATTCAGCATTGCATTGAAGAAAGAATCCTACACTTTTTTGGTGTGGTCTGTCAGGATAAAGACGTGGCATCACCATGATCTTCCATGGTAAGTTTCGTACAAAGCAGGGAGGACTGAGGACTGACTCACTCAGCCTATTGAAACGTTCAACTGTAAACTGAAACGTTGCTTCTGATCGCCAACTTGTGTCTAAGCAAAAAAAGGAAAAATGATCAAAATAGTAACTGTAAATTCTGAAGACACTTAATTGCAAAACATACCTTTTCAAAACCGTGGAACACATGGTACCTGAAATAAAAGTTTTGCAAAACAGTAAGGCATAAAAACTGTCACAAACACTAAACTATTGGAAGAACTCACTGGTACCTGGGTTACAATTTTTCTCATGAACCAGGAATAATTAATACTGTTTTCTAGTAACTACCCTACTATGAAAAGTTGCTTAGAACGTCAGCTCCAGCTGAAGTGACATTACAGTATACATTCAATTCTCATAAAAAAGGAAGAGCATTTCTAGAAGAATGCATCTCTAATCCAATCTTCTCTTAAATGATGTTTAACTTCTAAAATTCATTACAACTCAAATTTCAAAATTTCTCCAAAGGTAAGCAATAACATAAGAGTCCTATATATGTCAATTTTCATGCAATTTAGATTACTACCAATTCCAGCTCTATGTCCCCAGAACTTCTACATAGAAACAGGTTTCTGTTTCAGCAGAGACACTGCACCCAACAGTGAAAGAGGAATAATGACATAAAAGAGTACCAAGAATCTATTTATACCATCAAGTATTAATGAGTTACCTTTTAGCTGCTTTGTATTGCCCCGAATAGCCACCACCCCAGTAAAAAAGTGAAAGCAGTAACTGTTTCTTTTGTAATCCCTTGTTAGTTGACTGCATAATTTACAAGATCAAGGACCTACAAATTCTGTGACAGTCTATAATTAAAACCTGTGGGAAGATTCACTGGAAAAACTAAGACAACTTCAACATAAACTCGTAACATTTTATCTATTTCATTATGAAACTGAACACTAGGGCTGTGTGAATCTTTGGGTGCTGATTCGATTCGGAGGAGATTTGGCTCGATTCAGTGACGAATCTCTGAATCCGAATTGAATCAGGAGATTTGGAAAAGATTTGAAGGCTGGCGCAGGCAGGGCAGCCATGAAGGAGGGTCAGGGGGCTCGTGGTAGAGCCCCCCCATGTGGTGTGGGGCAGTGGGGATTGCCCCCCCACCTGGCAGCACCGGTGAGTGGGTGCTTTTTTTTTTTTTTTTTTTTTTAAAGAGCTGGGAGAGTGGGCTGGGCAGCCACTGAGTGGGTGGGGGACGGGGCCGATTCGGCCGAATTGATTTGGGACAGTGATCTGAATCACTGAATCAAGTCACTGTCCTCTGAATTGGCTGAATCCAAAGTGAATACTAGCCGCTTTGCACAGGCCTACTGAACACTGCTTAGCTTAACAGCCATTATGCCCCTCTTTTAATAATTTAAACTGATTTAATTTCATGTTTTCGCTACATTTTTAGTCCATAATCTGGACAGATTCTTCTGCTGATCAGGGAACCACGTTTTCCATTCACTACAGAAAAATGCGGTAAAACCTGGATTTTCTCATTTTAAGGAGAAAAACATGGGAAACGGCGGGTTTCCCCTTACAGACTGGCGGAGTTCTAACCGACAAGGGACTGGAAGGAGGACTATCAAGGCGGGGGTGCTATGTGCATGTGCGTACATACACATGCACGTGGCTGCCGGGCAGCCTGGAGAGCTGCTCCTGCAGTTAAATCGAGGAGGGGGTGGGGGAAGGATTGAGGTCCCATAGTGAGGGAGGGAGGAAACTGGGCAGGGCTGGGGCTGCTGCCCAGCTGGGGTGGTGCATAGGGCTTGGGGCCCAGGGCTCGAATGTGTGGCTGCAAGGCCCACGCAGGGAGCAGAAGGGAACCGCGAGCAGCTCGTCTGGAGGGCAGCAAGGGAGGGGAAGACTCCCTGCTGCTGTGTGCATTCCCAGGGGTACCACGTGGCATGTGCCCCCCCACTCAATTTGTGCATGGGGCAAATGTGGGCTGCGGGCTTGGGGCCTCCCTACCTTGCTGCCCTCCTCCTGGGGTCTCCGTGGCCCAGAGGGCAGAACCTGGTGCAGCAGGTCAAAGCAGGTCAGGGAAGCCTGATACCACCACAGCGAGTCCCGTTCCACCATGGCAAGGCACCTTCTGCCCTCCCAGCAGTAGCAGGGATGGCAGCGTGGAGTGGTGCCCTTTGATGCGGCTGGGCAGGCAGGGGGCGCCTCACCATGGCAACATGGGCCTAGTGGTGGTGGCACTGAGCTTCCCCGCCCAGCCCCGCTTTGTCCTGCCATGCCAGGTCCTGCCCGTTGGGCTGCAGAAGCCCCAGGGGAGGACAGCAGGGCAGGGAGCCGCAAGCACACAGCAGGCAGCCTGCATTCGCATCCCCATGGACTCTGCTCCAGCCGTGCTACCTGTGGGGGAGGGAGCAAGACTCCATGCTCTGCTCCGCTGCAGCATCTGCTGCCTCCCACGGATGGCATCCGGGGCTTGGGCGCTGCTGTGGAGGGCAGGGGCTGCAGACCCGAGTCCCGTGTCCCTTAGCTCTGGCAGCTGGGGGCCCCCTCTGGCAGGGCTGGGGAGGTGGGGGGCTGTGGGTGGGGAGTGAAGGGGACCAACACCGCTGGGGGGTGGGGGGATATGGCTTGGGAGTGAGGGACAATGTCGGGCAGGGTACTGGCATATCAGGGCTGCTCATCATCCAAAGCAGAGTGGGGTGGCACAACTGCAACTGGACCTGTGTCCTGGTGAGCAAAGCGGGAGCTCTGATTTTCCATGATAAAAAACCCAAAATCAAATGCCAAAATGAATATTTAGAATTTATTTTATTATAGTGATAGAGGCACTGGCAGGCTTCCAAACTGCTTTAAAATGTTAAATATCTCAATAAAACACTGTTCAACTGATATCCATATATAGTGGTGTTTCATTTTCATCATGGAAAAACACAGCTGGGGTGGGGGGTGTTAAATCAGAGAATTTGCTATTTTTTATTAGAGAAAACCAGGATCGCTGTTGCTCATAAACATTTGCATGGCAGAAGGTGTCAACAGGGATGCTGAAGGTTGTGGCAGCCTTGGCTGGGAACAGCTGGTAGGAGAACGGAATCCTTTACTTCCAAGAGTATACAGTAAGGTACCTACATATATTCTTCATTATATGAAGTACCTACTACCATATGCAGAAAATACAAAACCAAACATATCCTTTCAATTGAGGTAATATCCATTTTAGTGAAGGAGGCAGCAATCAAGTGTCTTCCTCAAATTCACATGTATATGGTTTATGGTGGCACAAGGAACTGAAACCTGGTCACAAGTCTTAAAAAGAGTACTAAGGCACTGCACTATTCTGTCTTTAAATCACAGAATGTACAGCTGGGCACATTTTTTTGTGCCACAACAAACATTTAACCCAATTAAAATGTATTGGATCAGAATGTTTATATTTTAAAATAATCTATTAGAAGATGAAGAATGATTAAATAAGTCTGCAGTATTAGTTGAATGTCTCAAGAAATTATTTTCTTCAGTGACAGGGCATTTGTTCCTTGCATGCCTCTCAACCTGCAGAAGTCGTAATTGCGGGGGGGGGGGGGGGGGGGGGGGGGGGGGTGGTGGTGAGGTAGCTACAGTATAACAGGGTGGAGCAATGTGAGATGCCAGAAGACTGAGCCACCCCCGTGCACTCTGTTGGAGGACACAGATGTTTCAAAGGCTTCAAAGATATTTTTCATCTTTTGAGGATCAATTTTGAAGCTCTTTGGCCATTTTTGAAGTGCTTCTTTGACCTTATACATCTGTACACTTGCTGGTTGGAGTGCTCCAAAGTCATTTGGACAGTTTCAAACAGTACAGAACCAAAAACTACCCAAATGCAGAACATGCCATCAGTGTGTGCAGTAGAATTTAGAGTAAGGACATGTAAGGCATATGATTTTGGAAACAACTTGATATAATGAACAACCTGAAAAAATAGTATATATGCAATAGATATACAAACATTTAAGTGTATATTTATGTAGCAAACTATTTGATTTAGAAACAGTTTTTGGTCCATATTAGCTGGGATTATTGACTACTGTTTTTCTCTTCCAACCCGATTATAATTATTTTTTTAATGTAATCACTCCACTTCCAGAGTTACAGCTAGATATGATTAACAAATATCAGACTAAGATTACTTTACTTGACTTCTTGCCTTCCCATTTGCTTAGGTATGCTAGTGTCATATGTTTATCTAAATACTTTAAAAACCAGCAATCCAAAATAGTGATATGATCCTATTTTCCATGTGTGACAAAATCTAGCCTTAGGTCTAGTCTAATGTAACGGGGGCTCTCTCAGGGCTGGTCTGCCACTGGCCCACCCACTTGTTTCTGCCTGGCCTGCCAGCAGCAAACTCCTCTGTTTATATAGGCGGCCAGAGTTCCAAAATGGCCGCTGTAATCACGCGCCTGCTGGCTGTTTGGCTCAGCCCTTAAAGTGGCAGGCACCAACGGTGCCCTGCCACATCTACACACAGGGTCACCAAGAGTGCATGGATATGTATACACTCTGGCAGTTTGGTGGTGGAAGCTGCAAGGATACGTTAATATAGCCAAAGCCCATTTAACTGGTCAACGGAACAAAAATCCTCTAAACCTGTGACCCAGGAATAGCACATAAGCCATTTTACTATTAAGTAACATATCTTTTAAGTGTTTACAATTCGGTAGAAAACAAATTTATTTCTCTTTTCAAGAAAAACTTGAGCGTTCTCCATGCATTATTCAGTTTATGTTAAAGTACTTTTACAGCTGTATGATTAATGGCAAGAAATGGTTAAAACCAATTATATTCCATGAAAGAGTGGACTTTCAAATGAACTCCACTGGTGTCAAATGAGGGGTATAATACTCCACAATTAAGATTCCTGTTTCTGAAATCCTCTGCTTCAAATCACTATTAGGAACAGAGCTTCAATGGATACTTTTAATACTGCAAATACCATAATCGTTCAAGTTTTTAATTAAAGAGCCTTCAGTTTAAATCTCTTACTTGTGAGGGAACTGGTTAATCTAACTGTCACGCGGAATCTTTTACATGAGAATGAACTGATTAAAACAAACAAACAAACAAACAAAAAACCACTTCATAATAGAGGATGTTTACTGAAGCTGTCACTTCCACCTTGCAAAAAATTAAGCTTAGTGAAATGCCTCAGGTACCATTCTGGAACATGCAAAATCCCTGATTCTTTGAAGTTGACTACCTTCTTTCCTACAGCAGAGTATATATTTCACTTGAAGTCAACTTTTGTTCCCCTACAAAAGTCATGTTTATAATGCACCCCAGAGACATTATTTAAACAGTTCCTTTCAACTGCAGAGATTAACAATATATAAAAATGTGTGTATTTTAGCTCCGCTCACTTCCAAACTCAGAGCATTTATTTTTCTGACCAGTTCCTACTTAGGTTCATTTTCCTGGATGGACCACTTCTGCTGCACCCTGTAGACTACATAAATTATAGGTATAGATGTGGAGTACAAGGTTTTGTGACTTCATGAGATGCTTTTGCAAACTGGAGAACACTAAACCACGTGCACTCATGTGCTCTCTCTCTCCCCCTCTCTTGGTTAGTAAGTCTATAGGGTGCATATCTATCCTCGTGTCTATCTGACTTCAGACTAACATGGCTAACTACCTCTCTTTACTTCTGCTATACCAGTGTCACTGTACATGAATACTCTTTTGAAAATAGATGCTTCTCTTCCCAATGTTTTGAAAGTATAAACACATCTCCACAAATCAGTCTGCTAAAACAAATTGGCCAATGCTTTAGCATACCATAGCAAATAATTTAATCTCCCAATGACAGGAGTATCTGTGTTCCACGGAACCTGATGAAGGAGGCATCTTCTTGTTACTCTAACCAGAAGGGCCATATTGTACCAACATCAAGAAAAAAGTCAACATCTAACAACTTATTTTCAGATCCGCTGCTAGTGAACTTCCATGGAACAAGTCACTACACATTGTGCTTTCCTGCCATTCCCCTTCCTTCCCATCCCACCTGTCTCTTACCCACTGACTGTCTCAATTTGCATTTCCACTGACTGACTTTCTTGCATGCATACTGGCTTCTTCTGTATTCCATCCAGTAAGAGCACAGACCAGCTGCAGATGCTTCCTCAGCCTGACAAAAGGTGTTTGTACCAGAAAACTTGCAAAGAAGCATTTTTTCAACTATTTTAATTGGTCTAATAAAAGATATTGGATTTACCCAAAGAACTCTGTCTTCCTGCCATTGAGTATTCTAGCCTTATAAATTTTTTTAGCAATGCACACAGTAGTATGAGACAATATTTTCTTATATCCAACTTACACTGTTCCCCAAAAATTCAGTGATTGGTAATTGGTGTGCACATTATAATTGAGGAAATGGGTAACAGCAATTTCTGCCACATCAGCCTCTACTAAAAGAAAGTGAAAGTAGAACTCTGTACGTTACACGCAGGACTCCCGTGTCACTGGCTGTGGATGCTGTCTCCCTCCCCTCCAAGCGCACACACATTAGAAGAGGCTCTCAAGGAATTTTTCTTTCCTTCTGCCTTTCAAAAACAAGATGCCTATTTTTCTCATATTGCATGTGAGAAAATATGATATTAGGTCTGCTGTAATTGTGTGACGCCCTCTTTTCTCCCTATCTGCCTTCAAGTGCATGAACCTACTAGCAACATTAATGCTTTCTCCTAGCTTAACAGGGTGCTTTCAACCTCTGTAAATGAGCTGCAATTGTCTTGCTCTGTAATGCTTGCTCTTCCTCCAACATGCACTGATACAGTCTTATCTTGAACTTAGTTGTTGCAAAGAGGCCTGCTAAGAGTAGATGGGTTACAGGTAGTATCAACACTGCCACCTTGATAAACGTGTTCTACCTTCTGCTATCCCCGATCTCACTTTATCACTAACCTTCAATCACTGGGCCAATCCTTACATACATGTCATTGTACAAACTGGGATAGCAAGAGTATAAATGCTACAACTGCAATTTCAAATGAAGAACAAATAATGCAATATCTGGTGGGTTGCCCAACTGAATAGCCTTGATGATGGCATCATCCACCTACATGAGGTAAAGCGCAGAGGCTTCCTGGATTGCAACATTTGCACTGAAACAATGTCCTGTCTCTGGTGTACAGTAAAAGCAGCATAACATCACAATGTAGCTAGGCACTCCTTGCTCAGGTATGATTACAAGGAATGATTAACCAACATGTCAAAGAATTTCTGTACTAATTATATATTGCCTGATAGACTGCTCATCCCCAAAACTTAATTCTCTATTTTTTGTCCCGGATCCTAGCCCATGAACTGATTCTATACTATAGCAATGCCCTCTGAAACCTGTGAACCTGGTATAAGAGCATGGAAGAGTTATCTTAGTGGTCAGCTCCAGCACAAGCATGGCAGGCTTTTGCTGGGGACCTCTGCAAAGAGGCTTTTTATGCAAGTTGGCCTATAGCCATATAAAATGTTGTCATTTCCACTTAACTTGATATTCTGTATTGACTTTCATATAGAGTCAAAGCTACTCTGCCTAGACAGGAAGTAAATGGTTTATATGAATGTGTGTGTTCTCTATTAGCTCTGATATAACTTACCTCTTATGCAGCCTGACTGCTTTTTGTTCAGTTTATTTGGAAGATTGTATTATTTTTAATTACACACACACACACTTTTTAGATACATTTTTAGATAAAGCTTTTATACTACTTGGCTAAACATGAGGGTTTTTGTTGGATATTTTACTACTAGGTCAGTCACTTGTAACTGGTGGATGGTAATGTCAGTGTCACCTGGTACAATCTTGATTGGTCACCATAAAGTTCTGTCACAGCTGTGGTATCATTAAAGGCAGCTAGCACAACAGATACCGCAATCTTAATCAAAATGGAAACCATTGCTTTATCTTTTAATACCAATCTTTTAAGTACAAGTGAGGTCTTCCAGAGAAAATTCTGAAGCTGCTGTTATATAGGACTCTCTTTCATTTACTTTGCTTTTTTGGTACTTTGACCCTTTTGACGTCAATTTTTCCTCCTGACCTTTTTGGCTATGACGTAGTGACAATACTCATTTTTGAAGTCTGGCCATAATCTTTTTGTCCTGTATTTAATTATCTTTTCTCACTTGAACGCTCCCATCTCCAGTAATTAATGCCTTAGTATTACATTACTTTTTTAACTCCCCGAGGTAGATACTTATGACCTGCAGCCTTATCCTAATTGCTCTCTTGATCACAGTCTCTCAGAAATCAGTGAGAAAGTTTCTCTTCTACCTATATAATTGACTGTGATAATCTAACCCTGTTCATTTTTTCTGGAGTTTAACTATAATGAAACTTCATTTATTTTCTCCGATCCTTTCATTTTCCTATATAGTTCTTGGAAAAAAAGTTTTTTTTTTCTACTTTAAAGTGTCTGTCTGTTCCCCTCAATAGATGATAGGCAGATTATTTTTTTAAAAGTATTTAGCATACTTGTACTTCTAAGCATATTTATAAACAGTTAGGTACATCAATTTAAGTGACAAGGCTCAGAGAAAGGACTATACCCAAAAGCTGTTTTACATAAATGTTAAAGTTGACTCAGAAAAAAAGAAAGAGACAAGCTGTATTCTTCAGGTAGGTCCCACATGTTGGTCATTTAAAGTTCCATTTCGAAAAGGGGGGTCACCACCACCTGCTGCACCCAGATTAAAATGTGGCTATGGCTGCTACTTTATTATCTAAGCAAAACAGACTGAAGTGTGCTGGGGGAGAGGCAGGACTGGTGCAGTCATCTGCAGCACAATGGTGGTTCCAATGGTTCTGAACAGATTTTCAGAAACCACTAATTATAACTGGATTTAAAGATTTAAAATGAAATCTTACTGTCCATACACAACATATCTAGTTTTTCTACTTACAATTTTTGGGATGCCCCATCTCTTTAAGAATTACTACTCTAGAAATTGCTATGCAGAAATTTAAAATTTTATTTTCTGCACTAGACAGCAATGACCCTTTACTAGCAGTGATGCACTTAGAGGTGGGAATTTTTGTGTTTTCTTGCTTGTTTCATAATCAGTTACACTACAGCACCTCAAAAGAATCAAAAACCTTTTAAGCTGCACACTATACTAATAGACAAGTCAGTCCCTGCCCCACCTATATTTTCATCATATATTTACTTACCATCCTCCATGTCTTCTTCTGTGTTGTTGTGTCCATCTGCCATCGCTACATTCCCATTGATGACAGGATTTTGGGTAATTCTTGGTGGATCATCTGTATCTCCAGCTATGAAAAACAGAAAACAAAAGAAATTAGCCATGAAATTTATGTTTTGTCTGTATTGGGAAATTTCAGTGACAGATTATATCAGAAAAAAGCATGTGTAACTCCTGAATAAGAACATGCATCAGGAAGTTGTATAATTATACCAGTATAATTACAGGCCTATAATGCTGCTTGTAAATTTCCCCATGTAAACAAGAAGTTAAAAAGGTTCTAGACTGACACAGACCATAGGAATTTAAAATTATACTTTGAGTAGTAACAAATACATATACTTTCTCATGTGGCACTATATCTCACAGTCCAGAACCTGAGTTTAGCTAAATATAATACATATGTACTTGGGCTTCTAAATGACTATTACTAACTTGCTTCATAAAGTATTTAATAATAGCAATCCAAAAGTAAACAGGTAGAATAATTTGTTCCAAGACTGACTGAATATTTTTTGCTCGATACAGGATTTAAACGCATGTAAAATAATGTCTAAGTTCTTACTGAAAAAAAAAATAGAAAAACGATTTAATGACATTTCAAAACATTAACATTTAAAAACTACCACCTTGCTATCCAAGATCACTATCATTGTTAAATTTTGGTAGTACAGCTGGTTAAAAACAATGCAAAAAATGCACCTACAAATCTCTCTCAAATCTAAAAAAAACCCTGACTTTAAAAAACACACACCTTGATTAAACTAACAAACAGGCCCTGCAAACCCATAACTTTGTTTCAACTTTCTGCCCACCACAAAAAAACAATACCAATTATTCAATTATGGTAAGAGATTACGCAGAAGACAGTAAATTTCATATCCTAGACATAACACTGACCTTAAAATCAGACCTGAGTGAGCAAATCCTTTTGCCTACAAGGAGGACATACTGAATCCTATAAAATTCCTGATAGGCATAAAGGTCTCTCCTGTGTAATGTGATCTTAGAATTAAGCCCATAAAATGATTCCAAAAAGATTTTCAGGGCCATATCTGTGCTACATAACTGAAATAGTGGTATTAGGCCTCTTATTTTGAACCCAAAGATTAAGGAATTTATGCTCAGTTTAGTACTATACCTTAATAAAAGTTCACTTAAGAAGCCCCGTTTTCAGGCCTTAAAAATGAATCACTATCGTAATTCTGACATTGCTTAATAGGTTGCACAAGAGGAAGAAACTACAATGAAGCATATTCCCTTTTTTATTTACCTATATTACTAGAGAACGTATCAAACTAAAATATACGTTCCACCTGCAACACCTACAATTCAACTGTACACTGACAATTAGCATACTTCCTACTCCGACCCAGACAACAGAAGCTAATGCTCCACCCAATACTGCAAGGTCCCTTGTTATAAAGAATTCAAAACGAACACAAATGAACAAATGTATGCAAATAACAGGAATCAAACATCTTAAAACTTCCTAATCTGCTCACATTGCTCAGTGGGGGTCAACTTTTTTGCAGGTGTGCCAACAGCTAAGTCCTGCCCCCTACTCAAGTGCCACTCTGATCCCCCTTCACTGCCAGATCTGCCACTCTGCTGCTCCACTTGCTCTTTCCCCTGTGTTCCTTGTCCTACCTGATGCTCTTTCTGCTCCCTGCCCTATCTGTTGATGCGTTTCCTACCCTGAAAACATGCTGGCGATGCCACTGCAGTACATCTTGCTGTGGCTGCTCAACATCTCAGTCAATGGCATGCTTAAAAATGGCTGCTGGAATGATACTGCAGCTGCCACATGGGGCAGGGCATGCTTGCAGATGTTCCAACTTCAGTGTGCTGCTGATGCAGTATAAATATGCCACAACTAATTTTCTACACTCCTAGAAAATGAAGTGTCAATACTATTTCACAGTAACAAACCACACAGATGTTAATATGCTCAACTCAAGCAAGAAGTGCAGCAACCATGAAGTAGAATCAAGTCTTTATTGTTGTCCATTCTAAAACCGAGGGCCGGATTCTAGTCCATCTATTAGCTGCCCACGTGTGATTCTATCCCACCCTTTCAAGTCCCTGAACATCCCATTAATGCACCTGTAACACAGCATCATGTTACCCTTAAGACTAAACCACAAAAAACCTGCAAGGGGTAGATCTGACTTATTACAAAAAGGTGCATGTTGGAGAGGTTTTTCAGGGACTCTAGCAGGATGGAACAGGATCTGGCCATAAGAGTTTGGTTACAAGTAATTATTATAGGATGCAACTAGTCACTAAATACTGACATTTATACTATTTCTCTGATCTACTTAAGTAAAATTAAATTTTAGTCTCCAACAAATAATGAAACCACTGGATTCGTCAAAAATAAAAAAATCTGGAGAGATTAAACTTCAGTTTGTTTCCTAGCATCCACATAACATGACTGATACCTGACCCAGGGCAGTCATGCAAGGGCATCACCTCAGGGTTAATACTAAAACCAAAATAATAAAAGAACAGCTTCAATTTTTTCATTTAGGCAGTTTAGTAAAATTTTGTGAGAGAATTTCAGGTATGTTAAATAACCATCCAAAATGGAGACTGATACCTGAATTCTTATTCACGTATACTGTTAGCACCCCTTATATCCTGTTTAATTATTATACTTCTTACAGTGGATGTACTGTAGCCCAACCCATAAACACAATGAAAATACTGACCATTTGGTGGCAAGAGATACCAAGTGAAGCAAACTGCCTTAAAGCACACACTTTCAAATGTGCATCAAGCTTTGTCTCTCTTATTTCACAAACATGTCTATTATCTACAGACTATTCAGCACCCTGGACAGAGCTGAGCTTATTTTCAAAACAAGCTGCTCCCAAATTACACTGTCTAGACAGATGCATGTTGACTTCTCCCTCTTAAGTACATCCCTGTATAGTTGTTTAGACACCTAATGAAAAACTACAACAATATCTGAGACCTTTCATTTTATAAGAGGACTTTGAGAGCCGCTTGGACAATATCAGTGACGTGTACAATCAGATGACAAATTCACTGATATCCACTGGGCACATCTTGGTGTCCTATAGCAAACATTTAACTTAAATCTTGTATTCAAGTCACCACCCCTAACAAAACCCTCCAAACCCAAATATTTTACATGAGTTGAAGTGTACTTGGGGCTTTCAATTCACAGAAGTCAGGAAATGAAAAGTGGGAAGGAGCAGGGGAGGCAATGTCAAACATGATGATACACTTTAAATTTCCCTGCATTTAAAAAACAATTTTTTTGAAGGGAAACATTAAAAAGGTGGGAAAAGTAACTCCTTGAAACCACTGAAATAAATGTATATTTGAATGTCAGACTGAAAGATTTTAAAAGAAATCTGCCCCTCCATTTCAGCAGCACAAATCCAAGCAGCGACACTAATGACAAAATTAATTTTCCCCCTATGTAGAAGGATCTCTACACTCTGCAGTGGATAACGCCTACCGAACCTGATTCTGGTATTCCATCCAGAAGTGAGATGAATTTACAGACTGGGGCTGCAAAAGAGCCTGAGATAGCACTGCTGTACTTGTTCTGTGAATTTAACAAGAGCTTACATGTGTCACCTTTCACAAAAAGCAGACTAACCAACCTTCTAGAGAAAACAAATGTGTTGTTAGAGACTGTATGGCCCTAAGGCTAAGACACTGGCTTAATATTTGATCCTCACGTTACAGGTTCTATTTCCAATGCTGTTATGCTTGATACAGAGGTACAGAATTGAAGTGATTTGCCACACTGTAAAAAGGGAATAAACATCCCTACCTCTTGTAAACCACTCTGAAATCTGCAGATGCATTATAATGTTCATTGAGTTTATTTACAAGCTCAAGGAATTCTCCAAATCAAAATCAAAATCACTGAAAGGGTCTGAGCATCTTTGAATGGCATATTCAATACTGTGAACCAATTGTGGAATGCGCTAAATTCACATGTACATAACAGTTTCAAATAGAAGCGATGTCATACTTTCTGTACTGTACTTCTAAGAACTGAAGTTTTATTTAGTGTACACCTCTGTGAATCTTTTAGAGATAATGGGAGATCAGATCAGACTTAAAAATGTAAGCTTTATCAAAACAGCTTTCATAAACAAAAAAAGGAACCTCTTCTAAACACTGTATTAGTTGGAACTAAGATGAGGTTTTGTCCCCTCAAAAACAATGTGGGGGGAGAAAAGCCTCATCTTGGATTCAAGTACCAGTCTCAGTCAGGTGGCTGCTCAGCTACAGCTTCAGTCCTGAGCTTGGGGTTGAAGCCAGAGCTGAGCTGTCATCTACTGTGGGCTGGAATGGCTCATTTGGGCCGGGGGGGGGGAAGGACCCATAAGCATATTCACAAATCTTTGTATGAATTTTGAATAAGATAATGTTTTATTACTGCCGTTTTGTTTAAGTTGATTCAAACTCTTCTCGAGTCAGTGCTCTGCATTCTTACAGGCTCTATGAATAGGAAAAGGAAGATATACACAAAAGACTAAGGTAGAGACAGACGATTCACCTAGGGAAAAAAAGTAGAGAGAGCTTTTCAAAGATTGCAATTGTTAACATAAGAGTTATACACAGATCAGTTTTTCTACAAAAAGTGCATTCTTGTTGCATCATATTAGCTTTAATACCATATTATTTACAACTCAAGAGACAGATGTAGGTTTCATTTTTAGACAGTGCACACTATATACTTTAGAGAAGTGATTTATTGATATTTTTTCAGATTAATATTGCAGCTACATCAGAAACCTGAATTATGATTTGGTTATTTTATTTACCAAAGCTGACTGAAGCAGACACTTGTGAAGTCATTGAGAGGTGAACTATCTCCAATTCACTAGATTAATCGTGGATATTTGAGGATTTTTGCCATGCTGTATTAGGAGGATGTCAAATGAGTGCTGCAGCCATATGTTATTAGCTAGGGGCTTCCTTCACTTTCTTCTAAATTTCTTATCATCATTGATTTTTTTCTCTTTTACAGACTGGCAAGCCTACTACCATGCTAAGTTTTCCCTTCTACCATACTGTTCCCTCACTAAATCTCAAATCAATGGAGAGTCTCTACTCAGAAGCTTATCCCTCAAATAATGGAATAGTCTGCTCAAAATGTTTCTCTTTTGTTTCAACTGCCCCTCCCTTTTTGCCTTTATCTCCAGACTCTTTCTCCTTGCCCAGATCTACTCCACCCCCAACAATCCTGTAGTCATTTAGTTTCATGAAACTTTGCACTTTCAGAGAGAGGTAAGGGCTTGACTCTACATACACAAACTTGCAGAGAGACAAGAGGACTGCTGGGGAGGTAATCAGGTCTGTTATCCCTCATCTCCATATACAGGTTTCCTTCCCTCACTTTATGCTGTACATGAGTTCCTGGAAAACGATGCATAACTCAATTTTCCATAAAGGGAACCTACTTTACAAAGTAACAAATAGGGATACGTTCCAAGACCTCAACTGTACTGACCCCCAGACTCATTTCTACCACTTTTACAAGACAACTTTGGTACTCAACAACAGCAGAGAGGGGTAGGAGATAAGCTAGCAGGATGCTTAGAAGCCATAATGGGGACGGCAACTACAGAAACACATGTTGCAGACAACGAGCGAGGAACACAGATCCACACAGGAGACTATATTTTGATGCGTGTCATTCCCATAATGCACCGCACAAAGCAGCTGACTGTAGGCTTCCACCACACTGATCGCATAAGAGTGAATTTACCTTGCATATAATAAATTTTTGGTATTTGGCAAGCAGCAGAGCCACCACCCCATCCTCTGTCCCGGGCATTTCCCTGCATGCATCCCCTGCTCTCAGCTGTGGGCAGGGCTGGGGGGTCCTGTCTTGTCTGGCATGGGCCCCGATGCACAGATAGCAGCTTACCAGGTGCAGCCATGGTGGTGAAAGTGGGACAGGGAGCACAGGGCTAGCTGCCTCTCTCCCGGGGCTGCCCCACTGCCTGCACATAACTACCGGTGGCGGAAGCCACAGCTACCATCCAGCTGCCGCATGCCTGCTTGCTCCCAGCTCCACCTGCTCCAGCCACATGGCACAGGTGGGGACAACCGTGAGCATCCTCAGCCCTGCGTGCCCTGTGCTCGCCCATCCTGACTGAGCCATGGTAGTGGGCAGGGAACAAGCTGCTGCTCAGCACAGGGGAAAAAAGTGGCCCCTCCCCCTCCTGCCACCAGCGTTCCCTGTGACAGCTGTCCAGAGCCCTCGTGGGGCTGTCCTGCCTCTCCGCCATGTCCCCGCTGGCGATGGGGCAGTGGTGGCAACGGAGAGCGGGCACAGGCAGCCCTGTGTGGGCTCCAAGTGGCTGCCACAGGGAGTGCTGGTGGCAGGAGAAGGAGGGGTCACTTTTCTGCCATGCTCAGCTGCAGTTTGTTACTTGCCGCTGCTGTCAGCCTAGGCCCTGCGGCAGCAGGGCACAAACTCCTACTGGGGTGGAGGAAAGCACCCCCCCCCACCCAGGCAGTGTTTGCTGGGGAAGCCCACACCATGCTAGGCTCTGCTGCAGCTCCTCTGCCACTGGCTCTGTGCTGCCCAGTGCAGCTGTTCCACATGGCCACTGCTGCCATGATGGACGGCACAGAACCGGCAGCAAAGGAGCCGCAGCCGAGTGGGCTCCGACAGACTGCCCAGTGGTGGCAGGGGGGGGGGTGTGCTTTTCCCCCGCGTTCATTTGTCACCACTGCTGCCAGCCTGGGCCCCGCAGTGGCTCCGGGCTTGCCCAAAGGGCTGAGCAGCAACGGGGCACAAACTGCTGCTGGGGCAGAAGAAAAGCAGACCCTCTACTCCCACCACCAGTGCTCCTTAAGGCAGCCACTTGGAGCACATGTGGGGCTGCCTGTGCCCGCTCTGTTGCCACCGCTGACACATAGGCAGCGAGGACGCAGTGGAGAAGCAGGACAGCCTCGTGTGAGCTCTGGGTGGCTGCTGCAGGGAGCGCTACCAGGAGGGGTAGGGGCCATTCCCCCCTCCACTCTGAGCAGCAGTTTGTTCCCCACCCACCGCTGCTGCTCAGCCCAGACAGGCGAGTGTGGGGCATGGGGTTGGGGCTGCTTGCGGTTGAACCCTCTGTGCTGCGGGGCCAGGAGCAAGTGGGCACATGGCAGCCAGGTGGGAGCCATGCCGGTGCCCTGGGACCAGCACCGGCAGGGCCCAAAGTGGGCAACAGAAGTGCAGGGTCCCAGCTGACTGGGGCTTTATGGAGCCGGGCCAGCTCCCTTCTTTTCCTACTGGCATGGTGCAGCCCGGCTCCACAGATCCCGGCCAGCCTGCGCCCTATGCTCCTGCTGCCCCACACTGGGCCCCACTGGTGCTGTCCCAGGACACTGGCATGGGCCCCACACTCCTGCACACCCACTCCCTTCCACTCTCCCTGCCCCTACTGCCACTTTCTGAGTTTTCTGCCTGCCCCCACCCACCTCTTACCCAAGTTTCCCACCGTGGCAGGGAGGCAGGAACAGCACCATGGTCCCAGGCCAGAAGCCCCTGCTAGGCAGGGGCTTCCAGCTGGGGGGCAGGGCCAGGTGAGTCCTGCTATTGCAGGAGCCTGCCATGGCTTCCCTTGGGTCCTACTGCCCCTGGCTGCTGTCATCTTTGACAGGCAGCTGGGAGCAAATGAATATTAATTTTCTAAGTTTTTTAGGGGCCCCGCAGGCCAGATATGACTGTATTTTGCCCACCCCGAACTAAAAACTGTCCAGCTAGTTCCTGCATATATTAAACACCAAAGTAACGTCAAAGCACTTTAAACATACAAATTGCATATGCAGTATATCTACAGAATATATATGGCATTTAATCAAGACTAGTCCTGGAGAACACAGGCAAAATGAGGAGAAGAAAAAAAGAGTGGGTGCAACAGGTACTGAACTACCATGGTGATAATCATGATATAAAGAACAAGTGAAACTCTTCCTCTTAGCAGGCACTTGCAATATTGTCTATGATAATCACAGAAGCTGTAGATCAGTGGTTCTCAACATTTTTAGATTCAAAGTACTCCCCCCACCCCCCTTCAGACTCAAAGTACCCATGTCAGTTCTTAGCTTTCATTTATTTCTTGACTACGGAAAATAGAGCAATTCTTCTGTTGAAAAGAACTCAGAAAGACCATAACAGGTCAGAACGTTTTTGACACCATGAATTCCTGTTAAAAATCTCTGGCTTGTGAATCATGTGTAGGTTCACACTTAACAGTGGTACTATTGTTTGGCACCCTGCGTCATCTTTAAAAGGCTCTTGTGTCACCCTGGTGAGAATCTCTGGTGTAGAAGCATGGGTCAGCAACCTATGGCCCACAGGTAGATCCAGCCTGTGGCTGCTCAGATAAATAAGGAGCACACTTCAGTTTCAGCAGCACCCCCAGGGTCCTACTGTTTGCCTTCTTTTCATTTATTCCATCTGCAGTATCTGCTTCCTCACAATCAACAATGTGCATTGACAGATGGTTGCCAGCCCTTGGTGTAAATACTTCTTTGCTATGGACAGTGTTTGATCTATAGTTTCAAACTATTCAATTGTTAGATATAGAAGCTAAGGAATGGCCCGAATGAAAAAGAACGTTGCTAGTTATGCTATGTGCATCACTTGCTAACTATCAGGAACCCTAAGAGGAATGAAGGACATTCATGGTATGTTTGCTTGCTGCAGATTAAGGGCTAAACAGGTTTATCTTTACATAAGAATGTTCATATGTATTTTGAGATCAGGTCTTTTTGGATTTATTTTAAAAAGAAAGCCTCATGGAATAGTTATTGTTGAGAATTGCTACCAGAAAGCAAAAATTAAAAAGTAAACAATAAAATTAAACTGATAATCTCATGTAGGCTGAAGCCATGGAGCATGCCTCAAGTGTACTCATGGCAATTTAAGAATGATGGCACAAGAAAAATGTTTTTGCTAGTTCAAAAGCAGTAATAATGTGCTGCATCTGCCAGGAACTTGCTAATATGCATGTTTGGTTTTATACATATAGCCTGACAAATATCAGACTCAAAAGATGGACCATGGCATGCACAGTAAATTTCTAGACCTAGAAGCTACAGTTCAGTTTAAAGTAGTTTCTTTACAGAAGCTGTAAACTTCAAAAAGAGGACCATAGCAGGAGGCCACAAATGGAAGGATATTACCTTTCAGAACCATAAGTCCTATGAACTAATGACGTCAGGATGCAATGCCTCTCAATGAAAGTTAGCCATGAGACAGACTTCATGAATACATACGGGGTTTTTTTGCTAATTCAGTGTCTCCTCCCACCTCTACCCTCCCTCATGTATGTCCAAGCACAAAAAAAGGCTGATAAGGTCTACCAAAGGCTAGCAGTGATGTGAGCTCCCCCTGCCTTTGAAAAGAACAGCTTAAGAAAAAAAATAAGTCCCATACCTCAGGGCTAGGGACAGAAATTACACACAAACCAGTATAGGTGATTGGAACCTGGTTCAAATCTGTAACACCACAGACATTCAGTGCACAAAAACTGCTTTCAAAACGGCTGAAACCAGACTTAACTGATTTAGGTTAAATTGAACTTCTGACCTACACCCTCTCCAGATTCAAGTTAACTCATGGTCTTCCAAGCATCCCAGGATGCTTTGAACCTCTCCCGCAAGCACCCCCTCATAAGGTGAGCAGGCTAGCCTTGGCCCAAGCTGTCTGCTCCAGCTGAGCAGGGACGCATGCTCTAGTGCCACCGCCCTGCCCCCACAACCAGCTTCTGATCTGGGCCACTGCAGGCATGTGGCTGCATTTCCAAAATCAAGTGAATGTGTGTTCACTTGTTTATCAATTCAATCTTCACAGCTTAAACTAACCTGCAAAGATTGAACATATCGGCCTCAGGCTTTTTAACGGTTTGTACTTAGACCAGATGTTAGACAGACCAGCTGTTCCAGAAAAGTGCATGGGATATCTTAAGCCTTAGTACTTCTCTAAAGCTGAAGAAACAGTTACTTTTTTCAATATTTCTTTTAAAATGAAACATACAGGAGTGATGGGGAAGAACTAATATATTTTTGTTTCCATCTAGCATGGTATTGTTGTGACCTGAAGGCTCTGCAGCAGTTAGGTGAAGCACTTCATGCTAGCTATGCCTAATAATTCCCCAGTCCTCCAAGAATGGTATTTTAAAAAGCCCTACAAAAATTGCTCCCAGGGCCAAATCAAACTTTTAGCAAACATTTACTAAAGAATGCAAGTATCCAGTAAAAACACATGACAGCAGAGTCATGCGACTGCTAGGTAGTCGAAGAATACAAAAGGGCTGTGGTAACATTCCTAATGACCGGAGGAGGACTAATATAAACTGATTTCCTCCAACATCAATCTACAAAATATGTAATCCAGGTGGAGCTTTCACAGACTTTTTTGGATCACTTGAAAGAATCATACCTTATATTATTATATCCTTTTGAAGCAGCCTGAAGGAGCTAAGAGGTAATACTGCTTGAGATATTAAGTTGGTTTTTTTTTATTCTAAAGAGAAATTCACAAAGATATGCAAATACACAGAAATTGGCATTAAAAATGTGTTTTAAAAGTGCAAAGAGGCAATTAACTGTGACATTTCTGCTTGTGTGTGTTACTACTGCTTGAAGACATCATTTGAAAACCTAGATTGCCATTTATAACATCACGTTAGCCAAAACCCTAAAATACAAATCTGATCATTTACTATGCCATCCTCTATCACCTTTCCCAGCAAATAAGTATAAAATATGGAATTCAAGAATGCTCTCAGTTTAAATTGATTGTGATAAATATTTTAATCTGCTTTTGAAGAGGTTAAATACTGGTGATGGTGCAAAGGGGAGAGAAGAGGAAACTATTATGAAACTTATGGAGACTATTCCTGAAGGGGCAGAGGTAATACATACCCTAAATATACTCAGTTTTCAGCTGAGCAGATTTTTGAACTAAAATGCATCAAAGCAAAGGTTTCCCACCTTCCAGATGCAAGCACTGGCTTATTCTGGTAGAATTAACCTTTTCATAAAGGCTTAACATGGCAAAAAAGTTAATTTCTTGTCCTCATCTGCAGATGACGAAAACTATTACTTGGCAGAACAAAGGAGAAAGGGAATGTAACCTCCAGCACTCTGAGTGAAATTTGTTTTTAATCTTTAATAAAAAAGTAGCAAAGTGAAATGGAAAACTAAAAAAAAAAATTTTTGTAATATGATTTTTTCCAGTTGTCAAGATACCATCTAAGAGACAAAGTAATTCAACTAAAACGTTAAAGAAAAACAGTAATAGGTAAGAAAGTTGGGCTGTGGGAAAGAAGAGTGGATAAACGTGTAGGAGCCAAAGACCATACATATCTGTGTCTGCGTTCTGACACTGGTGTAAATTGTTGGTATAGGTTATATCTGGCAGAAGTTTCCATTACCTGTAAAAACTATGTAGTTTGTAGTGGCTTTTTTTCTAAAGTAGCTCATTTGCGCTTTTTTTTTTTTTTTTTTTTTTAAATATAGTTCTATTCTCTTCTGAGGCTCTACAATTCCTTCCAGTTTCAGTATAGACTACAAAAGTTGTAGCTTGATGAGCATCTCTAAACTGGAAAGTGCAAAGGATTATAAGGATCCCAAAAGATAGCAGTATCCAAAGATGAATTAGGAGCATGAGGCAGCTTTCAGATGAAGGAAAGGGCCATGGTCATGGGTAAAAAAAACCTGGTATCTGACAATTAGGAAGACATAAAAGGCAGTTCATCTTGCACCGATGATATAGCATATTAATGACAGTAAAATACATAACAGAGGGTATATCTACACATGAAATTAATGAAACACAACAATTTGAGCCAGGGTGGAGAAGGGCCCTGGCTGACCGGGTGCAATTTACGCTCCCGGTCACTGTCTACACGTGCATTTCAGCACAGTCAAGTACTCTCCCATAAGACAGTACTCTCCCCAACAGTATTACACTACTGCAAAGTTAATTAGTTTACTGTGCCCTAATGCTGGCGCTCGCATAGGCTGTGATGCTTTATTGCAAAGCTGATTAGTCTACTTCACAATACGGTACACATGTAGATGCACCCCAAGAGGACTTTTCTGAGAGGAGTTTCATACCGAGGCATGCTTTGAGGGGAGACATTTCCAAATGAAAAATGCAGGTACAGTAGGATCCAAAATAACCTGGTTAAATGGTACAGAATCAATCAAATAACATTTAATAAGAACAAATACCCAATCCTGCACTTGAGATAGAACAATTTCACGCACAAATACAGACTAGGGAATGACTAAGCTACAATACTGCAGGAAAGGACCTGGGATTTATAGAATACCATAAAGTAAATACGAGTGTGCTCTTTCTGCAAAAAAGGCCCAAATATGCTGGGAGTTGGCTGATGTGATTGCAGAGTCACTGGCTGTTATCTCTGAAAACTTGTGGTGATTGGGAGAGGTCTTGGACTACTGGAAAAAGGGAAATAATAGTGCCCATCATTAAGAAAGAGAAGGAAGAGGAATTACAGACTAGTCAGCCTCACCTTAGTCCCTGGAAAAAACATGGAGTAGGTCCTTAAGGAACCATTTCTAAGCACTTGGAAGAGAAGAAAGCGAGCAGGAACAGTCAGCATGGATTCACCAAAGGCAAGTCATGCCTGACCAACCTGACTGCCTTCTACGACGAGATGACTAGCACTGTAGATGAGTGAAGAACAGTGAATGTGATATATCTTGACTTCAGCAAGGCTTTGGATAGTCTCCCACAATATTCTTGCAAGCAAGCTAAGGAAGTATGGATCGGATGAATGGACTGTAAGGTGGACAGAAAGCTATCTGGATCATCAGGCTCAAAGGGTCAATGTCTAGTTGTCAACCAGTATCAACTGGAGTGTCCCAAGGGTCAGTCCTGGGTCTGGTTTTGCTCAATAGCTTCTTCAACAATCTGGAAGATGGGATGGAGTACACCCTCAGCAAGTCTGCAGGTGGCACCAAGCTGGGCACGGCAGCAGTTACACTGAAAGGTAGGGCTAGAATTCAGAGAGACCTTGGTAAATTGGAGGATTGGACCAAAAGAAATCTCATGAAGTTCAATAAGGACAAGTATTAAGTCCTGCACTTAGGACAGAACAATCCCATGCACCAGTACAGGATGGTGCCCAACTGGCTAAGCAGCAGCTCTGCAGAAAAGGGCTCGGGGGTTACAGTGGACAATAAACTGAATATAAGCTAACAGCGTGCCCTTGTTGCAAAGAAGGCTAACAGCATGTTAGGTTGCATTAGTAGGAGTGTTGCTAGCAGATTGAGGGAGGTGATTATTACTCTATTCGGCACTGGTGAGGCCACATCTGGAGTACTGTGCCTAGTTTTGGGGCCCCCACTTGAGAAAAGACGTGGACAAATTGGAAAAAGTCCACTGGAGGGTGACAAAAATAGTAAGGGGCTTGGGCACATGACTTCTGAGGAGAGGCTGAGGGAAGCAAACTTATTTAGTCTGGAGAAGAGAAGACTAAGGAGGAATTTAATAGAAGTTGTCAGCTACCTGAATGGTGGTTCCAAAGAAGAGGGAGCTAGACGTACTCAGTGGTAGCAGATAACAGAACAAGGAGCAATGGTCTCAAGCTGCAGCAAGGTAAGTTTAGGTCAGATATCAGGAAAAACTCATGAGGGTAATAAAGCACTGGAACAGGTTACTGACAGAGATTGTAGAATCTCTATCCGTGGGTGTTTAAAATCTTTGGGTAGATAAAGCCTTGGCTGGGATGATATAGTAGGGGGTGGTCCTGCTTTGAGTTGAGGGTTGGACTAGATGGCTTCCCCCAAGGTCCCTTCCAATCCTAATTTTTTTTTTTTTTTTTTTAAATGATCCTATGATGCACCTGCTCTAGTCAACGTTGGTGAGGCCTCACTTGGAATAGTGGATCCAGTTTGGGGGCCTCTCTTTTCAAGAAAGTCATGGGCAAATTAGAAAATGATTAGAGTCCTAGAAAGCATTGCTTATTAGGAAAATCTGAAAGAACTAGGATTATTTAGTCTGGATAAAAGAAGACCGACAGAAGATTTAATACGAGTTTTTAAAATACCTAAAGGGTGATTATAGTGATAGACTATTCTTTGTGGCTGCAGGGGACAGGACTAGGAACAGTGGTATCAAATTGTAGTATGGAAATTTAGGTTGGGCATTAAAAAAATTCTTGCTATAAGGGAGTGGGGGGACAGCATGTAAAAAAATGTAACAAGCAGAGACTGCAGAATCTCCAACGCTGGAAGTTTTAAGAGAAGATTAGAAAGACTTGGCTGGGCAGGTTTAGTTCTAGATGATCCTATGTTGAGCAGGGGGTTGAACTAGATGACCTCCTATGGTCCATAAAAGCCCTACTTTTCTATGATTCTACGATTACCACCCCATGACAATTAATTCTATAGTAAAGGAAGTACTATTGTTTTGCAGATGTGGCAAATACTGCTTGCCAATCATTGTGCAGTGTATGTTGAAATCACCACTTATCACGCTAATCACACTGTTACCTGTTGTCATTCCACCTGTTTGTTTAGACTGCAATGTCTTGGGGGCACACACTATATTTTCTTATTATGGGACTGTGGACAACAGGACCCTGAAGGACTAGCTCAACACACTGATGTTGGCAGGTGATCTCAAGAAGTGCACTGCTGAGAAGTATTTCTTAGTTTACTTTTCTCCCACAAGGCAGGATGATATGGTTAAGTAAACGATAATTACTGTCCTGGAAATCACCCAGACTTGTAGTAGTAAACCCCGCCAAGAAGACTGCTATTGGTTATACAAAAAAAAGTGTTACAGGCATTACATCAAAAACCAGTATTCACAGTATAGATTTTCTTATAAGAGGTGGGAACTCCAAAATATGTTCTAAAAGTTACACACAAGAGCCTTCTGACCTATATGGCAAGCATTAGACCTGCATTAGCTTCTCTTTCAGGTGCATCAACAAGGTGAAAGATTAGTGAAGAGGCTTTGGCAAGTTGCAAGTCCTGTCTATACACATTCCACAGATGATAATGTGAATATTACATCCATGAAGACAAGGCACGTGGTCCCTGCTCACTGTACACACCCTAAATGATACTTAAGGTATCACACCCCTTTTTATATCATATCACTTTATTTGGCAATTGACTTGCCTCTTCAAAAACAAAAACCAGCTTCTCCTCGCAATCACTGCTAGATAGGGCAACTTACCACAATCTGGTTTGGTACTGGCCAAGGGCAAAAGCAGGATTCTTAAGGTAAAGAACACTGCTGACACAAGGGAGAAAGTGGCCAACACCACCAGCCTGGTGTGGCAAGATGCACAAAGATAATCTCCCTTTCAAGTCTGCAAGGTTTCACCAAAGCATTTATGTTTATACTTGGTATTATACTATATTATACTAACCCCAACTCATACATCTTGTTAACACTCAAAGGTCCTTTAAAAATATTTATTCAATTAGTTGTATGAGCTTACTGTTGGAACAGCTGTTGATTACTGGGTAAAAGGAAAAGCAAGGCACAAAACCCCATCAAGCTGCACTACTTCCCTTCATCTTTTCTCTAATTAAGAAAGAAGAACATGTATTTCAGTTACCTGAATTAGTAAAATACTTTGCAGTCAGAGATTCGCCTACAGAGATATTAAGACGTCTCATGCCTATGCCACATCACATATCTATCAAAATCAGAAAAGCATGTCCCATTAGATAAGCCTAATAACTGGAAGTGTGCTAGAAGCCAAGTAAGAAATGGCCTGTATTTAAATAATAGCACAGGTGTGCCATCCTGGACATGCCAATGACCCTATTCAAAAGGCACTTCTGGATCCTCCTAAACTTCTAGAACAGGCACCACTGACTCCAGTGAGCTGTCCGTTACTGGTGGTTCTGCCCACCAGTGAGGGGTGTCAGAGGCTGATCAATCTGGCAAACAGAGTGGCTGCCTTCCATCTGCAAGCCCTTGGGTGCCCACTCTTTGCTGGTGAATACTGGCTGCTGCATGGGGCTCTGGCTACAGGCATTTTTATTTCATCACCTAGACCCAGCAACATCGGTGGCTTGCCTCTGCTGTGAGGATGAGAAGGAGGAGACTCTTCTATACCTTCCTGGACTGCCCCTGGCTGCAGCTGCTCTTTGCTGCTCTCAGTTACCTCTTAGTGTGTTGGACTCGGACTTCTCCAAGATTTTGTACATCTTTTCCATCTTGTACTGAGCAGCAAAAAGGAACATGATCTGCCCAGTTAATTTCCTATTGGATCTAACTGAGATAGCAACCTTAAAAAGCTCCAGAAACCATCTCACAGGACCCATCTCCAAAGATACCCTCCAGTCTCTTCAGCTTCTTGCACTGGGCCAAAGTCATATTTGAGTTTGGACACTTTACCTTACAGCAAAATATGGACCAATTGGTGTCACACTGGGCCATCAAGGGGGCATTGTTTGAGGTGGAATGCAGACAGCTAATCCTAAATGTGCAATTCCATGAAGGTCGCTGTGGGAAAAAGGGTTCAATGCCTGGTGATAGGACTGTTAATATTCCTGTTAAGAATATTGAGAAATGTTCTTAATATTTTAATATTTTACTTTAAAAAATATCATTATCAATAATGAAAGATCTGAGTTATAGTATGGATATTTACATTTAATATTTGACCATGCTAGCTTTAAAAAATAATGAGTTCTGGATCTTATTTCAAAATTCAGTGAAACAGGGTTTTATTTTTTTAGAAGCTAAATTAAGCAGTTAATTTAATTAATCCAACACTGCCACACTTGGATTGAGTAAATTTGCCAAAGTAGGGTAAAAAAAAGTATGAAATTACTTAGGCCAGAGGTTGTACATCTATAGTAGCATGGTTTTGTACCCATATAACAATAACATATATTGTCTAAAAGTAATATAGCTAGTAATTATGTTATATGAATAAACTTCCCAGTACAGAGGAAGCCAAAGATAGTAATACCTTTTTCAAAAGGCAATATTGAAAAAATTAATAATCCACACTAAACCCCTAAATCTACAAAGTCTAGAATTATGCATACAAATACATTCAAGTATTTCAATTGTTCATATGGTGTGTTAATTAGGAAAATGAAAGCAGAGTTACTGATTAATGTTTTTGGAAAGAAAAACGACAATATAAGGAAAAGGGAAATGTTTACAAAATAATATCTGGATTTTACCAGTGTATGTTCCCATTTTATCCGCAGTTATATGAATAAAACTCCCACTGTCAACTTTATTGGGCGCTGAACCTATGAATCTGAGTGAAAAATTGGACTCTAAATGTTTATTTTTGGTTTTGTATTAAATGGATCTCTCTCAAAGAGAATATACTTGTTTGGTACAAAAGTAAAATGTTTAATCAAATCAGGAATCAATTTCTGCCCAGGTGCAACAACTATAGCTACTTCATTTCACAGACTAATAGCCTTTCCCAAACTTCTGAAAGCTTAGATCTATTTTTGGGAAATGAAAACAAATAACATCCCTTTTCAACTTCGCCCTAGTATTGTCAAAGATGACTTTTCTGTTGGTTAAGGCACTACCCTGGGATTCCAGACATTCAGGGTCAACTCTCTTTTCTGCTATTTTAATTTCTTACATTACCTTGGAAAAGTAACTTTCAGCTTCTGCCTCAGTTCCCCATCTTTCAAAGAGGACCAATAGCATTTCTCTAATTCATCAGCATGTTGAGCAGATAAATAAATGCTTTAAAGACTGCAAGGCAGACATATATGAAAGCAATAGAACTATGCAAGTACTTATCATCTTAGAAGAGCTGCTGCATTTTGCCTTCACATTCTGTGTAAGTATATGTGCGTACACGCTTGCTCTCTCTCTAATCCTTTGTCCTTTGAGAATGGCTGGTATCAATCTTCATAATACATTTCCCTTTTTCTTCTTTTACATGCTTTGATTTGGAACAAAATAGTCTGCATTTGTTATATCATCACTGGCATTTAACCCACTAAAATGAACAGGCATATTCAAACCTCAAAGGTCTCACTCTGGGCACTCCCTAAACTCAGGTATTGTTTCTGCATTGGTTAAACTTGCTCCATTTGTCTTAAAGCTTTCTTAATGACTCAGCCACCCCTATCCCTGAAGAAGACTAAAAAGCCCCTTTTGCTAGTTTGGGTCAAACATTTAACACTTTGGAAAAAATAGATTAATGGCATTTACTTAGACTCCAATATTTCATACGCAAGTTTAAAATCAAGGCCCAATAGTAATAGAAGCACAAATTTAATATACTGGGGGGGCACTCATGATAATCTAATCATGCCAACTACTGACAACAACATTTAGAAAGTGGCTGATATGATTAAGGAAAAAGGAATTACCAGTCGCATGGTCTTTGAAATTGGTTTTGTAGCCCTGAAGTGGAATCAATGTAGTATACAAACTCTGCTTGCTCATACATTATACAATACTAAGCAATGATACACCTCATTGGCTGGATCCAGACAGACAGGCATGTTCTGTTTGTGGCATGGCAAACCTTTTTGCCATGCCACAAACTGCACATGTTGCACTTTAAACCATGCCCTGCACTGCTTATTTACAGTGCTGGGGCGAACTTTGCTATTGGGATTTCCTGGTAGCAAAAATAAATAAATAAAAACCTAAAAAAAATGACGCAAAGCACAAAGTGTACTGTGCCAGGACAAAAGTGGAGATGGGGAAGTAGGCAGCCCAGGGCTGCCTGCTCCCCTGATTCTGCATGCTTGCAGAGCCCCCATGCTGGCTGGGATGCAGGCTGCCTCAGCACGGGGGCTCCACAGCATGCAGACAAGGGAGCGGGCAGCCCTGGGCGGCTGCTCCTCTGTCTCTGTGTACCGCTCCCTGGCTATCTGGGGCACAAGGTACCTCAGCTTGGGAACTGCCCCCTGGCTAGCCCTGCAGCACATGAAGCAGCAGGACAATGCATCTCGCTGCACAGATGTGTGCATTCCAGCAAAAAATAGTGGCACAAATTTGCTGCTACAAACATATGCCCCTGCTCATGTAGATGCGGCCATCGTGTTTAGTTACATCAGTCACAGCCTCAGCTACACAGTCTATACTTAACATAATAAAACCTTTAATCTGATAGAACTTTTCTACTTTAAGCACATTATTACTTTTACAAAATAGTCTCCTGAAACTAACAGTTAATAAGCAAGTTCCAATTAATACAATACACTAAATACCTGAACTATACTTTGGAAAGCAAAATTGAAATCAGACTACCTTATGTTTATAAGGAAGAAATTCAAAGTATATTCTCTGCACCTTGTTTTGTATGTAAATTAGAGGTACATTGGTCCATATCGTATTGGCACCGATAAAAGGAAAACTGACATTATTGGCAACTGGCTTTTTGGCTGATGAGGCTGATAACGTTGCATGCATGGGTGCAGCTGCAGCATGCACGCAGCCAGCCCAGCAGCTTGCAGAGCAGCATCCTGCTGCTAAGTCTGTTGGGGGTGAAGGGGCAGATCAAGGCTCCTGCAGCGAGGGATTGAATGATGCTGGGGTACAGTGCAGGAGGTGGGACGGAGCCGCAAGTGGCTCATCTGAGGGGTGCAGAAGGGTAGTTCCCACTACACGCATCCCTGGGGGAGCCATGGGGAGCATGTACCCCGTGGATCTGTGCATGGGGTAGGGATGGGCTGCCACTGTGGGCTGGGGCGGTGCTGGGGGGAAAGGGGGGGGGGCATTGGGCCAGGGCTGTGCTGCGCTGCAAGGGGGGGCCACGGCAAATTTTGGGCTGGCCACAACCTACCCTGTAGCCCTCCCCAACCCCAGTGCCACCTGCCCCAAACGCAGCCCTGGCCCAAACCCCTACCAGGACGAGCCCCAGTGCCACCCTAGGCCCCAGCAGCAGCCTGCCCTCACCCCACACACAGATGCAGATCTGCAGTGTGCAGATGCACACCCTGGGGGTGTGCATAGCAGTGGGTGAACCCCCTGAATGAGTCTCTTGCGGCTTTGTCCCGCACCTTGCCCCAGGTGGGCAGGGCCTGCCCCTGCCCCACTCTCACTGCAGGGGCCTTGATCTGTGCCCCCCACATGATCCCTCTCCCTCCCCCCAGACTTACCAGCCAGATGCTGCTCTCTGCAAGCTGCTGGGCTGCACATTGGCAATCGGATCTGTATCGGCCAACATAGCTCGTTAAAATCGGCCATTAGCATCAGCCCAAAAAATCTTTATTGGTGCACCCCTAATGTAAACAGATACATTTTAAACATCCAGCTTCTCCAGAGAAGGCTTTTGATAAAGAAGACTAAGGTGACTCAAAAAGACATTTAGGAAGAAGGATAAAAGCACCATTTTTGGTTTTTAAACAAGATCCTGGATTACCTATAAATCCTACAAAATAAAAATGTGCCCAAAGTATGAAAGAAGTCCTCTCACACAAATATTTAACATTTTTGTATTCCAATAAAGAAGCAGAAATTATGCTTCTTTATTGCTGCTCCTGTCCATCCCACCTCAAGTAAAACAGTTTTGACTGAAAAGTACCTACGATGCACAGAATATACTTTTATCTAGCCGTAGGCTCCCACATCTACTGCAACTCCCTTTGGTTGTTTTATCATGACCACGTTTTCTGCCTTCCTGACAATTTTTTCTTAGTAATTCTTAAAATTTAGGTACCTGAAATCAGGTTATGATGAAAGACAAACAAAGATATACTAGCTACACTGAATCATCACTACACCCAATATTATAAACATAATTATAATTGATGATTGTTTTGATAAAATTGGCCATCATAGGTGCGGTTGTGAGAGCCATTTACCCCATACATTATTATTTCAGCTGCAAACATTAAAAATACACCCTTGGTTTATAAAGATACTGTTTTAGATGCAGAACTATGAGAATCACGTGAAAAGTTAATGAGAACTTCCATCTACATACACTTAAGTTTCAATCTAAGACAATTAACTAGAGGGTTGCACACACTTGTTGCTTCTTTAGACAGATTATCTCAAGGATAAAGTACTCTTTGCATTCCTCTATTCTCCCTCAATTTCAATTTATTAAGAATTCTGGATAAATGCCACGCTCCCAAAGACAACATAACACCATAGACCCATAATTCTATTCTCCCTTGCACGCTCCCTATGTACCCTCTGCCCCCTTTCTCCCTACAGGGCCTCCCCTTTCATCCTGTCAGGCGTTTTTGCACCCTTTCCCGACCCTTGCATACCTGCAGCCTCCATTTCCTTGGAATTCTGGAACTGACTGTATGCAATGTTCCAAAGTTATACTGCATACACAGAATGGCATCAAGCCTCACACAACCTAAGGTGTGGTGGGTAATTATTTCAGGAGGAGGGCTGCATACCAAGTTTTGGCAAGCACCCCCCCCCACTCCCTCCCCAGGGTACCACGTGGGCCTGGTGCCCCCGCAGTATGGCAATGCAGCCAGGGGCCACAGGGCACTGGAGAGGCCGGCGGGCTTGCAGGGAAGCAGTGAAAGTGGTCACAGGCAGGGCCTTCCAATTGGGGGGTTGACAGAGGCAGGGCTGGGCCAGCCTTGATCCTTGGTTCTGCTGGCTTCTCGTGGGTCCTACTGCCCCTGGCTCCTATCATCTTTGACAGGCAGCCAGGAGCAGATAAATATTAATTTTCTAAACTTTTTAGGTGCCTGATGGCCAGATAAAATGGCCATCAGGCCAGACGATGGCCAGATAAAATGGCCTGGCGGGATGGATGCGACCTGTGGGCCGTATATTGCATGCCCCTGACGTAAGGCAACAATAAATAGAGGAAGGGTATATCATAAAAAGTACTTGTGTACTCCTAAAGAAGTCCATTTAAAGCTAGCTTTGCTTTCAGAGTTTTCTATCCAAGGACTTCTGCTGTTTCTTAGTAGGTGCCAGAAGAAAAAAGCTCTTGGAAGACCCCCCCCCCCATTTCACCTGGGAACAGCCAGTGTTCAAGTAAAGATGCAGATTTCCCCTTGGCCACTTTTTGATCAGATACAATTTCATGCTCAAACTGTACTTGCTGCCTGAGAGTGTTGTATCAGGTATCTACCAGGTCCTCTATGTATTTTATTTTTATTTCACTGAAGCAACATTTCCTGTACCAAATCTTCAAATTCTATTCTACCACATGCTTTGCAATACCTCTTCTCCCTATATGGAGACCCCAGCATTATGTCCATTTGTTCTAGATAAGCCTACCTAGATAATGCCTCTTACTTTTCAAACAGGAGAGCATTGCTTTTATTATAATAATGTTATATACATACACATATGTGTGTGTACACACACATCTATATATAGATATATACATACAAAATACATATACGTATATAATACACGTATGTATGTATGTATATAAAATTATTATAATAAAAGCAATGTGTGTATAGATAGATAAAAACTTCTTATATGGAACCTATAATATTTATCCATCTGATACAGATATTCAAGGAACATCTGATGTGCATGGTTAAAGGCTAAAAACTATTAAGGTTTTACTGCCCAGATGATGTTTGTCAATGTGCCAGACTAGCATAGATAAACAACATTCATCATTACCAAGCTCTCTCAAGGCCCAGGAACTCCAAACTATGGATTGAGTCTTTGTGATTTTTTGCCACTACTGCCTATTGCCAGATCCAGAAACAAGAAGCTGGAAATAAAATAAGCAATGATCCTTCTTGGCACAAAATGTTTACACTTAACTTACTAAATATGCAGCCAGACTACACACTGTATTTGGAACTGAATTTAGAGCCTGAATTTCAGAACAGCTGACATCTCCAAGTCACCCAATAACTTTAATCTCTGTATGACTCTTGATTACTAGATTAGCCTCAAATATTCTCTGTTCTCTGACAAACCTTAGCAAGTACTTTTATGTCAGTTTTACCATATCACAATACTACTCATTTCTTAGTGGTTGTCATTTCTTGGAACTTCTAACACCATCATTTACTACTGTTCTCCAGTGCTTCAAGTCAAATGCTTGTGTATTCACCTCTACTGAATTAAAATGTATTGAATTTACTTTATTTCATGGTGAAATAAAAAGTTCTTCTCTCCTCTGAAATTCCTCATGAGTTTGTCCTATGCCTCCTACACCTTCCCCACACCCCAGGAATGTATGTATGTATGTAGTTTAATCTCAGGTACTGCTAAATAGGTGGCACCCAACTTCACTGCTAATTGTTCTCCTCTGATTCATCTGCCTTTCATATCGGTTATTGGTTATACTTTCCATGATGCAAAGACTCAACTCCTTTGGGAACAGATTTGCAGCAAGTGCAAGATCCTATATTCTTTTTTAAGTTTTTTTCCATGGATTGGAAAGTTTTAATGTTTGCCCTTAGAGAGGGAGAGGAAGAATTTGACCTAAACGTCTCTAAAGATAGGATACCTCAGTTATTTCTCCTCTATATTAGAACAAGACAAGAATTTAATAATTAGAGACCATCAGGGAACGGAAATAGCAACACCACCTAGATGACCATAGTTATGAGAATCCTGGACAAGAGATAGAATAACAGCTGTAACTAGAAGAAGACCACATGATTTGGTACAAGGAGCAAGTCCTCTTTTGCAAAATCAAGACATCTTACTTAAGGAAACCTGAAATACAGTAGTATAACTAGGCCTGGGGAGTGGGGCACCAACACTGGGCAGATGTAGAAGGGCAGCCACACAAAGCATGAAAATCTGCTTGTTAGGCCTCTGGAGAAGTGATACTGGGAGATAGCCTCCAGAAATTAAAGAAATTTGCCTCCTTGCAAATTAAAGAAAAAAAGAGAGAAAAAGAAAAAAGCTAATCAGGACAAGACAAATCAAACTCCAGAAGAAACCCCTAAGGCTCAAGGCCCGTACTTCAATGAAATAATCCTATGGTTATTTATAAAAACAGAAGCCAATACATGGTATTTTTTATTAACACTGATCTGTCGTGTGTAGTTACAAAACACACCACAAATGGTTTTCCATTTTTATATACATTTTTGTATCTCCACAGAAATAAATATATCTGTGTACATACAGTAAATAATTTCAACCACGATTATTATGAAACTTATTCTTTATTCCATAGTAGCAACACTTTTCTAGCTTTGTACATGTTTACTCAGGTCTTCATTATGTGAATATCTACAAAATAGGGGAAAAAAACTTACTCTAATGCTACATCTGTACAGCTAGGTATATTTCGGCACATATGACCAAATTAAGCTGATTCACATGCTCCTCTGGATCTCTACTGTACCACCATGATGTAAAGCAATCCAGAGAAATACTTGCTTCAGAAATTTCAAGTAGCATAAAACGCAACCATAAGAAATAGAAACATCATTTCTCCCTGTTAATATATTTTACAAGAATTCTCTTTAGTCAGGTGATTTTACTTAATAGGCTTGAGGCAACACTTGTAACCAAATACACTTGCCGCTCCCAAAAGAATACACTTTCCACCTTTTCCTTTTCCACTCTTCCCCTACTGCTGTTGCCATGTAATTCTTAAAAGCTGTATAAGCTATTACAAAAGTTACCAACAGAATAATTCTAACATTAGCAGTTCTTATTTATTAACCTCACCCATATATTGTGCTATCCCAAATTACAGCTCTGCAGAAAGTCTGACTCCATGTAAAGTCTCCTTAAATCACTATAACTTTGCTTCTAACTCCAGTAATTGTGACGTTCTCTGTGCTTGGGTTGTACAAGAAACATACATTTACGTTTTGAATCCCCGTTCATGGAAGGACAGCAGCAAACTGAATTCAAAATCCATTTGCAGAATGCTTCCACAGATTCCACAACTACACGTGTGCATAGTAAAATGTGGTGCTCTGATGTTTAAAAAGAACTGTACTTCTGAATCGTTGTCTTCTAACTCAGTACCTAAAATATACAGATGCTTAAGAAGCATCTGTTAAGTAACATACCAACTGTTAAGTAATGGTAATACCTATACCAGGGGTTGTCAACCAGGGATACGTGTAAACCTGGGGGTACATGAAAGCGGCACGGAGAAGCAGGGGTACTTGGGAATTGCACTGCCGCCTGCCACTGCCATCTGCTGGTTGACCGGGGGGGGACCACTGCCTGCCGCCACCATGCGCTGCCTGAAGCTGTGCGTCTGTGGCAGTGGCAGGCAGGCAGTAGCAGCAATGTGCCACCGCGACCCCCACCCCCAGCTGCCAGGGGGACCTCCTCCCTCCTTCACTCATCAACTGGTTGCTGGGTCCCACCCTCCCCCACCTATCAAGGGGGTACACTCCAGGAGTGGTACATTCCTTAAAAAAGGCTGAAAACCCCTGATGTACACCATATTTACTATGTGAAATATAATACTTAAGAACAGGGGTGGACAATTATTTGGGCTGGAGGGCCACTTAAGGACTTTTGGTGAGCGGCTGATGGATGGAGGGATATGGGGGTGTGGTGCAACTGAACCCATGGCCAGGAGCCTGAGAAGGAAGGGCTGCTCTGCTTTGCAGCAGCCAGGGCCAGGCCAGGATGCACAGTGTGCAGAGTCCTCCACCCCTCCCGTCACCCCCGCCAGATCCTTTCCCCATCTGGCTTCCTGTTGGCGCTGCACAGTCTTGGCACCGCTGCTGCCAGGCCTGCACAGGACAGGGTGTAATGCAGCACTTTGAGTATCCATTCTGCCTGCCACAATGAGCCTCTGCACCACACCAGAAAAGTCAAGGGCACCTGCCCCAGGCTGACCCCCATCCACGATGGCACAGACTTATGGCACCGCAGCAGAGGCTCATCATAGTGGGACAGCTACTCAGTGCACTACATGACACCCCATCCCATGAGGGCCCAGGTTCCAGCTGGCCACAGTACCAGGACTGGGCAATCACACCACCAACAGGAAGCTGGGCAGGTTGAGGGGGGGAGAGCAGAGGAGTCTGCCTGCTGCCCGGTTCCACCCCAACTGCAGCAGAGTAGACCAGCGCGGGGCACAGCCCTTCCTTCACAGGCTGCTAGTGGCAGCTGGTGGTCCACACAGGATCAATTGGTGGCCCGGATAATATCCATGATTTGCATTTTGCCAACCCCTGCTCTAAAAATATTCCTCAAGCAATGCTCCTGTAAATACAAGTAATAGCAACATACATGTTCAAAGGTAATATGGCAAACATTTAATGTTGTTGCTATGTTCTCTGCTCAAAACTGAAGAATATAAATTCTTGGAGAAAGTTTTTCATCTTTTTTTATCCTCCAGGCGAGAAGCAGAAACAAAGTTATCAATAGGGGAATCTTGTTTTTAGATAGTATTTATTCCAAGTAAGAGAATGTATTGAATTGTGGGAGTTCTGTACCTTGCTCTGAACACAGCCAAGCACAGCTTAGTCAAATCTCTTCAGGCATGGAGTCCTACAGGAATGATCCTTATGCCAATAATGTTCATCAATGCCCAACAGTCACAACCGCAGCCTATACAGTACATCACTTCTATGGAGCAAATTAAGAGGATAACACTCCTCCCCACCCAAAAAAAACCAAAAACAAATCAGACAGGAAAAACTCTCTCTCTACTGTTCGTAAATCCCAGAGCATTAAGGACTGTATGGATTAGATCAGGATTTGAGGTTCTGGCCTGAAATAAATAGGGAATCAGTAAAGTTTGTGAAATATAAGTATAATGTAGACATGTCAGCCTTTGTTGCTAATGTGGTGGTATACCTATGAGAGGTTAAGTCTTTTTGTTGTGGTTGTGTGTGACCAGAGCCAGCTGCAAGACCCCAAGCTGAGCACAAAAGTGAAGATCTTAGATAGTGATCGATATTATAACAGAAGTAAGCAAAGCATCCCAAGCAAGAAAAAAATTAAATTATTTTTTACCACTATGGCAAGCTCCAAATCTAGAATATTATGCAGTTTAAAAGAAAAAAATTCTGAATACCCAAGATTTCTCAAATATCAGAAGTGTAATATTAATTGAAAATAGCTTGATAATGGTAAAAAACCCCAAACAAATGATCTTTTGTGAATAACCTCCAATCTAGTAACAACTTATCTTTTTAATGAAAACCAAAAAGTGTTTTCAAAACTCACGATGGTAATACTGCACTTAGAATTCTAACTTATGCCTTGAAGATGAGATATTAGATTGTGTGTGTCCTAAAAAGTAAAGTATTAAATGATATAAAAAAAAATTAACTCAATACATATTCCCCATACAGCTTAATAACACTGCAGCAGAAGTTAGCTCTGCAAAGTTTGCAGTGCATATCTAGTGTAGGACTAAGGCCTAACATCATTTGACAATTCTATTCACCTCAAAACTTTCTCATCACAGAATACAAGTTTACTGTGTTCACACCTATTCATAACTATAATGAAATAAAAACTATCTACATTTCAGCTGTGGACTGCTCCTTTGTTTTACTGATAACTGCTGCTGACATGTTAACATGCATTTCTAGACATACTAAAAGGTGGGATTATGGTTAGCAGCTATTGGGCCATATAATCTTTGGCTAATATTTAGATCAAGCCACAACAGGAAGATGATCTACATCCTTACTCTTTGCCCCTTATGAAAGTACCAAACCAATATTCAGCTTCTACAGCTGCTCTTACAATGATACCAATTCTGAAAACCATCATAAAGTCTGCTTTTAAAGTATCAGTTGAAATTTCATACATCTTCATCTTCCAGCATATCAAGGTAGAATGCAATTTTAAGTTAATATGTTTCACTAACAAACCTTTTAGGCACTGTGCACGATCCAGTATGTCATAAATAAGTAGATCTTTGTTTAAATTAGAACCTATTGAACTGGCCACATAACTGGTAGTCTCAGGTTCTAAAACGCAAGGGATCCAGGTCCAAATGTGACCTTGAGATTTCAGTCGCTATGCCAATAAGGACCAAGAATATCAAAAGAAAGTTTAGTTTGAATAACAGGATGGGAATTAAAAAAAAAAAATATATAAGAACCAGAGACAATGTCTGCGGATTAACACACACACACACACACACACACACAGAGAAACTAAGGAATGCACATTTAGTGCATGTGAGTTGCTGAAAACCCTTTTGGGCAAGTCTTAATATTGGAAAACAAGGAAAAGATGGTTTGGATCCATAGACATATTTCCTTTCTATATGCAATGAGTATAACTGAAGAGGGAAATAAGATTCACAAAACAAACCTATTCAAGGTGTGTTTTTCCTCCAGAAATGGTATGCATTTAGTAACATCACAGGCCAAAAGGGTTTTTTTGTGACCTGATCTAGCATTCACAGTTGAAACACTTATGTGGCTACTCCCAGGTGCTTCATGGAAATAGCTAAATAGGATTCTAATACTCTGCTTGTCTAGACATGTACCTCCTAAGATAAAAAGTTCTAGTCTGCTCTAAGTGTGTACCCAATTTATAAGAAAAGCATCTGTAACATTAACAGAACAGTGCTATTTAATTCATGACTGTCTACTACTGTCAGGAACTTCATTAATATTCATACATCATGGTTCAGGACATCAAAACTGCTAATAAGTTTTTTTTAAATTAGCATGGACATTGAACATCACCAAGGGAAGATCATGAATCAACAGGGCTGGAGTAACTTCTGTAGCATCCCAAACTGAGGATTGAAAGAGTTCACAGGACCCAGCAGTACACATTTTGCTAAAGCTTTTCCACTGTTTCTTTCCAAATGATCGCCAAAAAGAAAACAAAACAAGCAGGAACAATAATTTATGCTACTTTCTAGATCAAGGGGCAGTTTCTTAAACAAGGTCTACCCTTGATCATTAGAAGAATACCTTTGAGGGAAACAATGGCAGCCTCCCAAAAACTGGTCCCACAGCACTACACTAAGATTCATCAACACGGAGAAGAAGATTTTTTTCCTTTTAAGCTACCAAAACACCACAAAACATCCAGAGCCCCAGTGAACAAGAGTGGAAATACAAATGGAAGCTGGAGAGGAGGATTGAAGAATGCAAAGGAAAGGTAAAAACAAAGCCAGGCACAGTGAGAGCACATTAAGAGCCTAAGCAAAAAGAAATGAAAACATAACAGTGAAATAACACCATTAATTTCCTGCAAAAATAGACAACTGGTCAGGAAGATGCCAAGATGTGTGAAAGTGTGCACACACCCCAACAAAGCTCAAAAGAATCTGAACAAATATTTTTGGACAAATGCATTATTTGAATAAACACTGGTTCAATAAATCTGTTAACAGACAGTATCTGATGTTTCAGAGAAATATCATGACATACCAAAATGCTGCTAATCAATAACGCAACATTACACAGGCAGAAAAAAATTAAGAGAACAAAAAAACCCCACCCTAACCCCTGGAGAGGGTCATCTTAGACCACAGAGAACAAATATAACTATCTTTATCTCAGTGTGGCAAACAAAAATAGTTTTTATCATATAGTTTGTTTTGAATGTTGTGGGGAATTAGATTCCAAATCCAAATGAAAAAAGCTCTTGCTGTTATGGCTGCCTTCAAAACGTTGAAGAAATGTAAACCTGTGTTGTGCTGTCTGCCCAAGCGTGCAGATCGCTCAACGAAGTCCAAGGGGTAAAAACTGTCTGTTCAACTTACTGGGGTTAAAGAGAGACTGTCAACTTAAAACAATATTTATGTCTGAAAACTGTTAGCCTAATAGTGTCATAGGTGATACTAGTATTACCGTAACTGAAATAAATCAAGTGATGCCTATTTTTATTTCTTTGCTTTGGTAGGGCTTCTTGGCACTTGAGTCACACAAGAAAATAATTTGTGGATCTGAACAGTATACAGTGAATGTCACTATTTAACCTGCATAGTTGGGTCCTGGTTTTCCCTTCATGAATAATATTTTTCAAATGACAAGAACAAAAACTTTTACAAAGTGAATTATTTTTAAAGTCATAAAAATTGTGCAGGATATTCAAGAACAGGGGTAGTGTGAAATTTTAACACAAATTTTGAAATCCAAACTAGTTAGCAAGCTAGAAGTATCACTGACTCCCTGGTATAAAAAGAACATTGAGTAGTCTTTTATTGTGAACTACTTCCCCACTAATTCTTTTAGCAAAAATAATCCCATGTCATAACAGCTCCAGTCCACACTGGCACCGCTGCAAGATCCTAGCTCCAGCCCCAGAGCAGCTCCCTGCCCAGCTGCACACCCTGCCTGTGCTGTTGGGGCCAAACTTCATAGAAACCCTAGCCCTGCGCTGTCTTCATGGAAACCGGCCGCAGCAACGTGGCCAGGGGCTGCTGGGAAATGGAGTCTGGCCACCCGCCAGATCCACCATTTTGCCCACCCCTGGTCATGGTCAACCAGGAAACTACAAGCCTCTCTCAGTTGCTAGAGGAAGGCCACTAAATATATAAGAACTAAATCTGTGAACCAAAGGAGGATAAAATAGGAATGGAACCGCATGCCATATGTTAGTAACTTGGGTGCCAAGGTAGGACACGGGGCAGACAACTCCGACTAGCGCCCACTGCCCTAAGGAGTCTATGGATACCACCCAGTGAAACGTTGCCCAGAGAGGCACACGGACGAGGGAGTGAAAGACAGCCCCAGATGCCCAGAGACTGCTACCAGGGCATACTGAAGTGACAATACCACAGAATCTATAGCGAAGTTTAAAAATACTGACTTACATATGTTAATTATTTGAAATGATTTAGTTTTTAAATTATTGTCCCGTAATTATCCTAAACATTAAATTGGGTTATTCATTCTGAATGGTTGTGCGCACATTCCATTGTTTGTGTATGGTACCAAAAATAAAAACAACATGTAAAGGAAATACGGTAGTAGGATACATTTTTTTAGAGCATTCTCTCTCCTCAGATGCTACATTCAAAGTAATTGGAGAACTGCTTCCTCCATCTCAAAATATACACATACATATGTATGGAGACAGAGACTTTTCCGTGTGCCTACAGAATTCAAAAGTTTCTTACTCCTTGGAAATTGAACTTTTTCCAGTTCAAAAAAATGAAGTAAAGTAAAACAAACTACAGGCTTCTAATAAAACAATGCTATTTCAAATTGAAAAGTGGCACAGATTGTCTCTAGACACAACATTCTCCCTCATGCTTGCAGGTCATGCAAAATACCTTCCATTTCCTCGAAGTTCCTGAAGTTACACTGCTCCTGATACCAACAAGTTAGCAAGAATTTAGCAGCAATACTGAAGAGTTAAAACTAAATGTATCACTACAATGCCCCAATAGCTACATAATTACAATATCTGCCCCTTCCAAAGTTATATATTAATTCACTGATACACTTGTTTGATTAGCTGCAATACCCAACGTCTAATGCACCCAACAAAATACACTAATTCACATTAGTAACCAATAAAAAGTAAGCATAACTACTTAAACATTTGACACACCAAACAACGTACCCAACCTCCAAAATCTCCTCAAAACAAACTCAGTGATCATCCTACCTTGTAATAAATGTATCAGTTATTAAATAACTGGATTATTTTGTATACGTTAAGTCACAAAGTAATTTTCTAGCATCATACAAATATATAGCAATTAACAAATAAATAGTTAACTATATAAGAACAACTCAGCTAAATCAATTAAATTATTGAGCCATCCTTTTTCATCCATATACTCTTCATTCTTAAGTGCTGTAACTATGTCCTGTTCTCAATTAATAATCACATTAGGAAACAAACACATTTCAAGCTCTAAATGGGTTTCTTTCACCCCTACCTCTAAAATCCTCTGGTGTCACATTCATTACCTGTACTAGCTAAACTAGTTTAGCTGCTACTAGATGCAATGTATAGATGCAGGAAGGTGGGTTTCACACAGAGGCAACACGTCACAAGAAATGTTTCCTCCTTGTTTCTAACTATATCACAAAGTAAATATATTATTCTGAAGGTATAAAACTGATTAGGTAAAAACAGACTACAAACACAGGTCTCTTGTTTTTGATATGTAGAGAGGGACAGCATTTTTACTAGTGATTTGTTACATCAGTTAGTACATTGTACTAATAATGGCAGGCAGTAACTTCTTATCTGTTCTGACCATAGGGGAATCCACACATGCTTAACTGAAAAGAGGGGGTGGAAAACATAAGTTTGAAATTTTGTTAATATCTTCACATTTACCCCTTAAAATTAAGCTGCTCACTCCTCTCTCAGCTTCCATCCCTGGGAACTGCAACACTTCCATTATATTTTTTTCCCCCTTTTCCTTCCAAAAAAACTTAATAAACTTGACCCACTCATTTAATGCGGCCAGCCCCTGAAGTCCTTTGCCCATCCACTGGACGGAGCTTGAGATACAGTACCTACAGTACTCTGCTGATACTTCTCTTTCATTTGGCACCAATTGGTTATTTTAGAATAGTAAAACACATATCCTTTTCCAAGGCCAAGTATGCTGCCTTCTCAATGCTAAGTATTGTTGTTATTGGGAGCAAGAGATCAGGCTACCTTTTTAACTCTTGAGGGACTTCCATTAAGCCTCCAAATTAACTTCTAACTTTTTGCAGTCTGTCCCTACCTCCATTTATAACCCACCACATTCAACCATATTCCATCCTACAGGAAAATATAAATGCTTCAGGGAAGAGGAAAACATCAGTGTAGAGCACACCCATGTTCACAAGCTCAACTTGATCTGAATATGCTTATTTCATGTTTTCAGTCTCAGGTTACCACTACAACCGTGTCAGTATAACAAACAGTTGAGGAGGAGGAAGAAAAAGGAAAAACTATGTCTCTCATTAACTTATTTGATTAATACAAGTGCAGTGACAGGTCTCAAAACATTCCATATAATTCCTTTCAGTCATAAAAAGTGATAGCCACGGCAAGATTCAGAGAGAATGTACACTCAGGCTTCAGAGATGAGGACCACCAGGCAGAGGTGGAAGGTGGGGGAGGAGGAGGAATTCCCCCTTACATTTCCACTGTAATTCATTTTAAAGGGTTTCACTGATGCAGAAGAGATAATGAAGGCTATATCCGCTAATAATATTAAATTGCAAGGAATGGAGAACACTAATGAGGACAAAAAGTGTTAAGGGAAGTAGACATTAAGTCTATGGGCAAAAAATAAAATGGGATTTAGCTTGGAAAGAACAAGTTAACGCATATAAGAAAAACTGTGCAAACACATAGGAAATGAGACAGACACTTGACAAATGCTGTTGGCAGCAATCAAGATACTATAGTAAGCAGCAAGTCAGACATGAACCTGCAGTATGATTTAATTGCAAGGTAGTAATTTTTGGGAGGTGGGTTTCACACAGAGGCAACATGTCACAAGAAATGTTTCCTTGTTTCTTTCTAAATGGCTATAACATGAGCACATCTGAAATGCTGCATTCAGTTCTGGCCACCACTTTACCAAAAAATATATTTAAAAAAGTGGGAGCTCATACCTCCCTGCCCCCCAATAATAATCAGGAGGTTAAAGCAACTGACATATGAGAAAAAAATAGAAATACTCAAACTGAACTGACCAAATTTCAAGCAAGATTTGATATGGTAGTCCACAAACATAAAAAGATACTACATCCAGAAAGAGAAGTTTGCTTGCTGTGTTGCACAGGAAT
>NW_005841838.1:1172126-1175079 GCF_000455745.1 Alligator sinensis
AATCCATAAAGGAAAATTTAAGGTAAGTATCAGACTAATCTTCTATCCCTATTTGTCTGTGAAACTGTTTTTCTAGATAAGGAGTGAAATCATTCTATGGATTACATGGTAATTAAGTTTTGTACAAACAAGTGCCTTGAAAGAACCTGGATTTAAATATAATTAGGTTAGAGGCAAGTTATATAGGAGCTACATATCAGGAACCAGATTATCCTGTTAGATGATTTTTATAAAGTTATGCCCTGACCCCAGGAAAGCAAGTCTCACTTGGATGCAACAAAACAACACAATTATTTTATTTTTTTATAACATGACAAGCTAACTATTTCCTGTCCTTGCGTTAGGTACACTTAAAAGGTTAACATTTACTGAACTGCAGTATTTTACTTTGCTGTAATTCCGGAGGGAAGGACGCAATGGCAGAGAAGCTAAGGTGTCTTGCTATGCCTCCAGAGGTGCCCGCTGAAGCCCTGTTCCAGATTCCTGACAAAGATGGCTGTAAACAGTCATTTGGGTTGAGAAGTCAGAGGCATGGGCTGCTAGAATCAGGACAACCTGTATAGTGAAGCTCAAAATACTAAACCATTCTGTTCAATACAGTACTATTAGACTGCAGAGCATATGAGGCCATGAAGCAGATACCTACTCCTTACCCAGGCCTATTACTGCTATATTATTACCTAGATTGCACCTTTTCCCCTTCTCAAATATAAAAGTCATTTTCTTTTTTATTCATCCTCACCCCCATTTTTAAACACAGACCACTGTTTGTATTGTGTATACTCTGCAGCTTAGAATCACTGAAGGAAGAAAAGTGTCAAGTGGTCACAGAAAAGAAAGAAACAGGACAGAGAGGGCAAGGACCCAAAAAGTGTCCCAGCCAAACTAATTTGGCAGAATGTAATTCCCTTAAGTCAGTATTAGTTCTGTAACAGTAACTCTTCTCATTTAAAACTGTGTGGCTATGCTGGGTAGATAAAAGTTAAGTTAGCTCCACATAATTTAAAATCAAGATGTGCATTCAGTTTTCCACCCTACATTCTTCACATACCTCCTAAACCTAGTGTGATCTCTCAAAGGAGAAGGGCAGTTAACAGTGTCAGAAATAAGGTAGCTGTATTTTTACTAAATATTGTATGCCCAAAAACATTCAATTATCTTTCATCGAGAATGTACGTACACCTGCATATGAGAAAGTTGAGCACTGTTCTTAGCAGTAAGCTATGCGAACATCAGATTTTCAGTAAAAGGGTCCCAAAGCCTAGTCCAAACCATCTGGTACAGCTAACCCTATTTTCTTATGAAAGCCAAACAGTCCAAACACAAATGGAGACCAAACATTTTTGTATTAATGGAAGGCTAAATAAGCTGTCACAAACAGGTTAGCATGTCCATATTAGTCTTAACCAGATACATGACTAACTTGCCTACTTAAGACTCATGAACAGATTTTTGGAATACTGCTGCCCTGCAATTTCAAAATGTGAACATATGCGCAGATTTTAAGTAGGAAAGTTTAGTGTAAAATCACTAGGGTCACTAAAAGGCTTGAGCACACATTTAAAGTATTCTGTTTCCCCCATTTGTGGTACTCAACCCTGAATTGTGCTGAACACCCTAAGATTATACCAGGTAATGGGAGTTTAAAGCACTTCAGCATCTTCCAGGGTACTCAGACATGCTACAGGATCAAGCCCATAAAAATCAAACATTAAGCAATGTCAATACTCCAGAGAGGACAGGACACGAATACTGAAAGCCTCCAGCAGTCGGCCTTGCTATCACACTTTCTCTTGAAAAACACATTATACACGCACAAGATGTTAATGTCTGTGTATATATACAAGCAGGCGTGATCAGGTTTTTTTTAAACCGACTCACCTCATTCATTTCTCTCTTGAGATTACAAGAAAAATTCAACTGTGTACGGCAATTTGGGGGCAGGTTTTCGTCAAACAAGCAGACGTCGCACTAGTACGGAACGTGCCTTAATACGTTCAAAGTAAATCTTTTTGTTTAAAAAAAAAAGTAAAGCCTTATGTATGGAAAACCTCTCTTAAAAATGCAACAGCCCTACCCAACAGTAGTAACTATGACTAGTTGCCAGTAACACAATTTTGATCAGTACAGATCCAATCCAAGACTTGTTATAGATTTTGTATCGGCTACATCCACTGCTTAAATATCTCACCACCAAATGGGCTTCCGATGGTGAACCTTCTTGTTATTGTTGCTAGGACACTCGAGGCAGTTTCATGCTGCTTAATCATGATGTCAGAAAGCCTTTACTATTATAAACAACACCAAGAGTGCGGCAGAGTCATTTGTCCCCGCAGAAGTTTCTGTTCTCGTGCGTCCTCCCAACATGTTTGGGACGCAAAGGGTCACATCCCGGGGAAATCTTCAACACCAAGATTACTAATCGCTGCAGCCCAGCGTCTCCCAGGCAGATCTGCCTGCCAGCGTTTGGGGCAGCAGCAGAGAGGAAGCCTGAACCGGGCCTTCCTCCCCATCAAAACACTCCCGTATGCAACTGCATGACTGTGCAGGATCAGGGCCCGAGCGGCTCCACATGGCCGGGGCCCAGGCACAGGGCTCCCTGCTAGGCCCCAGCCAGATGCGTTTGCGGTAAATAACCCTCAGCTCCCTTCCCAATTAAAAATGGCGAGCATCTCGCGTGGCTGGCGCTGTGCACATACAATGAAAGGGCTGCAAGGCAGAACCCCGCCGCGCGGCTCCCGGAGTCAACAACACAGGAGAGGGGGCGGCCGCAGGCCCCTCGGACGCGAGCAGGGGGCTGTGCCCCGCTAGGCCCCGACCCCCGCGGCGCTCCACGTCTCCTCGCCCGGCGGGAGCAAGGCCCCAGGCCCGGGAGCCCGCGGGGTAGCGCGGCCGGCCGGCCAGCCGCCTGCCCGCCCGCCGGGGCCGCCTCACCTTCCATCTCCCTGTCCTC
>NW_005841838.1:1175904-1178108 GCF_000455745.1 Alligator sinensis
CGGAAGGTAGGGGCGCCGACCCGCCTGGGCTCTCAGACACTTGCGCTGGCTGCTGGCGATTCCCACGTATAAAAATGAGCAACTCGGCCGTCTCTGGAGACAAGTCCAGGCGCCGCTCCCAGGGCTGCGGAGGGCACCGCATGCTCTTGCCCGGGCGGGGGGTGGCGGCGGGGTTGGACAGCTCTGCGGAATCGCCAGCCCGGGAGCCCTGCCCTGCCCTGGGCAGCACCAGTCCAGGGATGGAGAGGGACAGGCATGGGGGGGATAAAGGTTGTTTAAAAAAACCCATTAGTTATGCAATAACTGGCCAGTTCCAGAAACAGGCTCCCACTTTCCCTGTCATGCAGCACTTTATAGGGAAAATATTCTCAGATTTATCCCAATAATCTATGCAAGGAGAAGCATTTCTTGGTCAAACTTGGACTCAGCCTCACAGAGAGTTAATACCTATGCTGTCGTCCTTCACATTCTAATCTGCCCCCAGCATTTAAATGCTTACAAAAAAAGTTCTTTCCTTTTTATTAAATTGTATCCCATCCTTATCCCAACTTCTCCAAAAAGTAAAGATTGCCCCTCAGTGACTTCCATTCCCAACAACCGAGCCTTTCACCTTCACCGGTGAAGCCGACTCCTCTTCCATCCCCGCCTGGGACTCCTAATACAAGACACACATTCCTCTCAAGCACAAAGTTGGATGGCTGTTACCACCTAATTCCTCAGCCACTGAGAAATGTAGGCAAGGACCAACGGAAAGAAAAAAAAATCAGAAACAAACAACCCAGCATATAGAAATAGAAGAAAAAAATGCTACTAATGTCATCACTTAGTTCTTTACTAAAAATAATACCACAGGTATTAAAATACCCCTTTTTTTGGTATGTTGACCTCTCAATCCAAGTTGTTTGAAGGTGGCCACCTTTTCAGAAGCAGAAAACATGCAAAATGTGTATATGGAAAGCTTCACCGTGGGAAAAGGTGGGTGAGAAGTGGCTGCTCATATGGAAAGATGGAACACCACCTTTCCACTGCCCAATCCGCCCCCATCTTAATTTACACAACTTGTACCTCTGTAGATTCAAAATATACTGTCATGTTAAAGATGTGAAAACAAGTCCTTTCCTTGATATTTCTGTGGATGACCAGTCTATAGAAAGGTAATGCAAATACTGCCTAGAAGGAAGTAATGTTAAGCACTTCATATACAAATTATCTCAAATACATTTTTAAAATAATTAAATGGCATTGTTTTGTACAGTTTCACAATCAATCTAGTAATTATAGAATGGTGATTCGACTATTTCTAGACAAGAAGAACAAGTCATATTAATTGCCTAGGCTAAACTGAAATCCAGAACTGCACACATACAAATCCATATTACTCACCTCATTCAAAACACTGCTTCTAAATCTTTGTCAGCTGTTTTGGCCATGCTACCCCTCCCTCTGAACCCCTCCTTTGGGTTACTCTCCTCTAACACATGAAATAGCTCTCGTCCTTCCTTTTAAAGGGCAATCGCACTTTTGCTCCTCATTTATTCACTCCCCAACAACCTCTGCCTATCTGTTCCCACTGGTGATACCATGCTCCAATTGCTTGTTTGTTCACTTCTCCCTTAAGCACCTTTGCACTTTCTTCTATACTGCTATTCCTGCTCTGAACTCCCCTGCCACAACTAACTCATAAGGTCAATGCCTTGTCTTCTGCAAATACCTCCTCAAGAGTTTCTTTTATTGAGATACTTCTGATAAATCTTTTACTAAAAGATAGGCAAGCAGGTGGCAAGAATTACCTGCTATCATTTACAAATAAGAGTAGAAAATGTCTAACAGGTAAGTTGTGCACTTAGCTAATTGACATGTTTGCATATTACTATCATTATTACTCTGTCTTTTCTCCCTCCTTTTGTTTTTTATATCTCCTTATTGCATTTTGTCCTGTCTTGTAAACTGATCAATTCCCCATATCCACTAGGGCTGTGTGAAGCTTTGGGTGCTGATTCAATTCGGAGGAGATTTGGCGGCCAAATCTCTAAATCCGAAACAAATCAGGGGTCCAATCAAAAGGTCTGAATCGAGTCGAAGCTCTCTGAATCTTTGGAAAAGATTTGGGGAGCTTCGATGATTGGGGCAGTCCCTGGGGAGCTGCAGCTGGACTTGGAGCTGGTAAGTAGGGGGTGGGGAGGGGGGGGAGGAGACCATGGGGG
>NW_005841838.1:1178212-1215774 GCF_000455745.1 Alligator sinensis
CAAGTCCTGCAGCAGCCTCGGGGCTTTGAGGGGGTTCATGAAAGAGCCCCCCACACAGCATGGGGCAGTGGGGGGCAGCAAGGATCACCCCCTGCTGGGCAGGAATGGGTGAGTTTGGGTTTTTTGGGGAAGTTTTTTCTTTAAAGGGCCGGAGCTGGGCCGGGTGGGGCAGCCATGGGGGGGCTAGGATAGTGGGGGGTTCGGGGGCTCATGGTAGAGCCCCCCCATGCAGTGTGGGGCAGTGGGGATTGCTGCCCCATCCTGCAGCAGCCACTGCCTGCGGACTTTTTTTTTTTTCAAAGAGCTGGGAGCTGGGGTGGACAGGGCAGCCATTGCCCGACTGGGAGATCGGGTGAGGGAACAAGCCTGGTTGATTCGGCTAATTCGGCAGCAGCCGAATCTCTGCATCAGATTCAGATGAATTGAATCGGGACAGTGATTTATTTGAATCACTGAATTGAATCACTGTACCCTGAATCAGCCTAATCTGAACCTGAAGCAAATACCAGCCGCTTTGTACAGGCCTAATATCTACACAAAGTACCACTGAAGTCAGGTTCAGGGATTCATCCAAAATCAGGGGCCTTAGGTTGTTAGTTCTTTAGGACAGAGATGGTCTCTTACATGGTGCTTTTACAGAAAAACAGAGCTGCCAAACCAAAGGAGACCTTTGCAACTACTGTAAGTAGGAGTAAGGGTAGCTGTAAAATCTGTTCCGAAATGGATGTTGTCAAGTTGCAGTTGGTCAGTTTTATAAAAGGTGTGAAGCTGACCTGAACCTCCCATTTTGACTCGGTGCATTTTATTTTCTTTTTTTTCCTCATCTGTTGTACTGTGTTCTCAACCTGTTGGTCGCGACCCAAAAGCGAGTCTCAATATATGAAAGGGTCCCAAACAAACTTTAAAAATGGATTCTCCTTTAAGAGAAAAACATGGGAAACTGCAGCTTTCCCCTTGCAGGTTGGCAGAGTTCCAGCCTGTGAGGGGCTGCTTGGGGCCCCCCTTGGCCTACACACACCCACTCCCTGCCCCATACGCTGGGGGCTAGAGGAAGCGGGTTGGGGGTGAGAGGCACTGGGTTGGGATTGACCGTTGATGTTTACAAATGGGTCGTGGTCCAAAAAAGGTTGAGAACCACAGGTATAGAAGACTCAGCGAGCAACAGGTTGGTCCTAGTTCCCATAGGAACCCAGGCAGACACCCAAATCCTTCAGCTGCACTGTAAGTTCATTTTCTTGCTCATCCAGAGAGGACAGGGAGAGAGCGCTCCACTACAATACTAGCCCCAGCTTCTCTATCTAGCTGTTGCAGACTAATTTTGGCTGGACTCGAGGACTCCTGATTCTCACTAAGCATGTAGAGTTCACTGCCCTCTGCCTCTGCTACTTTGAGGGGTTCTTGTGGTGAGATCCCCCGCAGGTGTAGCTTGTGTTAGCTTCCAGAGAAACTCCAAAGAGATACTGGAAATCCTGCTGCCAACCTCCTGCTCCCCTGTTCATGCAGGGGATTTCCCAGTACTTCTCAAGCCTGTTCCAGTTGCTGTCTTAGTCTCAGCAAATGAAGTTCCCTCCAACCCCTGCCTGGATGGCTTCTCCCAGGCCTCCAGAATAGATCTGTCATGCAGCTGTACACGTGTGGCCATGTCTATGCTAAAGAAATTCACACTGCTGTAATTACAGCAATGTAGCACAAACCCTTAATACATACAAGTGCAGCAAGCAAGAAAAATACAGGCTCAAGAAGCTTACTTTGCTGTGTTATTCAATTAAGCTGAACCAATGTAAGTGCCATGTTGTACCAGTGCATTAAGTCTATAATTAAGGGTTTACAGTGGTGCAGCTTTATTAATGTAGCTATACCAATGCATATTTCCCTAAAATAGGCAGAGTCTGAGTGGATGGAAGTCTGCCTTCCTCTCCCTGGCCAGCTGGTCCTCATCATTCACATCTCGATTTCTTCCTCCCTCCCTGGTTTTTTGTCTCTGAATCTCAGAGCAGAGTAGCTAGCTCCTACCCAGCTGCTTTCCCTCTTGCACAGAAGTGCCCTTTTATGTTCTGTTTGTACAGTGCCCAGCACAATTCAGTCGAGCTTCAGTTGATTTCACAGTCACACAAATAAATAATGACAACACGTCTTGCTGCTGCTTCTCAGTATTATTATAGGGTTCACTGGGTGCATCTAGACGTTCATTAATGCACAGTAGTTACTGTGCATTTAGTTTAGTACTTGCTTAAGAAGTACTAACAATGCACAGTACACCTACAGTTACTGTGCAGTAGCGCCAGTGCACGTTTTTTTTAATGACACTGCACAGTAGCTTAATACTACTGCGCAGTAGCATATTAACACAGTTTTTGCCTGGCACACTACTGCACAATGTTATTAGGCTACTGTGTATTAAGCGTTTCATGTAGCCCATCATGAAGCAAAAAGATTTCCCTGGATCTTCTAACAAGTTCATAAAGCTGCATGCTGTTCCCTGGGGCCTGGAGAGTAAAGAGGAACTCTTTTAATCCCCTGCCAAACGTCCTGTGCTTTAATACCAGTCTCTGTGGAGTGAAGCAGCTTTCTGCACTATCCTCTCATTATTCCCCGGCTTTATTAAAACACCCTGTGAAATAAGGAGACACCCTTCTTAGCCTTGAACTGAAATAACAGAAGCTTTGCTGTTATTGTTGAACACCTAGCAAGGCTTGGGGAGAAGTATGCACGTGAGTGTCCCTCCCTCCAGGAGCACAGCATAACAATGAAGTCATTAGGGCTAGCACATGGGACAGGAAGCATAACTCATGCACGCTTGGTGCTTTTAAAGGCCGAAATTAAATTGAAAGATCAGAAAAAAAAATTTTCTGCAAACATCCTTCAGCTGTAATATTAACCTGTTACTTGTAAAGATTTTCAGAAAAGGTAATTTCAAGTTGATGGCTCCCTTTTAAAGAAACAACTTTTTAAACAAGAGCTATCTGAACCATTATTCCTCAGTGTAGTAAAGTTATAGATCAATAACTGAACACAGCTGACAACTTAAAGCCATATATGATATCAAATATGTCATTGGCCATTCTTCCAAAACCATGTTTATAACATGTTTTTCACATTACTTTCAAAGAAAGTCAAGTTAGAACATTTTTCTCACAGAGTTGATCCACAATTTAAAACACATCTGTTTTGCTAAAAAGTGATATGTTTACATTTAAATGGGAAGATGACTCAGTTTCTGTTGCCATCTTAGAAAAGTTAAATTTCTTCCCATAAAATTTTGTTACAAACAGTACATTGTGAAGTCAAGAGTTACAATCATATACCCAAAGTAAAAAACAAAACAAAAAATGGAAGGTACTTTACTGCTCCATCTATTACTGTATAACTGTGATTAATCAAGTACGTTTAGTCATTATGGTAGAAGCTTTTTCCAAGTGGAACACAAGAGGTAAAACTGAAAAGTATCTAATAAATTAGATATACTAGGAATTGCCCTATTTAAAGCGCATTTATTGTTAGTGAAAGATCCCAGATTGTCAGCACTGGAAACTGATGCTGCCTGTCAATGTAACAGGCTGTCCTGCCAAAGTACCTCAACCTGGCAGTCTAATAATAACTATGGAAGCACTGCACTAAGCAGTATTAACAACTTCATTCAGAGGTTTTCAAAGCGCTTGTCAGATACTAGTTGATTAATTTTCACAACTCCTCTGGAAAGGGTTAAAATCTCCATTTTACCAGTGGACCAAGAGAGGCCAAGTGTCTTGTCCAAGGTCACATACTGAGTCATTGTTTGAGCCAGGATTCCAACCTGAACTCTGTGTTTTTACTGCTAGATGTAACTGCCTGTTATTAGTGTATTTCAGTTTCCACCTCTCTTCAATCTTTTGTCAGTTAGTGTCAATTGTGATGGTGTTTTGCATGCCAGTCTGCTAAACTAAAATTTGCTCAGAGGGGTATTGAAGACAAGAACAGAAGAAGCCTGTTGGTTAAGGCACTGGGCTGGTACTCAGGAGTTTGATTCTTGGCTTTGCAACCAACCTCCTATGTGACCTCAGGCAGGTGCCTAGACTTTAAACCAATTTTGGATTGAACATTAATCTCTATCTGTAAAATGGAGTTAATTCTTTCCCTGTCTTGTCTATTTAGAGACATGGGCAGGGGCTCTCTCTTACGCAGAGTAACAACAGGGTGCCTGATCTCATTTAATCTCCAGCTACGTAATATTGTTAATACAATACACTTAGTTGCATGTGTTTGTTTGAATTAAAATAAATTCAATAAAAAGTCAAAAAGCAAAGGAACTGAAAATTTGAGTTTTTCATTAACCCTCTTCATCTTGTACCTTTTCACCTGGCAATGTGACATCCCCTAAACTGAAATTCAAGCTAACTTTTTTCTGTGCACAAAAAATGATTATTCAAGCATAAATGTAAACTCCACCTGCCCCTTCACCCATGTATTCCTTCCTCTTCCTCCTCCTTTATTCTTACCCCATATTCATTAATACCTCCTCCCTTACAAAGAATCTCTGGATCTGGTTTTAACTTTACTCTCATAGTTAAGAACAAATTGCAAAGATATAGCTAAGAGAATATAAACATAAGCTACATTTTAGATTGCAGCAAACTTCTACCTGTTTATACTAATTTAACATCTCAGAGGTTACATGGTGAATTTTATTTCTTTTGAAACATATTTATAGTTTGGCAGAGTTCACTACATATTTAAGATCTGAGCCTGCAATCTGATCTGCACAGGGAAACCTAATGAAATCAATGGAGTTTGTCATGATAAACCCTGCTCCAAAATTAAAACTAATTTGTATACTGCATCAACCATGTGCATTTTATTCTAATGTCATTATGGCTAAGTAATTCCAGACAATTGGAAGGTATTATCACCTTTGCTGGTAGTGAATGCTGTACTTCACATGTTGTTTTTGTTGAAAGTGACAGTGTAGAAGTGCTGAATGGTGAATGTGTTAAATCAAGTAAGGTAAATAGCAGGACAGAACATTTTAAAGATGAACATGGAAGAATTAGTAGGATAAAAAAGAAGGGTGAAGTTGTAAGTAGGGGTGTGATAAGCAGGCCATATTGGATTCGCATTTGGCCTGATTTGGGGGACAGTGATTCAATTAGTTGATTCAGATCACTGTCCCGATTCGATTCGGACAAATCTGAAGATTACATTCTGATTTGAAGAATCAGCAATTCGGCTATAGACACAGCTTTAAATTTTTTTCCTACATACCTTGAGGTACCAGGCATGGTTCATGCACACCGAGATGGTAGAGCAGATGGAGTATCCCACAGGAGCACGGCGGGGGGGGGACAGGCACATGCTCGGCAGCAGACCTGGAAGTGGCACCAGTCGCCGAGCTGGGGTGGGGGGGTTCCCTGCGCACTCCGCAGTGGACCTGGAAGTGGACCAGAAGTGCTACACTTCCGGATGTGCTGCTGAGCATGCTAGGGACCTTCCCACGCTCCCGTGGGACACTCCATCTGCCCCACCATTTCAGTGTTCATGAGCCTCCTGCTATCTTGAGTTATGTAGGAAAAACATATAAAGCTGTGTCTATGTCCGAATCATCGAATCTCTTCAAATCAATTTGGAGGGTTCCGATTCGATTTGGGAAGATTAAAGGGTCTCCTGATTCAATTCGGATTCAGCCGTTGAATATCCGCTTAATTGAATCAGTGACCAACGCTTTGCACAGCCCTAGTTGTCATCCCATAGGCAACTCATTGTCATAAGCAGCAGCGGTGTGTTTCAGGAAGAGGTTGTCTACCCATGTCACAAAAGGCATGTTGCCAATCTGGCAAGTAGTGCATGAAGCCGCCATATTGGAATCCAAGATGGCTGCTTTGAATTCACAATTTGGTCAATACTTCAGCCTCCACTAAGGTTAAAAAATTAATTCCAAGGACGAAACCAAAATTATATGAACTGTGGAGGTCAACTATAACATATCCGACATGGTAGCCACATTGGATTCGAAGGTGGCTGCCATGAATTTACAGTTTTGTTCATTATTATATACCCAAAAGATCTGCAGAATTACTACATCAACTCTATTCTGTTGCAGATTACCTTGATATGAAAACCTCTGATATAGATTGTTGACAAAGAGACTCACTCTTATTGCCCTTAAGCAAACGTTACAGTGCAGCTGAGAGTATCACCGAGTCCAGCAAAGTGCAGGAGGTATGACTCAGAATCTACAAGTTGTATCATGTGTGTCAAAGTAGATTCACAGTCAATGATTAGCTAAAGTACACCTGCTGGAATTGTGTGAATACATGAGGCACTCGTTCAACGTATGACAGTCACTGGATTCAACACTTGTTATGCCAGTATTCTTGACAGACTATTGTGCTGTGTTGATCCTGCGCTACAACATTCCAGAAGCCTCAATTGGAACTATTCTTGGTACAGTTTTGTTTTTTTGCGTTTCGGGTTTTTTGGGCAGTTTTTTGTTTTTTACATACAAAGGACATATTGAGAGACTATTAAGAAAGTTGTACAAGGTAGAAGATGAAAGGGAGACCCTAGCAACAACATAAAGTAAAGAACACACTAGGACATCAAGCAGATCATCTACTCCAGCTGTTCATTGGAGGATGTGCATATTTTGCTGGAAACATTCTAATAAGAATTGTCATTTAAATCAGCCAATGCAATACACAAGCTGGCAGAGAAGAATGAAGCATGGCATTGCCAAATTGGTATAGAAGATCTAATAGCTGCTGAGGCACATTATCATCCTGAATGCAGGTGGGAAGAACAACAGAAGCAACATGTCTCTCATTCCCATTCACATGTGAAGATCGTGCAAGAAGATATTCTTATTTCTCCTGAAGCAAGAGCGCGGCATCAAGTGACTGATGAACTAGATGGCAGTTTTGCATGGAGATGTGTAATCTAAAAGATATACTTGAAAGATATTGTGATTTAGCAGAAGATGAAGGTGGTGAACATCCTCTGACCACACTGAAGCAAATGAAGCAAGAACTTCAGCTTACTAAAAAACAGCCATTCAGTTTCAGCACCAAAGAAATACAGATCTTCCACTCCTTGTCTTCTGAACTGTGACAACTGGTAAAGCTGTACAAGCAGTTGTAACTTTGCATATAAAGATGAGGAAGCCATTGGTCTGCAGTTCAAAGACGAGTTCAGGCACACAAAACTTGTACTTTGCTGCTCTCAAGATCAAAGCAGATTTGAAAGTTATAGCAGGCATAGAGGGATACTGCAACTTAAATGAAGAGCAAGCCTCAAAATGTATTCCTGGTAGCCTTTACACATTGATCCATTTGATTTTGGAAGATGATAATGATGTTAATATTGAACTTCGATGTAGATGACAATGATGCAAATATTGAACGTCGTGCACAAGATAAGAATCTAGACATTCAGTACATCTCTATGTCAGGATTTGGTTTACCTGCAATCAAGGGGCAAAAAGCTAACACCAAAACATTTTGGGTTAGGCTTGCTGATACATCACACAACTAGATCTAAGAAGCTGGTACAAAGTCTACATGCTGACAGTTCATCACATCAAGACCACCATTGCTGAGAAAAACTTAAAGGAATTTTGGGAAAATGGAGTTATTATCCCAAAGAATCTCATTCCCAGTCATTTTGTTCAGTTTTCATTGGACAATATTGACACTTGGAGGAGATAGTGGATAGAAAACAAACATTTCATGCAATGGAAATTGTAGCAGTTCAAAGAGGATCATTAAAACCAGCTGAGAGTGAAGAGCACCAATGTAATAGAAAGGAAAAGAACCTTGAAAGATGTAGCACCTGCATTTAACAAAGTAATTCTATCGCTGATGACCAATAACAAGTCATTGAAACCACCCATCCATAGTATGGGTAGTAACACCAATGAAAAGTTTGACAATACAGCTGTTCAACAGATGTCAACAGAGCTACCATGGATACTAGGTAGAATATCAGCTGACAACCAAGAGAACATTGCCATGCCAGAGTGGACAGCTTTTAACCAGTTTCTTTCTGGTGGTACTTCACCACCATCAGTTGTTGGACTGTCCCATATTGCCTGCACCAGCATCTGAGCATGACACCATTTCAACTATCATCATGCAATATAAAACAATTGCAGGATGCCAGGGACAATAGTACACAGTCATGATGTTTGATCAGGCATTGTATTACAAAACAAATGAACTTGGGTGAGCTTGGCCAGAAGAGACTGAAGGAGTAATCATTTGACTGGGAGGCTTCCATATCATCATGGTTTACCTAACAGTAATTGGTCAGAATTTTGCTGCTTCAGGTCTTGGAGATTGGTAGAAAACAGATTATTTTCAGAAAACACTTCCACTGACATAATGAAATGAAAATTGTACAACTGTGCTATCACAGCACATAAAATAGCATTAAAAGCAATATGGTATATTTTGATAAACAAAATCATTGTGTGGTTGGTCCAGTTCAAGCAAAGAATTAGATTATGATGCCGTTGACCAGCTTTCTAGTAGCATGGCTGTTGCATTCAGTAACAATGACTGCGAAGCGGGAAGAAATGTGGTGAAATGCATCTGCTAATGACTGTCACTCTGCTTCTAGAGTTTATGGAAAAACACTACCATCAGGGTTCATTCAAGTGCTGGATGAAGTATTTGGAAGTAGTTAAGACAAGGTTCTTTGGGTGAATCTGATATCTTTTATTAGACCAACTTAAATAGTTGGAAAACAATTATTAAGTAAGCTTTCGGGTTCCAAAACCCTTGGTCAGGCTAAGGAAGTTTCTGCAGTTGATGTGTGCTCTTCCTGGATGGAACAAAAAGTACAGAAGCCAGAGGCTGGGCTGGTATGCATACAAGGCAGGTAGTCAGTAAAAATGTAGATTGAGGAGTCAATGGGTGAGAGACAGGCTGGGGGAGTGGGGGGGAGAGAGAAGGGGGATGAATAGTGGAGAGATACCTGGGGAGTCAGATGTCAGGCAGGTTATAATGTGTCATAAATCCAATGTCTATATTTAGTCTGTGATTTTTAGTATCCAGGAAGTTGATGAAGTGGATCAGAACTGAGAGATTGGAGAGAGAGTGGTTTTCTTTTGAGAAATGCGCCCCCACAGTTAATTGGATATTCATGTCTTTGATAGATTTCCGGTGTGCATTCATTCTGGTGCGCAGTTGTTGTTTGGTCTCTCCTACGTATTTTCCATCAGGGCATTTGGTGCATTGGATGAGATACATTACATTTCTGGAAACTTACAAAACACTTCCCAGAGACGAGCCTATGAACTCCACTTCATCAACCTCCTGGATACTAAAAATCACAGACTAAATATAGACATTGGATTTATAACACATTATAACCTGCCTGACATCTGACTCCCCGGGTATCTCTCCACTATTCATCCCCCTTCTCTCTCTCTCTTCCCTCCCCCCCCACCCCCCAATTGACTCCTCAATCTACATTTTCACTGACTACCTGTCTTGCATGCATACCAGCTCAGCCTCTGGCTTCTTTACTTTTCATTCCATCCAGGAAGAGCACACACCAACTGCTGAAACTTCCTTAGCCTGACGAAGAGTTTTTGAACCCGAAAGCTTGCTTAATAATTGTTTTCCAACTATTTAAGTTGGTCTAATAAAAGATATCAGATTCACCCAAAGAACCTTGTCTGCCTATGTCCTTAGACCAACACAGCTACAACCTACACCCCTGGAAGTAGTTAATACTCTCCTGTGCTTCATCAGGGCTGACCGTGAAGGAAACTGGCATGAGCATTTACCTACCTTTAAAGAAATGCTTCTGCTGATAGCTGTGAATGATTACACCAATTATATGAGATGTACTCCAGGATTTCTTGAATGTATGAAGTGTTTAATGAATTTTGCTCCTATGATGTATGATGGGTTTGTGGAAGGAGGATTCGGGGTCAAGACAACTATTCTCCCATTTGTAAACATTTCAGCCAGCCAGGCAATAGAGCATGTTAATGAGGTTTGCCAAATTGCTGGTGGCACAATAAACATAACACGCAGTGAATCAGCTAGACAATGATGGGAGTTGAACTACAATGAAAGAGGAACCTAACCAAGATGGTAAATCAAATATGTGGGATCAATATAACATCTTTCAATCATAACAAAGACAAAGGACACAACTGAAATGAGATTCCAACAACGTCAAGTTGCTACAAGAGCAGTTCAAAATGTTCAACTTGTTTAAGGTTTCTAACAATAAGCTGTTACATATTTGTAAAGGAGATATGCTAGAAGATATTGCATTAGATATTCTGAATGCATGTGACAAAGGAAGAGGAATAGCAAACACCATTATCCATAGACGGCTTACTGCAGATGCTACTGAGCTTCTATGCAAACATACCCAAATCAAAATTGAAACCTTCAAAGATGTAAAGTCAACTATGGGACAGTGCAGGAAAATGATATAGATGCAGAATACAAAGAAGATTCAGCAAAGGCTACTCACATCAGGTGCAGCAGGTAGTAGGTTCAGCGTGCACTCTCCTACAACGTGAACTGTCTGGATGTCCTCCAGCACTTTTTAAACCCAACAAATTGCTGACAAAGCAGCCTTGTCATGGCTCTCAATTGGAGATAAAGCAGTAACTGTTCTTCCAGATGCTACTTCCGAGAAATCAGTTGTTATTATTGATGGTATGGCTCTTGTACAGAGAATAGAAAAGCCAAAAACTGCATGAACATTTGGAGATTTGGCTGATTCCTTTGTGCAACAAGTGTTTGTCAACTATTCCAATATGTGCGATTGAGTTGACATTGTCTTCAGTTGATATGCATCACCCCTCATAAGGCTGACACAAGAATATTAAGAACTCAAACTACTAGGCCAATCCACAGAAACATTAGCTTTTGTTAGTGGCATCATGGTGTAGTTTCATAACCTCACCAGGAAACAAAGAAAGCATAGTTAATTTTCTTAAGTGAGGAGCTTCCTAAGCAATCACACCAGTGTTTCTGAAGTGAACAAGTGCTCACTGTTGGTGGTTTTGCTGATGAAAAAGCAGAGCACTCCAGCTCATGTGACATTTTGCAACTACATTCACAACAAGAAGAGGTGGACACAAGAATGCTTTTACATGGCAAACATACAGTCAGTCAGGAATACTCCTTTCTAGTATTCTCCTGTGATGACACAGACATATTGGTCCTTCTTCTGTGGCATAACCTTGTGCCTAAGGTTTGGATGAAGAGAAGAAACCCAATAAGATTATTCCAGTTCATGATATTATGTAAGAATTCCCTGAGCCAATCCACGCATCTCTAATTGGATTCCACAGTGTCACTGGTTGTGATACCACCAGCCAGTTCAGTGGTCACACGAAGACAACTGGAAAGTGTTCATTAAACTCCCATATCTATTGGCAGATCTAGGAAGTAGGCCTGATGTTGACAAGAATGTGTACATTGTATAAAAGAGCTTGTTGTGTTGCTGTATCAGCCGTCAACATCTTTGATGACTGTTTTGGATGTTATGGTGAAATTGTGCAAGCAGGTTAATATGTCATGCAGTTCTAGCTGCGAGTGCTGTAAGACAGCATGTTTCAATCTGTATAATAACTATAAGGATTCATAAACAGATTGAGAAATGGATTCAAGTGATGAAAAGATCTAAAAACTGCAGTTACCCATTGTATTAATGTTATGTATACCATTATATTACTGTTATATTACCACTGGATTATACTATTGCATTTTCTTTTTGCCTTGAGCCAAATATATCTCTGTTTGTTTCATTGCCATTGAGTTATTTCTTAGTAATATCTTATTTATCTGCATTCTGAAATTTTAAAAAATTGTATTGTTTTATTCAATATAACTCAAACAAGTAGGCTAGCCTGAGTTATAATGTTTTCAGTAATGTAGACCTGCTATGAAATTTGTAGTTATAGAATTTGTGAGGTTTTAGTGGTACAGTATTGTTTACTAGGTTTTTTAATGACATTGAGTTGATACATACATGTTAATGTATCAACCATATTGGAATGCAATATGGCTACCATGACAGAAATGTTATGATTGATTTCTTTGATTCATACAATGTTGGTTTCATCATTGGAATTAATTTTCTAGCCCTAGTGGGGGTTGAAATATTGACCAAAATGTGAATTCATGGCAGCCATCTTTGATTCCAATATGGCAGCTTGTAGGGGGATCACCGCAAAAGGGTGCAGCCCACAATGTCCTGATGACATTCACCTGCCCATGATTGTCAGGAATACCTTGATCAGATAGGCAGACTCTAGTCCCCACCTAATTCTCTCCTGCCACAACTTGATGGATTGTTCTTTTGGGAGGTGACATTGTCTTCGAGTTGGGTTATGGCACAAGGTGCCCTCCAAGTGGGGCTCCAACCTCCCTTTTCACCCCAGCCACACACCTCCCATTTGTTATCACAGTATCAGGTATAATCCACAGTATCAGGTATAATCCAGAATATATGCATGTAGTCAGCCTGACAATTTTCTCTAACTCAAGGCCAGCTATCATTCTTCTTCTGGATAGTTACCTCTAGCATAAAGAAAGAGTCTTTAAACTGTCCAGAACTCAGACCCAGACTTGTTTACCCAGTCTGATAAATCAAATCAATCCTATCCCTCTTGTATTTTATTCTTCTCTTTTCCAAGCCTGGATGCCCAGAGTCCAGTCGCCCTGTAGAGCTTCCTTCCCTCGGTGGAATAAAGGAAAAAAAATGCTGTGGGGAAATCCTACCCTTTTTAAAATAGCAGAGAATGAAACACAAAACCCCCCAAACTCAATGCTTCTGCTGCTGAGCCCCACAGGTGTGGATCCTTTAAGCCACAATCCCTCCTTGGCTGGCTAGGCTTCATTCCCGGACTCCATTAATTGCCCTCATTAATGCAAGACAATGTCCCCCTGGGGCCACACATTTTCCTGATCCACACTGCCAGTGAAACTCAAAAAGAAGAAAGAAACTCTCCTGTATTTTCAGGTTTCCCTCCATCCATATGCTTAAGGCTTTTAACCCTCGCCGCTGCTGTGATTGACAGAAAACAGCACTCACAGAGCTCCTCCGAGCTCACAGACTGTCTTGGTCTCAAGCCCCGTTCCCAGGGACTGTCCTCTTGACTCTCAACCAGAGCTTCCATCCTGCAGGTGTTCTCTCTTCTCCCCATTCTCCTTCCCCAGGCAGAACTCTGCTGGAAGTAGCCCTGGAGCACCAGGAGGAGCCAGTGCGACGTACTTGATGCTCTGGTGAATTCAGTCCTGGGCACATTGGGAGTTCCCTTCTCAGCATCATCACTGCCCTCTTGGGTAAACCCCGGCCAGGATCATCTTTCTCCTCTGAAGAGGCCTCTTCACATAGCTATATACACTGCCAGATTGGCAACACAACTTTTATGATGTGGGTAGACTACCTCCACCTGAAACACACTGCTGCTGCTGCTTGTGGCAATGAGTTGCCTGTGACAACACCTAGAGAACTTATTGTTCAATTTATAGCCTACTAAAATATATTGTGATTATATTTATTTATTTGCATTTATTTTGTGCTGAAGGCCTCAAAAACATTCCTTGTTTTTCTTTCTTTCAGTCTTTCTATCTTGCTCCATTCCTACATTGAGCTCCATGAAGGTCAATGATCTGGAGGCACTGGAGTCACAGAGGCACTAAAGCCTGCCCACATAAAGCTTTTTGCATAAGGTTAAGGCTTTTCCTTTCTGGTTATTTTTTATGTTATGGACACCAATATTATAAAGCCTCATTGATCCCATTTTTACTGGAGAAACAAGTGGAACAGGAGCCCCTTTAGCTGTCAGTTGAACAAGTAAGGCTGTTGACTTTTTCAGTTTTTCTACCAACATTTTCTTAGGAATTTGAGTTAAACATATTAGGGATTTTTAATCAGACTTTTTCTTCTCTCTCCAGATTTTTTAGATTTAAGATTTCAGCCTTTGGTAACATACCTGATAGTTTTCCTGTTTCCATGCATTGACAAGTAAGATTACAAAGAGTAAAATGGCCCTTTTATAAGTGGAAAAATTCTAAACAAATATTACAACATTTTTCATTCCTTCTTCATAAATCACAAAGAAATATGTATAAGGGAGGAATGATATCTACAGACATCTAAAAACAGAGGAAGAATAAATGAAAAATACATTTATGCAACTCTTGTATGCAAGCCTTGTAGAAGATACCTTCTAAAGCCAGTAATGCTAAGATTGGGCTGAAGGAAGAAAGGAGGCACATACTGGGTGAAAAGAAATAGCTGGGAAGAGAATACAGAGATAAATATGTAGGTAGCAGCCTGGAGCAAATCCATTGGGAGATTTAAGGATAAGGAAAGTGATTTAACTGGGATCCTGAACTGAAATCAGAACCTGTTGAGGAGTGTGGGGATGATAGTAGGATGGTCATGCTCTTTGGTATGTATGAGAAGCATTCTGTTCAGGGGGAGTCTATAAAGCTGGGACTTGGGAGGTTATCAAAGAAAGTTATAATAGAGAGCATGAGATGAGATGAAAGCCTCAATGTGTATTTCACCAAAAGTAGACTCTAAACTCAATACAGTAATATTCAGCATTATTGGTATTGCATACCATTTACTGAGTGCATATTTTATTTTATTATTTGAATAATCATGTTTAAAAAGCAGTTATTGCAAGTGGCACAGTTTACAGCAAACTGTCTAAGCCTTTATTTCAGAAAGCCTGCTCTTATTAGGATCTAATCCTGCTTCTACTGAAGTCAGTGTCAAAGCTCTCGTTGCCTTTCATGTCCCTTTAACCTTGAGATATTAGGCTTTGTGCTGAGCTCATTTATTTTTGTGCAAAGACTGGGCCACTTAATTCTTGTTGAAAATTTGGGCTGCTGTACACGTGCAGGGAGCGTGCTCCAACACACTATAATTCCAGTGCATCAGAGTGGACTTGATTAATTGAGTCTGCTGGAGTGTGGAAGTTGCTGCACTCCAGCAGCCTCAAGTGTCATGTGTATCAGCGTCCTCGTGCTGAAAATGCCTCATTGAAAAGTTGTTCAATGAGCTTTAGTTCAAAGCACCCCACTGCCATTTTCAGGGGGTGACGATTCACATGATGCTTCAGGTGCTTTTAATGAGCACAGCTCTCAGAGCTGCGCTAATTCAAGTGCCCCCCGTGCCTAGGACAATAGCACGTAGTCATAATGTTTGATCAGGCATTGTACTGCAAAGTGAATGACCTTGGGGTGCTCGGAGCATGTGTATAAACGCCCTTTGATTTCATATCTAAGACTAAAAAAGTTTTGCATGGTAGGATTATGGACTTGGGAAGGGGGCAGGAGTGGGTATCACCTGCTGAATTTTTCAGAAGCTCCCTACTTATAAAACTCAAAAATTGCTTACTTTTTTAAGACACCATCTATTCAGAATTCTAATTTCTGGATTTTAGATCTTTCTGGTAAAATGGTTACACTATAAGAACATTTGACCTTTGAGGACAGCAGTAGTCAGTGTGAATGGGGGGCAGAATTTATACTAGTCATCACTTGCAACCCCCTGTGAAACATATACTTGGTCTTGCTAATATTCCAGTCAGTTCCCTCTGCAGTTGGTAGAGGATTCCTCTCAACTTTCAATACAGCTGTGCTATTATTGGAGTCTGTTGCCTTGAGTGATTCGATGCATGTACGAACCTGCTTTGACACATGATTTTCCTGGTCTCTCTTGGAGACTGCATCAAGTGCTTTGGCACAGATAAACTTCTAGTGCTTGCCATATGTCCTTGCCGCAGTGTTCTCAGCACCTTGATATGTCCAAGGTATTTTTCTTTGGTAGTGTAGTGCTCCAGCACCAGCACTGTAAGCCCAGCAGGATGGCTTTCCTACCCAGACCTTCATCATCAGACTGCTTTACAAACACTGGTTGGTGACTCAATTGAATATTCTTTTCAAGGATGGAAAGAAAGCCTCTGCTTCATGATCAGGTTCTGCTGATGAGTGGCTTTGAAAGTGCTCAAATGCCCTCTGCAGAGGACCTCAACACCAGAAGCAGAAGGGGCATATGTCATCTTTCAACAAGAACCAAAAAATCAAGAGCCAATTTAAAGTGTCTAGAGCACTGAGCCAGCCTGCCATGACAGGACATCCCTGTCAGAAGTGTGTCTTTTATACCTATTGACTCCTGATCACCTGGCTCTAAAACCCATGTCATTAGTCCTCAAGTTTGGAAAGATCTGCAACTCCATGGGGAAAAGGATCTCATCGTTACTGCAGCTAGCTCTGAGCAGGCACTTAGATATAATGTGCACAAAACCTGCTTGACTTTTTCATGTCTGAATACTGAAATGCAGTATTCACAACATGTTCGCTACCAAGTGACATTTATCCAAGGAAAAAGTGAAACACAGCCTTACACTGAAGTAACTCGCTCCGTACTATGCAAAGTTAGCCTCCAGAAAGTAAGGAGTAGCTAGCTATACATGGGTGTAAACCACACTGGCATACCTATTGTTTACATCTGCTAGACAACTTCATCCCACAGCAGCCTTTTACTCAGTGCAAACTGGATCCACCCTGGCTAGTGCAGGTGCTGTAATAGGGCCTACTGAAGGTCTGCTTTTCATTATGGAATAAGATTTACTAAGGAATAAACTCTGAGTACGAAGAAGTAACTGAGACGCATTTCTTCCATCATAATTTTGGTATGTATTAACATCCTAAAATTTAAAGATTAATTCAATTTAAATATATTTGGCAATTATTTAGGGATATCCTGGATTAGTCTTAAGGTGAACCAGTGTATCGGTACCCTTTCTTCAGGTTCACATTGGGGCTGGGCACTTGAAATCTGCTAAAAAAAATCTGTCTCACATTTCTGTGGCTTGTCAACACCGATAAACATGTCTTTTGAACCACTTATTTCCTTCAGGTTCCTGGAGCCACACCACCACATTTACCCCAGCATAACCATCCTAATGAGGCCCATTTTATGCTTGAGGTTAAAAAGTTCCAAAGTTTTACTTGCCACAAATTAAAGCCCTTAGAAAGTTGACTGAATTTTTTTCTCATTTGATAGCAATTTAGTGGGCAACTTTGTTATTAAATTCCCAAATCTAAACAATCATTTTATTGCATTTCACAATCCTAATATATCTGTCCTGAAGTTAGGATTCAGTATCAAACTGCACTGAGGCAAAGCAGCCTTTATTGCTTGCTTCAGAGATGTTTCCATCAAAGACAACTACAAATCAGCCATGTGCTCCATGCATTAATATACAATAGCATTGTACTTTAGATTTGGCCTATTACAGGGAAGCATATTTTGGTCCTCCTTTGCTATGGATTTCATTTCCAAGGCATGGGAAGCCAAACTAACCAACACAGTAGAAACTCTGCATGTTCTGGGATGACTGTTAAGTTGACCAAGGTTATCTTAACGGTGTGGTGGGTTTTTTGTCTTAGCATATATCCTACAGAGTAAGCTCGAATTTAGGACCAAGCTTCCTTTATGTTAGTGACTCCACCCCTTCCTATTTCTCCCTTTTTGATGGCTTACAGTCTCCAGTTATTGTTGCCTGTTGTCGATTTTTCTTTTGTTACAGCCTTTTTTACATCCCAACAAGTAGGAATCCTCACAGGTCATATCTACAGAGACAGGTATTGACCTATAATTTTGCTCCTCTGAAGAGATCTTTCCAATAGGATTTTTACTTACTCATCTCTCCTTAAGTTTTCAGGAGTCTTTGATAAAGTGTTTTTATATACATCATTATTCATTTTGAATAAAATATTTTTTCCATTTTTTAAAACTTGTCTATTTAAAATCGAAAACATGTACTTCCTTTTCAGTCAGAATAATTTGAAGGCATACAAAGTAGACCTGTGCGAAGCAGCAAGTATTCAGTTCGCCTTCAGATTCAGCCGATTCGGAGGGACAGCGATTCAATTAAGTGATTCAAATCGCTGTCCTGATTCGGTTCAGCCAATTCAGATTCGGAGTTTCAGCCACCAAATGAGGCCAAATTTCCGCTGAATCGAACAGGCAGTGGTGGCAGCACCCCAACCCCCGGCCCGCCTGGCTGCCCCTCCAGGCCCCAGCATCCCAGCACTTAAAAAACCCCCACAAAACAAACAAACACAAAAAAGCTCTGCACTCACCAGCTGCAGCAGGGGGGATCAGGGCCTCTGGGGGCTCATGGCAGAGCCCCTCCATGCAGTACAGGGCAGTGGGGATCGCCCCCCAGCCTGGCACCCCCATAGCAGCTGTCACATAGAACAGGCGCAGCATGGCTCGGCAGGGTGCCATGTGCTGTCTCGGAGTTGGGGTGGCTTCAGCAGTCACCCAGAGCTCAGCAGCATTCAGCCCAAGCAGCCCCAGCTCCTGGACAGCATGCGGAGCCCCACAGCACCCTGCCAAGCCACGTTGCAGCCACGCGGGTGCCAGGCGGGGGTGTGATCCCTGCTGCCCTGATTGCTGCTGCTGCTGCATCCAGTGAGTGTGGGGCTTGCTCCCCTCCCCCCTCCTTCAGCCCCCCTGCCCCCTACTTACTAGCACAGAGCCCAGGTCCAGCTCCCTGCGGCGGCAAGCGGGGACCGCCCAAGTCTCCAAATCAGTTCAGAGGCTTTAGAATCGATTTGGAGGCTTCCGGTTCAATTCGGACCTTTTAAAGGATTTCCCAATTTGATTCGGATTCAGAGATTCGGCCCCCGGATTGGGCCAAATCTCCAAATCAATTCAGCTACTGAAGCTTTGCACAGCCCTAATACACAGCAAGTATGGGAGAACACCTGATTCATTCATACCCACCCTGTCATGCTACAGCTGCCACACAGGGCCAAATAAAACCCTCCAGAAACTTAGGGATTTCACTTTTTGCATTCTAGGGAACCAAGACACATGAATACTCTTCTAGGGAACTCTTACACATGAAATAAGAATCTTACTATAATATTTTCTTCAAAGAAGCAAACTACAAGTCAGTAATTTTCTCTTGTTAAGTATTTTCTGCTTTTCAGAGTGTCTACTTATTGAGTAATGCTAGTATTATACCAAGTCTCATTAGGCAGTCCTAGTATTGAAAGCTAACAAAAATGTAGAGAAAAATTAATGAACACTTGAAATCACATGTGTATTAAAGTATAAAGTGCTTACTCTGTGAAACATTGATGATTTGTACAGAAGAGTGTAAACACAAATAAGAGATCCATTTGGATAAAAAAGAGTGGTAGTTAGCCATGTTAGTCTGAAGTCAGCCAGAAAGCAAGTTAGAAGTTCACCTTAGAGACTAACTGAATCAGAGATGCACACACTTTTGTGAGCCTTGGCTAACTTTATTAGAGATATTACCTTCTATGAGTCTATGATTCTAAAGTGAACTGTGGCTCTTGAAAGCTTCTGCATCTCTGATTCAGTTAGTCTTTAAAGTGTGCCTCTGCCTTGTCATTTGGACAAAAGCAAGAGCAGTGGGATGAAATCTAAAATAAAATTTAGGCTGAATAGCAGAAAAACCTCAGAGCAGTGCAGTTGATTAGATAATGGCATATCTACCGAGGAACGAAACAGAGGGTCAATCCCTCTGACCGTTTAAATCTAGAATGCACATAGCACTAGCCTATGTACTGTAGGAAACAATTTTGCAATAGTAGAAGGGATAGATTACGGCATCTAAGCACATGCCCACATTTTTTGCGGGGAATGCTCAAATCAGTGAATTTACTCTCTCACACAAACAATTTAAAGACCGTGTGTGTGTGTGTGTGTGTGTGTGTGTGTGTGTGTTACAAATTGGTGAAGAAGAGCACTTCAGGGTTAAAACCTGCTTGTCCCACAAACCCTAATTCTGCTATGAACTCCATGCAAGCTCAAGATTATGGGGAAGGACATGTACCATCAACAAAACAGGGGAACTAGCTATCCACAGCATTATCAAGCACACTACTTAGTACTAGTCCTAGAAGGAAAGCAGGAGACCAATGGCAAACTCTGAGACCACTCATGTTCCCTGGAGGAGAGAGAAAAAATGGAAAACTCCCATTTTATACACATCTGCAGGGCAACAGAGAAATGAGCAAATGACTCATGGATGGACATAGTGGGGTCCTGACCAGAGAAGATGGTGTCAGGGATGGTGGGAAAGAGAAGTACAGTATAAGTGAACAAGGAGATCTCAAGGAGACCAGAAAGAGCATTCAGAAGCTCTAAAGGCGAGATCAGTGGGTTGATTTGGTTTGTCTGATGGATGAATTTAGAGGTAGGTTGTGCTGAGAGAGGAAAGGCACAGGTATACAGATTATCCTGACAACAAGGGATTTTCCACATAAAAGGAAGTCCTGAAGAGAGAGAAGATAATAGACATATGTAGAGGGAGGGTTTCTGAGAGGAGGGAAGTCCAGACAAGTGGTGGGTTCCTGAGATATGATGTAACAACGATGAGAGATAGGTTTGTTTTCCAGTTACTGCACCTCTCTGTTGAAGGAGTCTGTCTGGTTCCCACTTTTCTGCTGTCTGGTTGTCTGTGCTGCGAGGCACTGCAATGTGACTGCTATTTCAGAAACAGCCATGTGCAAACATATGCTCTGACACTCACTCCGTGCTCTTTTTCCCACGCACAATACACATGCATTTATTCTTGATTTCAAAAGAAGACAGACTGAAAGTTCAGTTTTGCTCCTTGTGTATAGAATCTGGAATTATGGAATTTCTGAGATATTTTACTCCCTGACACGCCTTTGAAAATCCCAGCCAAAAAACAGAAAACACAGCATGAGAGTACTGGAGGTGACACAGACTGGAGAGGAAGTCATTTCCTGGAGATAGGAGGTGTATGCTAACAAGAAGGACAGGAACTTTTATATAACACCAGACCTGTTTGCCTTTCCAGTTATTAAGGTTCCAGCTCCCTCGCGTGTCCCTCCTTTCCAGCCATATCAGTTGTGTCCTGGTCTTTCCCTTGGGGAATCTCTTGCCCATTATCTCCTCATTTTCCCCATCCCTGCCAGTACTTGTCTCTCCCAAAGGTGGTAGATATGACTAAACCAGGCAGTGGAATGACAACTGGTTCCCATAGCATTATAATAACCTGTAATATAGGGATTTATACTGGAAACACTAATCTTTACTACAGTGGTCATATGAAATAAAGATTCAGCATCAGCAATAGCATGGCTGACAATCAGGGCAGATTACATTACTCTTAAAATCTCTTTTCTTTTATCTACATAATGTGATTAGATATTTAGAAATACTTTATTTGTTTTCATAGCTTGATATTGTGTGATCCTTTCTACTTTATTTGTAGAGACATTATTTTGCCACATGATTAGCTAACACAGCATCCAATTACACAGATATGGTAGTAATTGTAAGCTTGTGTACAGAGAAATTACCATACAAATGATATAAAATAAACTAATCTCAGTAAAACAGGGTAAATCAGAATGATATTATAACAGGAAGACTGTAGAGCATGTACCCTCATATAGATCTGTCATTTCATTTTGAGTTAGCAGAAGTAATCTAGGCTTTCTTTTAAAAAAAAATGGTGACATTTTAAAAATAAAAATAAATTACTAGATGCTCATGTATAATAGCAGCTCACGTATTAAAGATGAACATAAACTGATTACTGTGGCCTATGCTTGCTATAGGATCCTAATGTGTGAGAGAGTCTAATATACAAATCTTACAAATTGAAGTGATTTGCATTTTGGTTTCCAGTTATTTTGGTTTCTCTGATGATGTTATCCCCATTGCTGCTGAGGCTGCTTTGGCACTTCCTTAAACCTTGCACCAGTAAAAAAGATGAACTACAGTATATCTCCAGGGAGAATGGCTCCCAAGAAATGAGAAGCTTTAAATATCAGCAGCTTCCCCTGTAGGGAAATGTAAATCATTCCTTGAAGGACTGAGAAGCCTTAATGGTTGAATCCAGGACACAAAAAAATAGGTTAAATAGGTTCAAGAAGTAAAAAAAGGATAAAAACAAAGTCTAGAGAGTGTCAGCCTGTAGGGGTTGAATCAAGAACAATGCTGATGTATAGAAAATGGTAGAGTAGTATTTTGAAATCCAGTTGCAAGTTAGGAATTACAAAACTCAAATTCTCTACTGGTCAAAAAGCGTTGGTCTAAGTGAATTTGCTGCAAAGGTAATTGTTCTCTTATAGGTTGTCTTATAGGTTTTATGATAAAAAACAGTGTAGATAGTAAAAAGAGAAAGGCAGTTCGGTAGTAAGGAAGAAAAAGGTTCTGTGTTTGTAACCCATTCTGATCACAGAAGTTAGGACTACATTAAATATCTCCAAATCCAAAAGACATTTATGACAGGAAGAATAAAATCTTATTTCTCTTTATGGACTTCAGTCCATGCCTGTAACCGTTGTGTATGTAACAGGAGTTATGGCTAGACAAAGGGATTTTTCAAAACAAAAGTGGGGGAAGAAGAAGGGTAGTTTATCTATCTTTCAAACCAAAAGTGGGGGAAGAAGAAGGGTAGTTTATCCATAAATAAATAAGGTTGGAGCAAGGTACTGAAAACTGATAAAGAGAACAGAAAGAATTACTTGAGAATATCCTCTTAATATCCCAGTCTTCTACAGATAGAGCAGTGTGTAGTAGCTTCTCAGACATGGACAGACATCAGTTTGTAGGCCAAGAACAAATCAATCCTGCAAAAAGAAAACAAAATAACCAGAGAGTGAATGACTACAGCAGACAGCTATTCCTCCCACCAACAGGTTTCCTCTCCTTAGATCTACTGGACAGTTCAGCACCCAAGTGACTGCCAGTGGAAAAAGCAACATAGTGTAAACATAGGATTTGTGAGCTAAATTCTCATTTAGTGTAAACTGATGTAGCACCAGTAAAGAAGATGCAGCTAAACCAATTCACACCACCTAACAATCTCATTCTCCGTGCTTCTTCAGAATGAACTAAACATTTTGCAAATCTCTGGTGGTATTACATGCCTACAAAGGAACAAGACAAAGGAAACTGTGCCATAAAATACATTTGTATCAACCGACCAGAATCATGTGCCCTTCCTTCCAGCCTTTATGGCAGCAATAAAACAGACCTGGCTTGCCAGTACTAAGTTCTCAAATGAAGTACACCATTCTGATTGCACAGCACTTCCTGGTCCCTCTTAGTATTTTAATTATAATTTGTATACAGGCAACATAGCTTAACTGTACTGTTTTTAAGAACTTTAAGAGGAGGAGTTCTCTTATTCTACCAATCATTTTGAATATTTTGGTAACTACAGGACAAGTGCCCCTGGAAAATGAAAATATTTTCCATTTGTGCACTGCTCAGAATAAATCTAAAGGAATGCTGAAAATGAAAAATCAGATTTTCTATTGGTTATTGAACTGGTGCTGAATTGCTAGAAGAAACACTAGTGCTGTACACCAAAGCTCTTCCCAAAACGGTGGCAAAGCCACTCGTACATGAAAGAGAAGAGAGAATCAATTTCATTTTTATTTGCATTGTTATATGTTAATAGTTTACATCAGCAAGATATTAATCAAAATGCCTGACCCGGAAGTTTAAGGACCAAAACTTAAGTATGCCAGACTGTTGTTAATAGCCAGGCAATGCTCTGTGTTTTTGTCATTATTGTTTAAATAAGTTCAGGTCAGACTGTGCTCCATTCAGGAAGTATGTAATAAAAGGAAACTCCTTATGGAGTTTTCTGAACATGCTTCCCTTGTGAAGGGTAGGGCTTGTCTCCTGGAGAATCAGCAGAGGCTTAACCCCAAGACCAGTAAATCCAGAGAAGCCAGGGTCATGCTTCTATACTGACTGTTTGCTCCTAAATGTGCATGTTTGACTCAACCCTTCACCCACTGGGTTGCACAACATATTTACTACATAGATTCACGAGTGACCCTTATTGACATGTACCTGCAGAGGTTTTTGCATCTAAATTGCCCATGAGTATAATAGTGTGCACCTGTTTGAATAAGTTGGACAGAATGTCATATTCCTGTCTGTATTGTTTTCAGCCTTTACTGCATCTGGAACTTAAACACCAAGCCTGAAACACCATCTTCTTCCTTGAGCAATGCTGTTTCTTTCTGTAGGCCCATCTCCCAAAGCTGCTATTACTGTAACAATATACTTGTATGCCATATTTCTACATGGATTCACGTGTTGTTAAGAAGGAAGGCAAATGCCCTTTTCCCTTCTACCCCACCCCCATACACCATTTGTGGGTCCATTTCCAACTCTATCCTGAAACCTCAGATTCAGTCAACATCCAGTGAAGAGTTAAAGAAAACAAGAGAACTCCGCTTTATCCCCAGAGCCATGCATCTTTTGCCTCTATTTTGAAACTTGATTGGCTGAAGTCATAATCCATAAATGTGTAGTTTGTCAGCAGCTCCCAATTTTGCATTCACAGCCAGACACTCCATCAGTTCAGAGTGTAATGGAAAGCTGTGCTGCCATATTCCTGCACTGCAGGAGAATATGGGACTTTCATAAATGTCTTATCTCCTTTCACTCCCTCTCCTTCTAAACATGTCTTCAGTTCTGTAGCTTCTATTCCTAGGTTTCAGACTTGCTCTTCTATCCAGCTCCACATGTTTCTATAGGATGCCAGTCATGTAGACTGCAAAGTAGGGAGTACTCTGGCATCATTATTCAGCATAATTATTGGGTTTCTGGCAAGACCCAAATCTTCTAATATTTAATGTATTCTTAAATATATGCTTATAGGTAAGGAAGGAGAGCATTTAGGTAGATACTGTGGGCTCTCAGCATTTAAAAAACCCCCCAACATTCCTGTCGGAGGTCCACTACTTCTTACATACCGAGAGCACATCAATTAAATATTCAGAAATAGAGCTAGTTACATGAGCCAAGGATAAAAATTTTACTCCATTTAATCTCATTAGCTCCACAGACCTGCTACAGATTTTAAAAAAATGAGCTGGTCTATATTATAGTTTATTAAATATTTTTGCTCACAATATATACATTCCAAATTGGAGGCCAAATTCTTGCCCTTCCTCATATATGTATTATCCTGATAAAGAGGGCCTCATGAGCTTTCTACAGTCATAATTTTTGGCCTAGGTAAGGAATGCCAGATTTGTGAAAAACTACCTGCCTTATTTTGCAATGTAAATCTATTATACTAGTTAATGTTTTTAAAATACAGTTAGCTTTTTAGGAAAATAAACTTCTGCAACAAATGACTGAGGAGTCTCGGTAACACATTGAACAACTGAAATCAGGGAAGTATTCAAAGGGCAAGACAGAGGTAGTGCACACCTTTGCTTTACCCAGGTAAACAAACTAAGACTTTGTACCATGCAGAATTCTAAGTTATAAACAAGCTCTGATGACATCATGTTACCATCCTGAGACTTATTGGTTATTTAAGATGCTTTCTAGAACCCCTGATTAGGCTCTTTAGTATATTCATATTTTTATGATATACCTATATGCATCCCACCGTGTTTGAAAGAATTTTCAATAATAACAGAGCAAGTTAATATCCAGGATCCTGCTAGTTTTTTAAATGTGAAGAATATTTTTGTGCAACCCCTTAAATGCTTTGGAAGAATACTGAAGTGAATAAAGACAAATTTGTTAGTCTTTAACAATACTGAATCCTATCTAAGGAATCAGAACTCCTAGCAGAGGTGATATCTTTTATTAGACCAACTAGATAGTTGCAAAACAATGTCTCTTATTTGCAAGCTTTTGGGAACACACACACTTCTTCAGGCATAAGAGAATGTAAAGATTGTAAAATCACACAGACTCTTCTTCAGGCATAAGAGAATGCAAAGATTGTAAAATTTCTCCTAGGGGGAAGTGAAAATTCATGTGTCCCAGGAGACGTATGATTTTTCTTTTCCACCTAGGAGACATTTTACAATCTTTGCATTCTCCTATGCCTGAAGAAGAGTGTGTGCGCCCAAAAGCTTTCAAATGAAGAATTTTTGTTGCAAATATCTAGTTGGTCTAATAAAAGATACCGCCTCTGCTACAAGTTCTGATTCCTTTTGCCTGTAGACCAATATGGCTACAACCTGTATCCCTGAATCCTACCTAATGCACATGCTGAATATCCAAGCAAGTTCAGCCCAGTGAATTGCAGCAGAGCTAAATAAACGCACCATGAGGTTGAGTTACCAAGGTAGGAGTGACAATTACCTGGTCAAAGGACAATTTACAGTAAGTAAAATCCAAGTGGTTTACAGGAAATATTTTCAGAAACTATTATCAGAGCTACTTTAAAATATATCTGCATTGCTTATATTAAAGTTTATACAGACTTTTGCCACAAAGTATGTTGCCTGAAGGACGCTACTTTTCTAGGCAACCATACAGTTGTTAAACTTGGCTCTCCAGAAGCTCTCTTGATGCCATCAGCAACTCATGTTTTCTTTTGTGGGATTGAGGCTGGGGGATATTCTCATTTTGTGGGGAAGAAAATTAAATAAAGGGGGGCACTTCATTTTTTCATGTAAGAGGTCAGATACATATATGGCTCTGTAAGTATTAAATGATACTGTGTCCAATGACCATGCATGTGATTGATGCATGAGGATTTAAAATTGCAGTAGGTGCTGGGATATTTAAAGGTACCAACAAAAAACAATTGCTGAAAAAAAATTTGCAGAGCGTGATACTGTGGTATGGCAGTGCAAGCCCCGCATATTAAAAGAAAAGTAGCACAATTGTAGTTATCTTTATCAGTCAGAAGTTCTTGCTGTACTGGATTTCCATGGAACTGAAAGCAAAGTCATCAGTAACAATGGGTGCTTTATTTTTCCTGCACAATTGCTGCCAAAACAGTCCTGAGACTTCCATGAGACTGCTACGAATATGTTGGAGTGGGATGAATCTGGCAAAACACTGTTAAACTGCGCTAGCTGTATGGCTGCACTAACCGATAATTTCAGTGCAGGGCTGAAAAAGAAAAAATAGTTTCTGTGGCTGCATCTACTTGTGCAGCAGACTGTGCAGTTGTTATTGCATGGTATAGTAAGTGGCATTACTGCACAGTACAGTTGCCACACATTTTTTTCAGCCAATGCTACTCTGCAGTAGTAAGAAGCTACTACTCAGTAGTTCATTACTACTACGCAGTAGCATTGCCACACAGTTAGTGCCTGGCAATGCTACTGTGTGGTAGCAATGAGCTACAGTGCAGTAGCTCATTGCTACTGCGCCATAGTGTCTTGTGTAGACGCGTCCTAGACAGAAATAGAATTGGTTAACCTCGCAATATTGTTGAGTAAAGGCTCATGATTGTTGTTTTACTCCCTACAGGCATCAAAGAAGATATCATTTCTACTGTTAATGACAGTGTATTGAGATCTCAGATCAGGATTGCAGTCTCTTTGGACCCTACCCCACATCCCTCAAAAACCTTATTGAAATTGATCTGAATTTAAGGTGAGCAAGGAATGCAAAAACAAGTCCTTCCCTATAGTTTTCAATTTACTGTAACAGACGCCTAGGGAAGAAATGTTCACTGTTAAACTTAAGTGTGCATCATCTTGTGTAGACTTTCCAGTGACTCTCATAGTCTCCTAGACTTCCTTATGAAATGCTTCCTTTTGCTGCTCCAAGGCAAAGCATGGGAATCTGTAACAATTTTTTATGCAAAAGGGTGGAAATTTAAGACTTACCTTTTTCAGAAACTATATAAACTCCCTTCCTTGGAAACTGGTGATGTGAAGCCTCTCAGCTGCAGAAACAGATACAGAGTTGGTAAACATAGTGGAAGAGAAATCTATGGTCTTTTCAGCATCCTACTCAAGTGCCCTAAAACTGACGTCTTCCTAATGCGGGCTCTCACCACAAGTCTGTGGCACCACATACTGCATGTTCAGTTGTTCTCCATGCTACAAGGGAGCAGGGCAGGGTTTTTTCTGACCCCTGGATATCCAGGGGTCAAAAAAACCTGCAGGAAAAAAAGCGGAGTGGTGCACGTCAGGGAAGTGTGTGCCGCTCAGAACTGGAGACTGGCTGGCCAGAGCCACACTGCAACTGCTAGCCAGGCTTTGCACAGCAGGATCAGCACTGCTGCAGCCCTGGGAGGCCCTCAGGACCCAAGGTAAGGCTGCTGGGGCTATCCCAGTGCAGGCCTCAGCCTCCCTTACTTACTGCACACCAGGGGTCATGTGGCACAGGCATTCCCTGGAGATAACCAGTGGCAGCACAAGGTGCACCACTGCTAGTTGTCCCCGGGGAAGCAAATGTCCACACACATGTGGACATGGCCGGGGAGGGTTGCTGGCATATGACTCACTAAAGAATGAATTGCAGTGAAGAGTGGAGGTGAATTATTATGTCTACCTATCATTTTCTAAACAGTGACAGTACTTGCAGCTCCTATAGGAAAGTTTACAAGCCTCTCCTACATTATATTATTAAGCAGTACTTTACAAAGCTCCTAATACTTAAGCAGCTTTGCAGAAGGTAGGGCAGGTTGCCACCTTAGGGCATTAACAGACATGCTCGGGGAGGGGGGGTGCACTTTAATTAGTAAGCCTGGCTAATTAAAAGATCCTGAGCATCATATTTATCAGCATGCTTGTGCTGACAAAATAGTGGTGGGGTGATTTGAACTAAAGCTTGTCTGATGAGCTGTAGTTCAAAGCGCCCCGCCACCATTTTTCAGTGCAGGGATGCTGATACATTTGACACTGGAGGCTGCTAGGGCATGTTGATTTCCCTGCTCCAGCAGACTCGATTAATCACTGATGCAGCAGTGATTAATTAATCATTAATCCAGCAGACTCGATGCACTGGATTTACAGTAGGGGCAGGAAAAATACAGCCCGTGGGCCAGATCCATCCCACCAGACCATTCTATCCAGCCTGTGGGGCAGCTAAAAAATCTAGAAAATTAATATCTGCCCCTGGCTACCTGTCAAAAGTGACAAGGCACCAGAGGCAGTAGGACCCAGGGGGAACTGGTGGTAGGACCCAGCAGCCGCAGCAGCAAGACCTGCCCATCCCCATCCCACCCCTAGCCCCCCTCCCAACCCCGCAGCTGGAAGCCTCTGCCAGCAGAGGTTTCTGGCCTGGGACCCTGGGGCTGTTCCTGCCTTCCTCTGCTGGGGGGTGGAGAGTAGTGATGGTGGCAGCAGGCAGGAAAGCAAGGAAATGGCAATAGCTGGTGACAGGGGAGTGGCAGCAAGCAGGCACACAGGAGCACAGTGACAGCTGTGCAAGAGTGTGGGGCCCACGCTGATGTCCTAGGGCTAGGGAAGGCAGGGTCCCACAGTGGGACAGCAGGAGCATGCGGCTCAGGCTAGCAGGGGCTCTATGAAGCTGGGCTGGCTCCCCCCACTCCCTGCTGGTGTAGCCCAGTCTGGCTCCTTAGAGGCCCTGCCAGCTCAGGCCCTGCACTTCTGCTGCCCTGCCCACACTCCTGCCCATCAGTTGCTGCATTTCTGCATGCTTGCTCACTGCCACTTCCCCACCACCTGCCACCACCATTTCCCTGCTTTCCTGCCCACCACCACTGCCATTCCTCTCCATTCCACTGCCCACTGCTCTGGCACCACATGGTTCCCAGTTGCAGCGCCAGGCCACAGGACTCAACAGAAGTTGGCCTGGCCCCTGTGATTCTTGGCTGGCTCCATGCAGTGCCGGCCAGGCAAGTTGGGCTCCTGCTGCGTCCTGCGGTCTCAGCCATGCAGCTGGGATGTGGTGCTGGAGCAGTGAGTGGTGGGGGGGAAAGGGAAGTGGCAGGAGAAGGGCAGCAGTGGCAGACAGGAGGGAGAAGTGGTGGTGAGCAGGAGCATGGGGCCTGTGCCAGTGCCCCGAGGTCAGGAGTGGTAGGAGCGCAGAGCCCGGGCTTGGAGGAGGGCTGGCAAAGGCTCTGCCTGTCGTGCGGGGGGGGAGGGGCTGTGGGCAAACCCTCCCCCTCCACACATGCCACAACCCTCTCCAGCCACCCTCCCCCCATGCACTCATGGGCCCCCCACAAACCCCATACCCACTCACACTCCACACATCCACACCCACATGCTCCCCCACTCCACACACACACACCCCTTCACCCATACCTCACATAGCCACATGCCCACAGCCCCCCCCCCCCCAATATACAAGAATAAGATTTGATTTTACTCCATTGGGCAAATAAGATTTGATTTTAAGCTATTGTGCAATCACCTCCATGTACACTACACAAACATGTAAATCAGGACAAAAATATTTTTTGAAATCAAATTAATGAATGTTGTAATAGATGTTTGAATTTTAGAATATAATTTGGTATTTTTCTGGGTCCAAGATGGCAAACCCCCTTGCTGAAAGGAGGGCTTCGGGGGGGGGGGAGCAAAGGGAGAGACTTCTGGTGGCAAAGGTCAGGGGTTATAGGGTGGGACTTCCAGTCCCAAGATAGCAACCAGGGGGAGGGGCACCTGTCAAGGGGTGGGGCTACCCTTGTGGCCCTCAACAGCTTGCCAAAACTCAGTGAGCAGCCCTCCGCCTGAAATAATTGCCTGCCCCTGATTTACAGTGTGTCAGAGCAGGATCCCTGCATGTGTATAAGTGTCCTGAGACACTAACTGGTTCAAAGAGGCATAAGCTTTCATAGGCAACAGCCTGCTTTGTCAGATACTATGAATGGACTTGCAGAAAGAAAAGGCTTAAAATAGAGAGGAGTTTAAATATGAAAAAAGGCACAGGGAGAAGGCACGCTGTTCAGGGAGGCAAAGCAGAGAGGGGTTGGAAAGGTCAATAGGGATAAACAAGTGAGTGCAGCTGGCATCTGGGCCTGTAGCAAGGCTTAGTGAGAACTGGAGTTAGGTAGTCTGTTGCTGGAGAGAGATTTTTTGAGTTCTTGGAGTAGCTTTGAAGAGTAGAGGCATTAGAGCAATATTGTACTTAGCATACTGATTACATTCCAGAAGATGGAGCCATTACAGAAGGACTTAAGGAGTCCACATTCTAAAAGGGATTGACATCCTCAGGACCATATACAAATATCTAAGTACTTTACAAGAAGTAAGAACTCCTGGTCTCCACTGTAATGGGGAATGTCAAACCTTTTCCAGAAATAAAGGGCTAAGGTGTGCTCTAAGGAAAACCACCTCTTCCCTCCAGAATGCAGCTGCTCTGTATCAGTGCAGAAAGCTTTCTAGTGGGGCCTCCGGAGGCTGAATGCCTAAAACAGGCCAGATTAGGGCAATGTCTCTTTTGGGAACACCATTATAGAGAAGTCTAGGACAAGAAAGTAATGTTTGGATTATTCTCAGAGATTATTACCTCTGGATCTTACCGATTAGCAGGATAATTGGTATTAGCCACAGGAAGCAAATACCCATAACATGACAAATTCTGTTTCAACTGCCTGGAGTTCATAGAAGGGTAATGATGAAAACTCTTGCTAAGAATAAATTCCATATATCAATGAAGTCTGCTGTGCTTAAGTAAGGTTATGTGATCACAGATGCTGTGGTCACAAAAGAGAAGGTTTATGTTCTAAGATTTTCATAGAATCATAGAAGTAGGGTCGGAAGGGACCTTGTAGATCTTCAAGTCTGACCCCCTGCCTGGGCAGAAGGAAAACTGGGCTCAAATGACCCCAGCCAGGTAGGCATCAAGCCTCTTCTTAAAGACCCCCAGGGTAGGATCCAGCACCACTTCCCTTGGAAGTTGGTTCCAGATCCTGGCCGCCTAACTGTGAAGTAGTTCTTACGGATGTCTAACCTAAACCTACTCTCCAACAACTTGTGACTGTTATTCCTTGTTATCCCGGGGGGCGCTAGGGGAAACAAGGTCTCCCCCAAATCCTTCTGGTCCCCCCTAGTGAGTTTATATACGGTCACCAGGTCCCCCCTCAGCCATTTTGATGTGGTTGTGGGAGTTCTGCCTCACATATCAACTGTCAGTGCAAGGAGACAGTACTGTAGAGCTCTGAGTAGCCGGAGCAGATTAGAATAAAGGATCCTCAAGAAATCTAAGAACTAGATTCTAAAACAACAGGTGTTTATATGCTTTATGTGCTTACATTTCTGCTGTAGTATGCATCTGCCCCTTACCTGCAAAACATCAGTTCTACCACCAAGATCAAATCTGTATTTTCCTTTGTCATTTTATAGAAGTGCACTGATACATTAGTCCAATATCAGATTGGCACCAATATAAAGAAAATTGACTATCGGAAATCAGCCTGATATAGCCCATAATTTAGCCAATAAATGCCTGTGCATGCGCGCAGCCACAACGCAGCATGCAGGCAGTGAGGAGCACAGGTCATCAGCTTGGAGAACTGCTTGCCACTGGTAAGTCTGTTGTGGAAGGGGAGGGGGGAGGGAAGGGGCATGGGGTGGGGCAGATCAATGCCCCCTGCAGTGAGTGAGGGAGTGGGGCAGGGGCAGGCGCTGCCCAGCCAGGGTGGATCAGGGCATGGAACAGAGCCCGCTGCTCATCTGGGGGGGACGGGCTGGCGGGGGGGACACAGATTCCACTGCTGTATGCCTCCAGGGAGGATACAGGAGGGGCGTGTGCCTCCAGATCTGTGTGGTGGAAGGGGGAAGCAGGGTGGGGCTGCCACTACAGGCTGAGCCCAGGGCAGTGCTGGGCTCTTCGTGGCGGGGGCTGGGTCAGGCTGCACTCAGGGTAGGTGGTGGTGGTGCGCTGGAAGCGAGGCTATGGAAGGGGGGGAGCTGCCACCACCCCAAATTTCATCATACCCCCCCAGTAGTCCCCTCCCACCAGTGTTGCTGCCTGAACTGCAGCCCAGCCCAGCCCTGCTCCCACACAGATCTGGGGACACACACCCCTGTGTCCTCCTAGGATGTGTGCAGTAGAAGCCCTCCCCCCATGCTTATCAGAAGCTTATTATAATACAGTAGTTAACATGGACATTATGATATTTTGTAACACCATAATTAGTATTGGGCCTGGTCCTAGTTAGTCATGATGTAAGAATAGAGTTCACATCATCCTGATATTACAATCGGAGCAACAAAGCCCTGATACTTGCATAGGGCAAAATGACCCTAAAGCTATAGGCTACCTAAACTACTAAAATGCATACAACCTAATCCAGGATGATGTGTTTATATGTGGCCTGATTGGCTATTCTACCCTTGTTCCTCATTGGTAGGGAACTACTTAATTTGCAATTTGACAGATTTTTTGGATTTTGTGTAAACCATGAAATCGGACATTGTTCACAAAAACAGACATTTTCTGTGAAATAATAGTAATAAAAAAAACCCCACTTACTAAAAATAAAATACTGGCTCCCCGGTGGGAGTTAGCAGTCCTCATGGCCCCTGCAGCTTGACTTCACAGCTCACTGGAACCAGGGGTGCTGCTGGTCTGAAGGGAACCAGCCAAGATAGTGGCCACCCCCGCACCCTGCCCCTCACAGCTGACTGACTGAGGGCGCCTCAACATGCAGCCCCACCCCTTTCCACCAATCAGCAGCGGGAGGCGGGACTGCCCTCTCAGCCAATCAGAAGTCAGGTGCAGGACTGCACAACAGACAGCCCTTTTGGCCAATCAGTGGTGAGGGGAGGGCTTGTCACAAAAAGGCTGTGAAATTGGGTCCATGCACCATGAGCAGCCTGCAAAAATTCCTTTTGCTCGTGGCAACTTAAGTAGATCCCTACTCATTGGTCCATGCCACAGAACAAGCAGTTCAGACATTTATAGTTCTTAACAGAAAAGCAGCAACCGGGCTGCTCAATGCTTAATAAGCCTTTAGTTATATCTGATATCTCATTGCCCTCTAGCCTTGTCTTTTTGTTTCTGTCCTGAATTTTTCCTCCAACCTTGTCTTCTGGCTCCATTCTTCTCTAGCCTTGTCTTCAGCTCCATCTGCTCTCCAGTTACTGCCTTTGGCTCCTGAGTTCTCAGTATATTGTGCCCTAACCAATGGACAAAACTATCTTTGCCCCATTCTGACATAAACTGAAGGTGAGCTGTGACATCTGACAGCTTCAAAAAATGTTTCCTCCTCCTATCATTATTTCCTCTAAGTTTTAGTCTAAGGCAGTTTCTCTTCTTTCAAGTTCCATTTTTGTAAGCACTACGACAGTCAAGCCATGTGTGGTTCCCTAGAAAAAAACCCCATTCACATGCTGTCTCAGTTGCTAACTGAAGCAATTTTTCAGCTGAAGGTAAGGCACAGACACTAGGAATAGAAGACTTCCTGCAATCAGAGGAGAAAATGTAGTCCTATGACTTATGACCAAGGATCCAAGTTTTCTATTCACCACAGAAAAACATGGTAAAACCAAGATTTTCTCATTTTAAGGAGAAAAATGTGGGAAACAGTGGGTTTCCCCTTGCAGGTTGGCAGAGTTCCAGCCTACAAGGGGCTGTGGAGAGCAGGAAGAGGGTGATCAGCAGGAGGCACCATGTGCATGTGCGCATGTACACAAGCATATGGCTGCTAGGCAATCTGGAGAGCAGCTCCCTGCAGGTAAGTTTGGCAGCAGCAGGGAAGGTGGCAGGGAATTGAGGCCCCCATACTGAGGGAGGGAGGAAGGAAGGGAGGGAGGGAAGGAGGAAGTTGGGCAGGGTGGGGGCTGCTGTCCAGCTGGGGCGGTGCATGGGACTTGGGGTCTGGGGCTCGAATACACAGCTGCAGGGCCCAGGCAGGGAGTGGAATGGGGCAATGGGCAACTCATTCAGGGAGATGCAGGGGGGGGGGGGGGGGCTGGCCCCCCCACCCTCCCCACTACTGTGTGCACTACCGGGGGGGCATGGAGGACACATACCTCCCACATTTGTGCATGGGGCAGGGGAGTGGGCTGCCCACTGTGGGCTCAGTCTCCCCACCCTACTGCCCTCCCCCCAGGGCCTCCATGGCCTAGCTGGTGGGATCTGGTGCAGCAGGGCAGAACTGGGTGGGGAAGCTCAGAGCTGCTGCTGGGAGCCTGCACCGCCATGGCAAGGCACTCCCTGACTGCCTGGCAGCAGCAGGTGTGGTAGCACAGAGTTGTGCCCCTCACTGCTGCTGGGTGGGCAGAGGGAACCTCATCATGGCAGCATAGGGCTTGCAGCAGTGGCACCAAGCTTCCCTGCCTGGCCCCACTGTGCCAGGTCCCACCTGCTGGACCATGGAGGCCCCAGAGGGAGGGCAGCAGGGCGGGGTGGCTGAAGCAGCCAGTCTGGATCCCTCCCCCGTGGGCTCTGCTTTGGCTATGCTTTGGGGAGCCATGGCTCTGTGCTCCACTCTGCTGCTGTAGCCACTGCCTCCTGCAGGTGGCAGCCACATTTCAGGTGCTGCTGCAGGGGAGCAGGGGGCTGCAGACCTGGGTCCCTGGCCCTGTAACCCTGGCAGCTGGAGGCCTTCCTCCAGCAAGGCTGGGGGGGCAGGGGACTGTGGGTGGGGAGTGAGGGGCACAAGCAGGGTTGGGGAGGCTATGGTTGGGGATTAAAGGGCACCAGCAGGGCTGCTGGTTAGGAGTGAGGGGCAATGGTATGGGCAGGGCACCAGCATATCAGGGCTGCTCAGTGCTACAAAGCAGTGGGGTGGGGGATAGCTGCAGCTGGACCTGCATCCTGGTGAGTGAAGGGGGCAGGGGGAGCTCTGATTTTCCATGATAGAAGTCCCCAAAATCAGATGCCAACATTTATAGGTATTTAAAATTTATTTTATTATAGTGATTGAGGCACTGGTATGCTTCCAAATTGCTTTATAATTGTAAACATATCAATAAAATATTGTGTTCAACTGATATATATATATATATATATATATATCATTTTAATAATGTAAAAACACAGATTTGGGGTTTTTTTATCCAGGATCACAGAGGAAGTCTGTAGCAAGCAAGGCTATGTATGAAATGTAATAACCCAGTCCTCTACTCTACTTAAAGTTTCTTTGTAAATGCATAAATAATAGGCATAGCCCCTGTCCTGAGGATCTTACAGATCATTTGATTGAGACAACTAACAAAACTCAAACATTAGATGGCTATTAGATGGTGGTAGCCTGCAGATTGTTGCTGGAAGGCTTTACTTCAAGATTTTTAAAAGTGCAGTTGGCTATAAGTTAATTCAGTTACAGGGAACAACATGCACCTGAGTGCAAGTGGTATTTCTAATTTCACAGAATTGTTAAACACTTCCCTTGAATGTGAAACAAAATGGCAAAATAACTTATTTATAGTCCAATAATGTTAAGGGTCTGTCAGAAACCCCTTCTAAATGCCAAAGTTCGCAGTTAAGGCACCAAGCAACAGTAATTTCACCCCCTTGTATATACCCATTATAACAGGACATGATGTCATTAACAGAAAGCCTTATTAAACAGAACCTTTATTCCTAAAAATAGTGTATCTAAGTGAAGATACTTACATACTCACTTCAAATGGACTCACTTCAAATCTCAAGGGCCATTTTCTATTGACCTGCTGCCCGAATGCAGTCCTAGGAGTTTCTAATAACAGTGTCCAAGAAGGAGATCCTCAATGTGACTCCATATGGATGTAGTAGAACACTCACATTGAAGTCCTGCTCTTCTATTGGCTGCTGCATGACAAGAACAGACCAGTACTGTAAATAGAACACTATCCATGGAAACACTTACTTCAACACTTCTGAAATGCTTGGATTAGTTTATAAATAATGATGACCCTTCTTAAAGGTACTCAGCATTGACTTAAATATTCTGATCTTGAGCTAGTTATATGGCTCCCAGTCGTACTGGGCAAACCTACACGTGCAGTTCTGGTGCCTGAATAAACTGTGGAGCTTATTGCTCTGGGGTTAATTGCTCCCAGGCACACCATTTGAACATAGCCCCAGGAGCAATTAATTCTGGAGGAATAAGCTCCACAGTTTATTCAGGCACAACACGTTCAGCCTGGGTAGAGCAGACATGGCTGGCAGGGGGCCCCAGGGGTCAGCCTGCCAGCCCTTCGCTGCTCCCATTGGCTCTGTATGCTACAGAAGGGGCTGGCTGTATCATGAAAGAACTTCAGTGTAGGGCTACCTGGCAGGCAGATTCGGCCTGATTCGGTGGCTGAATCTCCAAATCCAAATTGAATCGGGACCAATAAAAAAGGTCCAAATTGATTCGAAGCTCTCTGAATCTTTGGAAAAGATTCGGAGAGCTTCAATGATTCGGGTAGACCCCGCCTGCTGCAGCAGGGAGCTGGAGCCGGACTCTGAGCTGGTAAGTAGGGGCAGGAGAAGTAAGGCTGGAGGAGGGGGGAGGGGACCAGGGGGGGACCCCTGCCAGGGCCCAGTCCCCACCATGGCTACCCCTCTCGGCCCCAGCTCCTGGCCCTTTAAAAAGAAGCCCTGACTCACTGGGTGCTCCCGGGTGGTGGTGGGGGGGGCAATCCCTACTGCCCACCGCTGCCCCAGGCTGCATGGGGGGGGCTCTGCACAAGCCTCCCAACCCCCCTCCACTCCCACACCCCACCATGGCTGCCCCACCCACCCTAGCTCCAGCTCTTTAAGAAAAAGAAAACCGAAAAAACCCCGGGACTCACAAGCTCCTGCAGTGGCCTCAGGGGTGCTTGTGGAAGAGCCCCCCACGTGGCGCAGGGTTCAGTGGGGATTGCCTCCTGCTGGGCACAAACCAGTAAGCCTAGATTTTTTTGTTTTTGTTTTTCTTAAAGGACCACAGGTGGGGCGGGCGGGGCATC
>NW_005841838.1:1215816-1226474 GCF_000455745.1 Alligator sinensis
GGGGGGGGAGGTGGGTTTCCAAAGTGCCAGGAGCTGGGGCAGGCAGGACAGTGATTCCAATCACCAAATCAAATCTGTCTCCCGAATTGGAATCCAAAGCAAATACTAGCCACATCGCACAGGCCTAGTCTACATGTGCACTGCTGTGGAGTTTTTTACTCCGCAGCAGGACAGAGCTTTTAAATACAAGTACTATCCTGCTGCAGAGTAAATTAGTTTACTCCAGCCTAACTGGGCCACACATGTAGACACTGAGACATTTACTGCGCAGTTAATTAGTTAACTGCACAGTAAATGTCTCATGTGGCAGTGTCCACTGTGACTGAAGTTGGAGCCGACCTTGCTGAAGTTAATGGGGATTTTGCCATTAACTTTATTGGGATTGGGCACTGTTGCTAAATGCTAGGAACGGCTGTCCTTGCTGGCTATTGTTTAATTATAGTGCTGTTTCAAAAAAGCAAAATGGCAAGTGCCACAAGACTTTGAAACCTGTCAGTATCTTGTATCCATCTGCAATTCAAGTGCCACATTGGCTCTTTCTTCTCCATCCAGTAGTACATAAATCATACAATAGTGTGCTTGACTCTAAACAGAATCTGGCAGGCTACAACTTCACATCCTGAATGAATACAACTAAAAGATAGTCTAAGCAGCTTAAATGAAATTCAGGCATTGATGAGGGCAAGGAGATTTCTGTACAATCTTCAGATATGTATAAGGGGTATAGGTTGTAGCCGTGTTGGTCTAAGAACATAGGCAGACAAGGTTCTTTGGGTAAATCTGATATCTTTTATGAGACCAACTCAAATAGTTGCAAAAATTCTTTTTTGCAAGCTTTTGGGCACAAACACCCTTTGTCAGGCTGAGGCAGCATCTGCAGTTGGTCTGTGCTCTTCCTGGGTGGAATGAATAGAAAAGAAGCCAGAGGCCAGTATGCATGCAAGGAAGCCAATCAGTAAAAATGTAAATAATAGGAGTCAAAGGATGAGAGACAGGTTGGGGGGGAGTGACTGTAGAATTGGTGCAGTACAGAAGAAAAACCCCTATGAATCACACACCACTGGTTATGACATATCACCCCTCCCTGGAACCTATACGGAAAATCCTTAAACAGTTGCAGCCCATTCTAGAAGAATACCCAGTTCTTAAAGAGATCTTCCCAGAACCACCCAGTAACAAGTGCTGAACCTCACTAATCTCATCACCAGAAGCAAAACCCACTGAATGGATCCAGACCATGCCATGACAAGAAATGTAAAGCCTGCCAACATATCACCACCACCCCCACAATTACAACACCCCACAACAGAATCATCACCATTCCTGCATCTTACAGCTGCACCTCCAGAAATATAATATACCACATCCAATGCACCAAATGCCCTGATGGAAAATACGTAGGAGAGACCAAACAACAACTGCGCACCAGAATGAACGCACACTGGAAATCTGTCAAAGACAAATATACCCAATTACTTGTGGGGGAGCATTTCTCACAAGAAAACCACTCCAACCTCTCAGATCTAATCCTCAAAGGGAATTTACAGAACATTGGGGGGGGGGGGGGGAGGGGTAGTGTGGGGGGGGGGGGGGAAGGGGCTGGACGCAGGGGGCCACTTGGCTATGGGGTCCCCTGCGGCCGCAGGTTTCGCAGGATAGAACGGGCCAGCCCTGTACACACAAAACTTCTAAAAATATGGCTTATAATGAAAGTGTTGCCACCTAATACACTGTTAGAAACAGAACTCATGGTAATAAACTTTAAGCTGTGAAGAAATTAATCAATATTTTGAAACATGCCCCTTTCACTACAGATTTAATTACAGGAGCATATAAACATTTTTAAATCTGTCTAAAGAATGACTCAGATGAGCAGAGATTCTGGTTCATGTTTGCAAGGCTTCAGCCTGCCTCTAAACATAATGAACAAGTATTATGAACAGCAAACAGAATGGGTTCAACTTTCGTTGGCACAGTGGGTTCAACGTTCATTCCTGAATTCTTGGATTCAACTTTGCCATAGATCATACGCAGAAATTAATGTGGTAATCTTGTCTTGGTCTTCAGTGGATATCAACACCAAAAAACAGTCAAATCAAAATTACGTTACATTTCCTCTCTTTATTCCCCTTGTATTTTCCCCACTACAGTCAGGTTGATCCTATGGAATTTACAAGAAGAACCAGTTTTATATTAAGGTAATCTCTCAAACATTGATTGTCACCAATCCTGTTATAAGTAGGATAGACATTTTTACAGCAATTCCCTCTCATCAGAGCAGAGATTTTTGTTTTCTATGTAGAACTTCTCTCTTTTTTTTTTCCTTTAAAAATACTTTAATAATAAAATACCTTAGTGTAAAAAGTTATGTGGCTCAGGGTTTTAAGGCCCACGGAGACAGTGCTGATATAAGTTAATGCCAACAATGAAAACTGATGGAAAGTAAACTGCCTATACAAGTTTTCCCCTGATGTATATTTCTATTCTATTCTGCACTTGGTATGACACACAGATCTAGTCTCAGTGATAAAAATTGCCAAATATAAATTTTTATTCTGAGGAAAAACATGACACTACACAGTGTTTTTAAATCATATTTTCAGAGATCAAACAATGTAAGAAAAGTATTATGATTCACCTTCTTGATCCTTTAAAACAGGGGTGTCAAACATATGGCCTGTGAGCTGGATCTGGTCTGTGGAGCTGTACCATCTGGCCTGCAGTACTGACTGCAGCATGCTCTGGCCCCAACCCCACGTGCAAGGCTAGTTTGGGGCATCCGCTGCACGTGGCATCCATGCCTGACCAACACAGTACGCTGGATCTGGTGCTGGCCCATATCAAGCCCATAGACTACCCCGGCATGCCATATCCAGCATGCAGGGTGGATCCAGCATGGACGCCACATGAAGCTTGCACACCAGACCCACCCTCCATGCTGCATGTAACACACACCTTGGACTGGTCCTATGCACTGTATTCTATGTTGGGTCAGGGCCAACATGTGCTGCATATTGTGTGCATGGCTGGAACCTGGCATGCACACTGTAAGCAGCACATGCAGTCAGTCTAGGACATGCACTGCATGTGGCATCCTTGCGGTCTGGGTACAGCACATAGAGCTAGCATGTGGGCCTAATCCAGCCCACAGATTGGCTCCACATCCCTTATCTGTCCCAGGGAGATGGATGAATTTGACACCCCTGCTTTAAAGAGGAATGATTGGAAACTCATGGTACTTTCTGGGATTGTAAAAGGAAATTTAAAATATTAAAATATATTAAATATATATAAATATATATTTAAAATATTCTGAACTTCAATGCTTTCCAGGGCCATATTGTATGATATTCCTAAATTTTAATTTAAGAGTTTTAACTTTATTGTATTTTCCTTCCTTTTGAAAAATACCCCCCATACTGGAGAAAACCACACCTTTCACAAAAAAGTTTTCACTGGAACTTTTTTTATGAGTCTAGGAAACAACAGAAAGAACTCACTGGGGCAATATGAATATGAACATATGAAATGGACTTGGCACACCTCATCATTACTCTCTGATCAGCTGTCTGAAGTGAACGTGTTCAATGGACCGCTGATTTAAATGCAGTCTTTTGATTTTAAAGTTTCTAGGAAGGCTGGGTGAGATTCAGCAACCCTTATTCATGCAGAATATGAAGTAATGTGTGGAAGTATGGTATTACCCCCATGTCTGAATAAGACTGACAGCATCTGGCCCAGAGTTCTCATCTGGTGCTTGCATTTGTAGGAATCAACTCATCATGATATGGTTACCACTGGCTGGTTGCTCTTCAAAAACTGATGGTCTCTGGGTAAGCATGACCATTTGAAATTAAAGAGATCTCAAACTGGCCCCAATTTACATGGAATTAAAAATTATCATGGAATCAAAATCAGAGAAATAGCTAAAAGATAACGGAAATCTACGTTCCTTCCCATGGTACTGGTGATAGATATGGGCCCAAACTGAAACACTGCATTTAAACCCTTTTGAGCTTTGGGAAAATTCAGGCCAGGGTTCACCTCTGATTGTTACATGTAACGCAAGGAATGCTCTTGTTCGTGGGATACTGTCAGTGTGTGCAGAGCCATGCAAAATGTAAAATAACATGCAGTCCTGCTTCCCTTGCCCAAGCAGCTTTTATTCCAACAGCTTAGTCATTCATCTGTAAAGTCCAGTGGAATTTTGTCACTCATTTTGCTGGCAGCCGGATGGAGTTCTGACTTTATCAAGCCACATGGCAAAGGCACATTAAATACCTCGTTACTAGAAGCAGGCAAACTCTGACAATAAAAATGTCCCCTTTTTAGGTAGGATCATCTACACATGAATTCAAGTGGTCTTAAATGTAATGCATACAGATTAAGCAGGTTTTGGCAGGTGTCTACACATGATGGGCTTTGGGACTAACTTTAGTCCTAGGCCACTTTAGCCCTGCCCTGTGCCCCTGTGGCTACCAGGAGGAGCTCCTGCCTCTGGACACATGGCTGCCAGAACCTGAAGCCATTTGGCAGCCATCTTGGAAACACACCACTGCCCTCTGATCCCTGGCCAGCCCCTTCCTTGCCCAGGAGCCACATGCCCAGCACAGTGGCAGCATGCAGCAGCTCCCTCCTTGCCCACCTTGCCTCCCTGCACCAGGGTTACCCCTGCCCCTGCTCCTGCCCCTGCCCATAATGCTCAGCATCCTGCTGCTCCAGCCTGTCCCCTGCCAGCAATGACCAGTGCCCCATGCTTCTGCTGGCCGTGGTGCTGGCTCTGCTGGCCCCAACAGACACCCCTCCATGCTGAGGCCCAAGTAGAGCCACGCACCTGCCAGCGGGGGCCAGGGTACCAGCTACAGGAGGCCCTGGCCAACCCCATCCTCCTGCACTTCCTGCTCCAGCCCACCTGCCCTGCTGCCCATACACCCCTGCTCCCTTCCTGTCCCCAGCACCATGCTCAGGACATGCACATGATTGAAACAAAGAAACTTTATTTCTCTTACAACATCCATCTCCATCCCTTCCCCCTCAACACACAGTGCCCCTCTACCCCCTCCTCACCTATTAACAATAAAAAACCTGCTAACAAGTAGCAAACTATATAGGGAGCATCCCAGACCTGGGGAAGGAGAGGTGCCCAGCCAGGAGCACTGGGGTTGGGCTCCAGTTGGCCCCCTAGTGGCTGGGTAGACCCAGGACTAAATTATCTGCATTAATCCGGAGTAATGCTTCTACACATGCATTAATCTGCATTAACTAATCCCACTTAAATTTGATACATGGTTTGGGCAGGTATCAATTTTAGGTTCCCATTAGCCTAAAATCTCCATTTTAAGCCACATTAAGGCTACACACATGTAGACGTGTCCGTAATGCAGCTTAAATTGGGCTAATCCACAGTAAATGACTATGTGTAAACACATCCACATAGATCTAGATCCTCAGCTTTGATAAGGCTGATAACAGGGCTGAATGTTAAGGAAACATTAGTATATTTTAAAAGGCACATGTGGCACTGAACAATAACAGAGGTGGCCTAATAATTTTTCTCGTGTATTTCAACAAAATGCCATTGTCTTCAGATAGTGAAAATATTTATAACAAGGATATGCAACATATGCTCTGAGAAACTAAATGTTCCCTATGGACTCATAAAATGTGACCCATGCTGCTATCTCTTCTGAACTGCACGGTGAGGGCTAATCTAATTAAAAACAGGGTTTTACTGCTGAGTGACATAAAACAAAATAAATTACGAGTAATCTATTAAGGAAGATGCAAATATAAGTAAATGTTAAGGATAGTGGCATAGTTAATATTATTCAAGAACATATACATATTAAGTTTAGCTGTTGGACAGCTGTTTAATAGAAGTAGGACATTAACTGCCATGGTCCCCTGCTTTACCTATGCCAGTTTAGGGAGTTATATCTTGTGTTATGTCAGAGTTGACTCAAAAAATTTAGCTTATGGATTGTATAGAATGGTTTGGATAGGGATGACCCGACAGGGAGTTGAACTAGATGACCTCTAGAGGTCACAGCCCTACTTTTCTATGAAATCTATGATTCCTGGCATGCTTCCACCACAGAATGTGGTTGCTTGTGATAGCAAAATATAGGACTGGATCCAGGAGATCCATTATGTTCCATTATGTTCTTGTGGGTCAGATTCATAGAGTTGTTCTTGCAAATGGCCATAAAACAGATGTGCCTTTTAGAGGTTCTGTACTTATTACATTATGGAGACATCTAAGCCAGTCCAAATCCAGCCCGCAGAGCCATGTCATCTGGTCTGCAGAGCTCCCCCAGGTTCAGAGATTTAGCAGCAGAGGAGTGGTGGCAATATTAATTGCTGCTTCCCTGCTGCCAAATTTCCAGACTTGTGGGGAGTTCTGCATGTTGATGTGGCTACCACCAGTCTGCAGTGGAGCCAGTGCACATGGTCAGTCTGCAGCTCAGTCCAGTGCCTGGGGTCAGGCCAGTGTACGGCCAGATCTGATTTGATAGTTGGTTTGATTTGTCAGTTTTCCTGTTGTGATCCCAGCAAAACTGATCTGATGTTGTGTTGCATCAGAGTTGCATTCCATGAAGCAGTCCCTATCCCTTTTTGTGATCAGTGACATTCAGTAAGCTTGCTAATAAAATTGGTATTTTTCAATAAGGGAGTTAGACTGCAGTGTTCAGGACCAGATTCTACAAGCCTTAGGCATGCTATTCTGTTTTTGTTTATATTCAGACAAGAGTAAGAAATGTGGTTGTCATGCAAAGAACTACTTCTCACCCAACTGCTAGCAATATAGTGATGGGAGACTGGTAACAAGGCAAGAACAGAAGGCTTTGGCAATGACCACTTCCTTACATCTGTTCCAGAAGATGTTTTAAGAAGGAAAAATGATGGATCCAAAATCAAGAGAAATAAAAATAACTTGTATCTTTATGAATTAATTATAAGCCTGAACAGCAAGACAGCAGTATCTTCCATCAGCATCATTGGCTACTGTTAGACAGCTTACTCTGTGGGCCAAAATCAAAGACTGTGTGCTGAATTTTACCTTCAGATAAACCAGGGCAATTCCCAGTTAGGTGTTTGTAGTTCATGTGAGTGTGAGTGTATATGCACATGCACAGGTGCATGTTTTAGGAACATAATGAATTCATTCTCAAAATTATCAGGGCAGTGTATCTGTCACCAGCATGACAACAGCAGTGTGAGGTCTCACGTAGGCTGCTGGCAGATGTTAAAGCAATGGCACAATTGGGTTTTGAGAAATGTCATGCCCCATCCCCAAAGCTGGGCAACCTGTCATGCCAGACATGTGTGGTAAGTCATGTGGTTTTGGGGATGAGGTACAAACCAACCACAACCCCCACTGTGCGATAGCCAACTGCCAGCACCCAGGGAGCTGTGTCTCTCTATCCTACACGGCTCCCCGGACATGGCCAGAATTCCTGCTTTGCCCTGCAAAGAGTTTTGAAGCTACATGTGCAGCTAGGGGACAGGGAGTTCCCAGGTCCCTAACTGCCGGTGCCCAACACTGTGAAATGATACCTGCAGCTGGGGAATCTCCCATCTCCCCAGCTGCTGCTTGCAAGGGTGCCCCCAGGAACTTAAAAAAACCAGGTGTTCAGCAGAGGCTCCCAGCTGCATGCCCACTTTTTAAAGGCCCAGGGCACAGTGGGTCTGTAATCAGGGAGATGGTCACTGCCCCAGACCCTGGGCTGTCCCATGCCAGATCCATTACTTATCCCAGACATGCCACATGTTCAATTTAAGGCAATTTAAGGCACAATACAAAGAAGATAAAGATGCTATCCACTATATATGGCATATCTTTGTGGCTTGTTTGTTATTTTATCACACCATAAGTTGGTTTTAACATGTGGCTATTTATGATACGATTAACACCTTAATTGCACCTTAAATGTATTGTGTTCTTGGGTCATTATATTGAACCATACTGCCTGAAGGTAGCTAAGGCAAGTCATGGTACTAAGCATCACCCCCCAAAAAATATTGGTTCTGCCACAAACTGCTGTTTGATCTTAATCAAATCATTCCACTTTTCTAGGTCTCTGTTTTTACCTTTGCGAAAGGAAATGATGATCCAGAATGAAATTCATTCCTGTGTAGAGGACCTGCACAAAACCTAAGCATCATTCCAGATTCACTTAATCTCTGTTACAAAGTTCTTCCCAAAATACTCTGAAAGAAAGTTTACACAAAGCTGGAAGGATTGATTTATGAAGATTAAAAGGAAAAATGTAAATTCACTGAATAACAATGAATGGTGGCATGATGGTCTACAAATATTGGAGGACTGTAAAATCCAAGTACAAAGAAGATTTACACAGAGAAGAATATGGTAGTATAATTAGAACAGGGCTTAAGAAACAAAGCTGAGGAAAATAATTTTGATTGACCACACAATAATTTTTTTCCAGCAGTGGAATGGAGAATGAAACAGGACATCTTCCAACGGGAAGCAGTGTTTGCTCGTAACCACAGATTTTTAAAACTTGACCACACAAAGCATTTGTATGGGCAATGTAAGGAAAAATCCTGTACTGGCCAGGGATTAGACTAGAGGATTCTCTAACCCAGAGATTAAAAGGCTGGAAATGATTTTCTGTTTTAACTTCCTGTACAGCATAGGCCCTAGACTTTTACCAAATTACCCCTGTTGCCCAACAAACCTTTGTTCCGTTAAAATATGACATCCAGAAAGGCATCCCAATCTTCATCTGAAGACATCCTGAGATGAAGAATCCACCATTTCTATTGGTACTCTGTTCCAGTGGTTAATCACCTTAATTGGTAAAAAATACCAAACCCTGTGTTTTATTTCTAATTTGAATGTGCTTGGCTTTGCCTTTCATCCACTGGTAATCCATGGGTCTTTTTCTTCTCCAAGTATGTCCTATGGCTTTGGGGCCTGACCCAAAGCCCTTTGAAACCAATGCAAAGATCCATGATGACCTTAATGGGCTTTGGATCAGGCTCTTGTTAAGTACTCTTTTCTGTCCACACAAATTCATACAGCTGATGCATATTAATAGCAACATATCAGTGCCCTGGTGCTATGTTGCTCCTTAAGTGGCTGTGATTTTTATAGGGAGTGCAGTCTGAATACCTGGGACAGAAAATATTCCCAATGCAGACATTACAGGTAAAGGGCTGTTGCTGCCCATGAATGTCAACTATAAAGGTATTATGGGTGAGAAAATGTTATATTAGCAGAGATGTAAAACAACTGTCCAAAATAGACTCAGCTACCTGTACACATGAAGGACTGCTTTGTTCCCAATCACAGGCAACACGTAGTAGAGCATGGGGGGGGGTGTGCCCCCCCTTGAGATTGCCTGCCACTGGCTTCTGCAGGCTGTCACCACTCACCACTCACAACCCTCCCCCTGCCTACTGCAGACACCGCCGCTGGCATCTGCGGGTGATCCCCACTTGCTGCTCATCACTGATGCTGCCACCTAAAAATGATGCCCCTCCAGTCTTGGGAGGCACCAGTCATTCATGTTCCTGACCACTCACTGAGAAGGTGAAGCATGTACTCCATTCCTTCTCCTGCCAGTCATTAATTTCTCTACAGGCGATAAGCAGATAGCAGCTGCAGAGGTATCCAAAGGATGTGCCTATTATTTTTATAATGTAAAAATGTAAGAGCATTGTGAACAATAATCAACTTCATAAAATAAAGGGCACTCCATTACTGAAACATCTAACCACTTTTGCAATCATTCTAAGTGCTCACCGCTCGTTTTCATCAACATTTTAATGAACTCTTTGAAGTATTTTTTTGGTAAAGGATTCCCCGTTATAATAGTTATAAAGTAGTGGAGCCTGATGCTTCAATATTCCTAGTCAATAGCGGACTTTCTGTTTCACAGGTTTTCACTTTGAATTTATTTTTTAACTAAGTAGCAGCAGATTTGTAGGATGTGTGAGATTATTACATCTTGTTTTAAGATCCTTAAATGGAAGGCATTTTAAAAGTGCTCACATTAGCACTAGGGCTGTATGAAGCTTCGGGGGCTGATTCAATTCAGAGGAGATTCGACCCAATTCGGTCGCTGAATCTCCGAATCAAATCAGGGGACCAATTAAAAGGTCTGAATCGATTTAAAGCTCTCTGAATCAATTTGGAAAAGATTCAGAGAGCTTTGAAGATTTGGACAGTCCCTGCCCACAGCAGCAGGGAGCTGGACCCTGACTCAGAGCTGGTAAGTAGGGGGCGGGGGCAAGGGGGCTTGTGGAGACCATGGGGGGACCCCTGCCAGGCCCCATCCCCTGCCTGCTCCCCCAGCCTCCCCCACAGCTGCCCTGTCCACCCCAGCTCCTGGCCCTTTAAAAGAAGGCCCAGACTCACTGGGTGCTGCCAGGTGTATGTGTGGGGTGGGGGGGAATCCCCACTGTTCCCCATTGCCCCAGATGCTGCAGCAGCCTTGGAGTTTCTGGGGGCTCATGCAGAGCCCTCCATGCAGCGTGGGACAGTAGGGGGCAGTGGGGATCACCCCCCTGCCAGGCAGGAGCCAGTGAATTGGGGCTTCTTTTGTGTTTTTTCTTTAAAAGGGCCAGAGCTGGGGCAGGCAGGGGTTGGGGGGGCTTGTGGCAGGGGCCCCCCCCCCCCCCCCCCCCCC
>NW_005841838.1:1226505-1232527 GCF_000455745.1 Alligator sinensis
CAGGGATCACCCCCCCACGCAGCAGCAGCTGGTGAGTAGGGGCTTTTTTTCCCCAAAGAGCTGGAAGCTGAGATGAAAAGGGCAGTGGGTTGGGGATGGGCCTGGCTGATTTGGAGATTCAGCTGATTCGGAGATTCAGCTGATTCGGCAGCAGCCAAATCTCTGAATCAGATTCAGCTGAATCAATTCGGGATGGTGATTTGAGTCACCTAATCGAGTCACTGTTCCCCTAGTCGGCCGAATCCAAATCCAAAACACATATTAGCTGCTTCGCACAGGCCTAGTTAGCACTGTTGATGATGAATTACAAGGAAACAAGCTAACAAGCTACTCAAAGTATACTGATGTTAGTGGAGTATCAAACTACTTGCATTGGAGTATATTTGGCCTTTCTGATGTGATAGACCACAGAATTGAAATGTGAGAAACCTGGTGTATTATTAACATTATGCCATTTCTATTTGAACTAACTTTACTTATAGGATAATATGTTAAAGAAAAAGTGGGAAATGCTTGTTTCTGACTTTGTATTAAAAAAATGAATCCAATTTTATCTGAGTTTTATGTCACACAGAGGCTGCATGAATCTACTTATACTCTTTGTAATTCCACAGTTTACAGATACATTTGTAATTAATCTGCAAATCTAGATATTTGCTTACTCATGGATTATAAAGGCGCCCTCTGGTGGCAAATGTTACATATGGGTTTTTTTTAATAGAATTCAGAGATACAGTATAATAGAGAAGAAAATAAATGAGTGCTGTTTTGAGTCCACATCCAAAAGGCACTGTTTTCTCATTAGAGCTGTAATTTTAGCTTAACTTAATGTTTTTCATTGAAACAAAGTTAACAAAAACAGCCTTCCTAAGGATGAACAGGCTGATCATTTGTTTAATTACAGTTATATTTTATGAAGACTAGAGTATTGCTATGGCAATGCCAAAAACTAAAGCATCTTCATGCTATTCCCTTGGAACATTTTATTGGCGACTCCTCTGATTTGCACAAATAAAGCCTATAACAACCAGAGCAGACTTCATCCTGTGACTCTGTTTTAAGGTCTCAGGCTCACTGAACAAAGGAGGTACTAGTTTCTAAGACCAGGACAAAAAGATCAGAAATATAGGTCATAGGTAATATAGGTCATTTTGTCCAGTGTTTGCATCTTCTTACATGATGCCAGATCTTCTGGAAGATTGCCAACATAGCTATCTGAATGTATAAGATCCTGCTATCAGTCAGCTGGATAAAAGTACTTGTGCACATTACAGCCCACTCCACCAGGGCAGTCTTTACTGCTTCCTTAAGAAGGATGTCCATTTCCAAAATTTGCAAGATGGCTACTAGAGATCAGTTCACACTTGCCCTCTTAATTGGAAATTACAGATGATGGGGTAAAGACTTCAGCAAAGCTGCCCTGCAGTACTTATTTAAATATGCTAACTCTAAGCCTGGAGGTCACTTCTAGTCACCTTGTGAGCAGTTACTCAAAAAAGAAAGAACAACTGACTTTTGATAACTGTGGTTCTTTCAACTGTCCTGTTCATAAACACACCACACCCTGTGCTCCTTCCTCATTTCTATAAAGTCCTACAGGTCTTGGGATGCCATATTGGCAAAGTAATTTAGGGGCAGCTGGGCCTGCTCTGCTCTTTACATCCTCTGGTGGGAGAAGGGTATGAGGGCATTCAGAGTGTAGGCATGGCACCAGTGGATGTTAAGAAGGGAGTTACAAAGTTGAAGGGGTAGAAGAAAGTATAGAGACTGGACAAGGTGGCTACATACTACAGGGTGGGTGGGTGGGAGGAAAGATGCAACTAAGTTACATAGTCAGAATGTAGCCTATTTAGCCTGGGGGAAGAAATGGTTGAGGGTGGGGGGATAGGGGAGCTAGGGGCCTCATGCATAGCCAAAATAATCCAATCTCATTTGCTTGGAGAGTGTGCACACCAGGAGTGGGATCCATGGCTGCTTACAGACATTAAAAAAAACCCAACACTTTACTGGAATAAGCAGTGTGTTACTTCGACCCAGCTCTGCAGCTTCTGTATAGATCAGGTGCTTCAGCAGGGCTTTTTGGTACTGTTATCTAAAGCTAACTCAATCATCTATTAAATAAAAACACCAAAAAGCCCCACTGAAGTGCCCAATTTATACAGATTTTGGGTGAGCTGAGTCCAACTAATGTGATGCCACTTCTGGGCATGTGCTGGGCTCGGTGTGGGAATATGCCAAGTTTAAAGTGCCTTTTTTTTTTAAGTGTCTTTTTAGTGTTTTTTTGTGAACAGCATACCTTGAGGAACCACACATGGCAAAGGAACCATTCTTTACTATATATAAGGCAGTATTGTCTAGTGGTTAGTGGAGAATTGGGAATCGGGACTTGTAGGTTCCAGGATCCAAGCCTTGCCATTAATTCATATCACTGTGTTTATAAGTAACTGAAGGGGGCAAATACAAAATGTGGCAAGGGGTGGGGGCAGTGCATGAACAGCAACCAGTGCTGCATGGGTGGCTACACCCGCTACTCCCAGCCTCTCCTTCCTACCTCCCCTGTATCCACTGGTGTGGGCTGACTAGGCAGGGGAGGCCTCTGGGAACTTTTTTAAGTCCCCAAAACAAGTAAGAGTCCTGCCCACCTTCCCTTCCCTGGACAGATTCACATCATCTCCCTCTGCTACTTTTCCCACTGCCCCTGGGCTAGGGGAAGCTTCAGAGTCACTTCTGCTGGCTCCAGCCTGGCTGCTTTGGGACTGGGCTCAGCTGGGAATGCAACTGTGCAGTGGCAGCAGTGATGGGTGGGTGGTTGGGTTCCCTCACCCTGCCCAGTCCCCAGGGAGCAGTTGCTGGGACGGGAACCCTTTTCCCAATTGCTGCTGCCATTTTTGCTGTTGCAGCTGAGCCCAGATCCTGCACAGCCCACATTGAGTGGGCAGGAATAGGTCTGAAGCTTCCCCTTGCCCTCAAGAGAGCACAGAAAGCAGCAAGGGCAGGAGGAGGAAAGGGGGAAATGGAGGGGAAGGGACATACCTCTGAGCATGGAAAGGAAGAGAGTGGGGATTTTCATCTACTTTGGGGTCTCTAAAAAAGTCCTGGGAGGCTCCTATGGTGTGCTTCAGTCCAAAACAGAGGATGCAACCATGTCACTGCAAGCCCTGAAGCCATGGCTGTTATGCAGTGTGACTTCACTGGTTTTATAAAAGCACCACTAATTCACATCAGGTGAGGTTTTGGCTAACAGGGTTTGTAGAATATCTTTGTATAGCGCCTATCACTGTCAACAAGATACCGAGAAATTCTGACAGTCAGATCAGAGGCTTTTCTGAGGCACCTGTCATCCTTAATCTAAGTATCAACACCATTTAAAAGTGGCACTGAGCATACGCTTGCTGGTAACATATTCACAACCTCCTTTGTTCTTGGCATGCATATCTGCATAGCTTTGTTTTCTTCTCCTTTTCTTTTTCTGTGTCTATTGATAGCTCTACATGAATTGTGGCAAGGTTCACCACTCCACTTCTGGAAGCAGAGGGGAAGCAAAGCTTTTGGATTACACTGCGGGGGACATGTGTGAAAGGCATTTTTCCTTCCATCTCTGGCCATGGTTTTACTATGTAATCTTCTTTATTTGAAATGCTAATAAGCCTTTGAATGGGAAACAGGACTGTAACAAGATCTGGGGTGGAGGGAAAGGAAGTAATTACAAAAAAGTACATTTACAATTGACACCTCCAGGCTAAAGCCAGTAATGTTACATGCAACAGCTGTTCCAGCTTGCCTCTATGGTTTTGCTGATATCCCTCCATTGTGACTGTAGTACCTTGCTATTCCAATACTGGACCACTTACAAGCAGAGATTACTGTTTGTGCTGCCTTTGTAACTGTTCTCTAGGGACCACCAAACTAATTTCCCCTGTCATTTTTGTTAGAATACAATTTTAGTTGTAGAAAAACAGAGCATGATTCTGCAAAAGGCGAGGCATTCAATGTGTTTTTAACATTCCAAGATTTATTTGTACATTTATCCAACCCTGTTAGGTCCATGAGTATTAGTTTATGTGAATAATGTACATATTTGGTTTTGTTTGTGACTTATGAATAATTGGAATTGGAAGTCAGATGTTCAGAGATAAACTTCTGTCGATGCACCTGTCCTGTATCATCTGAATTCTTACCACTAGTATTCAAACAGATCCATATGGTGCTGCTAGTTATGAGAACTCACTACCCACCTTCTAAAATAGCCAAACAAATTGCTTCTATTATTATGCTATACATTTCCTGCTCTAAATCTTTATAGACAACAGGCATTTAAATTTAAAAGCAATATTTAAAAAAAGAGATGTCAGAGGATGGGTTTGGAATCTGTGAAGGAAGTGCCAGTATCTGTAGCTAACACTCATCTGGAGCAGGCTGCATGTGGTGCAGGGCAGATCTGGAACTGAATGAGTTTGACACCCCTGCTTTAAAGACAAAGGAGTGGAAACTCGTGGTATTTGCTGGGACTGTAAAAGAAAATTTAAGGCAATTGGGGGAGGGGGACGAAATGGGACAGTACAACTGTAAAGAGTTTATTTTCATAGACATTAGGGATGAAAGGGACCTTGGAAGATCATTGAATCCAGCCCCCTGCCCCAGGGGCAGGAAGTTAGCAGGGATCATAGAATGTTGCTATGTTCCCATGAATTTAAGAGCAGAATGCTATCTTGGCTTATTTTGAATCCTTGCTAGGCCCCCTAGGGACTTCTAAGTAGGCCACTGCAAAGTGGCTAGTATTCACTTTGGATTCGGATTCGGCTGATTTGGGGGACAGTGATTCGATTCAGTGATTCGCTGCTGCCAAATCAGCTGAATCTCTGAATCACACAGGCCCCATCACCCGCCCACTCTCCCAGCCCCGCCTGGCCTCAGCTCCGGGCTCTTTGAAGAAAAAAAAAAAAGCCCCCACTCACCAGTTCCTGCCAGGCGGAAGCGGGGGGAATCCCCACTGCCCCCCCATGCATGGGGGGCTCTGCCATGAGCCCCCAGAAGCCCCAAGGCTGCTGCAGAAGCTGATGAGTGGGGGCTTATTTTATTCTTTTAAAGGTCTGGGAGCTGGGGTGGGCAGGGCAGGGCAGCTGTGGCGGGGGGGCTGAGGGAGCAGGCAGGGGATGGGGCATGGTGGGGGTCCCCCCATGGTCCCCTCCCCACTCCTCCAGCCCCACCCTCCTCCAGCCCCCTACTTACTAGCATGGACTAGCAAGTCCAGCACCCTGCTGCAGTGAGTGGGGACTGCCCAAATCACCAAAGCTCTCCGAATCACTTCAGAAAAGATTCAGAGAGCTTCAATTTGATTCAGACCTTTTAATTGGTCCCCTGATTCTTTAAGTGGTCCCCTGATTCCATTTGGATTCAGAGATTCGGCCACCAAATCAGGCCAAATCTTCTCCAAATCGAATCAGCACCCAAAGCCTCACACAGCCCTGCTTCTAAGGGCTCTGTATTTTGAAAGACAAATCTGACCCTTTGATCCTCTGCACTTCAGATTTTTCTCTGAATGAGTTTGGATGGAACTGATAGGGAATCAGCCTACTGTATCCATAATTTCATATATCCAGTAGCCCAGGGGTGGGCAAAATATGGCCTGCAGGCCAGATCCAGCCCGCCAGCCCATTCTATACAGCCCACAGAGCCTTAAACATTTTTAGAAAATTAATTTATATCTGCCTGTGGCTGCCTGTCAAAGATGACAGGCGACCAGTGGCAGCAGGACCCAGCAGGAGCCTGTGGCTGAGCAACAAGGCTAGCCCAGCTCCAGCCAGCCTCCCACCCCCTTCCCACCCTCATCCCCAACCAGAAACCTCTGCGGCTTCTGGCCCCTGCCCCGGACCTGTTCCCCTCCCTCCGAGTGGAAAATGAGGTAAGAGTGGCTGGGAGTGGTGGTTGCTGGGAGCGGTGGGGGCTGCAGGGAGTGGTGTGGTGGGAGAGGGACTGTGGGGAGCAGCACGGGAAGTGGCAGCTGCGGGGCGTGGCTGGACCC
>NW_005841838.1:1232603-1235259 GCF_000455745.1 Alligator sinensis
CGGCGGCGGGCCTGAGCAGTAAGTACAGGGGTCCCCGACAGGTGGCAGAGCCGTGGCCAGGCCCCAGCGGGTGGCAGGGCTGCAGTGGGCAATAGAGTCATTGCGGGCCCCGACAGTTGGTGGGGTTGCAGTAGGTGGTAGAGCAGTAGCAGGTGGTGGGCACTGGCAGGGAGCAGAGCCATAGCCAGGCCCCAGCAAGCAGCGGGAGCCAGTGGACGGCAGAGCCACAGTGAGACCTGGTAGGTGGCAGAGCCCCAGTGGGCAGTGGGGCCATGGCAGGCCTTTGCAGGCAGCACAGCAGGCCGTGACAGGCAGCAGAGCTGCAGTTGGGCCCCAATGGGCAGTGGGGAGGCAGTGGACCCCAGGAAGCAGCAGAGCCACAGCAGGAGGCAGGCCCCAGTGGGTGGCAGAGCCGCAGCCAGGCCCCAATGGGGCCCGGGGGGCAGCAGAGCCCAGCGGGTAGCGGTAGTGCAGGCACAGTGGACCCCAGTGGGCAGCATAGCCACAGGGGGCTCTGGCAGACAACGGAGCCATGGTGAGTGGCGGGGTTGCGGCAGGTGGTGGAGTCACAGCAGAGCTATGGCAGGTGGTGTGCCCCGGCAGGGGCCATGGGGAGCACTGCAGGAAGTAAGGGGCTGCAGGGAGCAGTGGGCAAGCCTTCAGGAAGGAATGCAGGGAAAGGTGGTGGCAAGCGGAAACACGGAGCCTGTGCAAGTGCCCTGGGAATGGGCAGGACCCAGGGTGGGGTTGTAGAAACAAGCCTGGGCATGGGTCTGCCTGGCTGCATCCTGTGAAGCTTGCATGCAGTGTGTTATAGCTGTGTGCTATGGAGATGGCAGCCCAGCCCCGGCTCTCTCTCTCAGCACACACCCAGCCACCATACCCACACCCCACTGCACGCACATGCGCACACACACTCAAACTCACATGTGCTTTTCCCAACCACGCCACCACTTAGACCCCTTGCTGCCCACACAAAACACACAGTAGGACTATATTTTAAGCTATTATGCAGCCGCCTCTAGATACACTTTTTGTAAACACATAAATCAGTAGAAAAATATTTTTAAATAAAATTAAAATAGGTTATAGTAGATGTTTTGTGTGTGTGCTTGTGTAATTTTGTGTGCATGTGGGTGGGTGGGTATATACATATATATATCTTTTTCACAGTTTCCAGATCACAGCACCTTTCCTCCTAAAAGGAGTACTTCCAGGGCAAGGGGAGGGACTTCCAATGGCAAAGGTCAGGAGCTAGGAGGTCGGACTTCCGTTCCCAATATGGCAACCAGGGGTGGGGAGACTGTCAAGGGTCAGGGCTACCCATGCGGCCCTCAACAGGTTCCCAAAACTTGGTAAGTGGCCCTCTGCCCAAAATAATTGCCCGCCCCTGCAGTAGCCTGCACTCCTCAGGAAGCCAGCTTGCAGGTGTTGTGCTATCAAACCAAGAGCTGCCTTGTAGACTTCTCTCAGTTTACGGGGAGTTCTATATTCCCAATGAGCACACAACATACAGTCTGCTTAGGGAGCATGTGCATTGGTAAGTCCTACCAATAGGAAAACGCTGGTTGTTATATAAGATTTTGCAAAGGTGAAAGTAGTGATAGAGTAAATGAGGGCCATCAAAACTGTTGAATTGTTATTAGTTTGCTATTTTGATTGATTAAAGGAGAGCCTGTCACTAGTTCCATCTCTATTCAGACTTTCAGAAAGAAAAAAGTCTCACTGTTTTGGCCAAAGGCCATGGCACAAATACAAAAATGTAACGTGCACAGTGCAAATATTCTGTATCTTAGCACTTTAATACTTCAGAAATTACTACCTGGGGTAGAAACACAGCTGAGTTCTCAGCAGGGACTGGGAAGGACAAAGAGGTTGCATTTAAAAGTCCATTGGCACTGAATTAAATGTTGATGGTCTCACTGTAACAGGATTTGCGGACAATTAAATAAGGATTGCAAGGTCCAACATGCAAGGACACAAATAACAATAATAGTATTTATTGTGTGCAAGTCCTTTATACTACATTAGGACTCTGTCCAGAAAGTGCTGCTTTATGTAAAACCAGTAAACTCTACCAGTCAGAATAGAAGGAGGCAGGATAATGAACTGTATAACACATTTGGAGCAGCATCAGTCTCTCAAATTACAAAGTAAATCAAAACCCATATTTCTTACAGAGCTAAAACTAGGCACCTAGACTTGCAGATTTAAAGTTGTACAGTAAATAAAGGCTGAAGGGAAGCCCTTTTAATTAAAAAGATGATTCTACATATTTCTGTTTAGGCTAGATTAGATTGCTGTTAGGGCGGTGCGAAACAGCACTGTTCCGATTTGGCTTCCGTTTTGATGATTCAGTGGAACAGTGTTTAGTTTCGAGTTTCATTTTGTTTTGAAACCACTGTTCCATTTCATTTTGTCAAAACCGTTTTGCTGTTTCTATGCCGTTTTGACGTTTCGCCCACAGTTATTATGGGGAAACATAAAGTGCAGCAGGCAAGCTGATCAGGGGCTCACTGGCACCCCCAGGAGGGCTGCAGGGGCTGTGCCGGAGTCCTCCCAGGGGTGTGAGCCCCCAATTTTCCTGCCAGATGAGAGAAGCCATCCCAGAGGCTTGCCCCCTGGTGGGGGGGGGGGGGGGGAGGGGGGGGCACCC
>NW_005841838.1:1235290-1244762 GCF_000455745.1 Alligator sinensis
GCCGAGCCCCAGGGCTGTGCTCTGCCCCCCCAGCACCGGGCTTGGGTCTCAGTGGCTTGTAGCCCCGTGGAAATCAGCCTAGTGGCAGGAGGCAGAGCCGAGCCCTGGCTCTGCCCACCTCCCGCTACCAGGCTGAGCTCCATGGGGCTGGTGAAGCTCATTGGAGCACAGCCCAGTGGCGGGAGGCAAGGAGAGCCAGGGGGCTGCGCTCCCCGCCGGGCTGAGCCACGTGGGGCTGTGTACAGCCCTGGGTCTCCCTGCCTCCTACCACTTGGCTGTTGCTCCGAAACGTTTCGACTGGCCTCTTCGTTCCAAGGCTGTTTCGAAGCCCTCTGTTTCATTTCAATTTTGCTGTTTCAAGCTCGAAACGAATCAAAACAGCACTGAAACAAAACAGCAGGTGAAATTTTGCATAGCCCTATTACAAAGGTAAAAACAGGAGGCAGCACAGACCAGAACAGAGCTAAGGGCTGTAAAAAACAATGGAGGTTAGAAGTGGCTAACGATTCAAAGTACAGCAGGCTGAAGAGATCAAAATGTTGTATTTCCCATCCTTCTTTCATATCTATGGAAGATATTACAGTTTTCACACTTGGGAAAAAGACATTGTTAATGGGAACATTAGACAACACAAACTCAGCCCAGTCTTGTGACAATAACACTAGGAAATGCTGACTGCCTTCATCTTTTTTGCTACATCTCAGATTGCAAGCCTGTTTTTCTTGCTGGGAAAGATCATTCACTGAACAAGAAAAACATAGCTGTAACTCCTCCTTTTGCAGCATTTTGCTTTTTTTAAGTGAGAAGCATTCAGAAACACAAACATCATCCAGATATGCTCTTCATTTTCAGTTATACTGTGAAAGGTCTCTCTGCTCTTTCTTCTTCCACATTTGTGGATTATGGCCTCTGAGGCATGACTACTATACCTTTACTCTAACATGTGAAAGAATCCATCTTATTGGAAAGCTTTATGCTGCTTTTAATTAGCTGAATTCATATGTTATTTTAAATTGGAGTATTTTTATTCAAGGACCACGTGGCTGTTTATCTAGACTTTATTTAATGCAGGCTTTATTTTCCCAAAGAAACCATTTTCTCTGATTGCAAAAGCACACTTTGCAGTTCTGCAGCAACTTTCAGCCAATAATCTGAAAGAACTTTGCAAATATTCGTTAAGCATCTGAACCCCTCCAGGGGTAAATATAATTACCTCTATTATACAAAAGGACGCACCAGAGTTAGTGAGAAATTAAATTATTCCCACTTGGAAGAAGTCATTGGAAACAAAACTTGGAAGTCCCAACTCTCCAGCTCTTTGCTCTAATAGCCCATTCTTATACATGTTGCTGACAGCCAGGCAGGGTTAATAAACTGCGAAGAATGCAAGCAGACCAAGCACATAATTGCACAAACCAATACAGGTGATTAAAATGAATATCCCATCCTTCCATAAGTTCAGGTCTACTTCTTTTCCTTTATATGGTTTTTTCTACATCACTGTTCTTTTCCATTTAAAAAAGAAAAGAGAAAAACTAGAGCTTTTCTGCAAAGAACTCTAGTTGACATCACTAAGATTTTTGACTAAAAGCCCAGAGTACAAATAGTCCTTTGGGTATTTGTTTGTGTGTATGTATACACACTTGTATCAGCTCTTTTAATTTTGTTACCTGTGATGGTAAGATAGGAATGTAGGGATAAATTTGATTATTTCACTCATGTTTTCTGTGCTGGCTGGTGAGCAGTAGAGCTCATTGCATTGTAGGTCCTCATCTGTAAACAATGGAGCAGAATGTTTTTTAAAAACTCAAATGCTTAGCATTAGCATACATTGGAAAGAGGCTCAGAATCTAATCTGCATTTCCAGATTGACTCACATTTTCAACTATTGTTATCCACCTAAAAAAATACATTATTAACTCCAAAAAGTCACTTTCTTGAAAAACACTTTTTACATGAATGGTCAAAGTTAAAGTTATTTGTAGTATTGAAACCTCTTTTATGTGGATAATAATCAAGCTTATTTTGTGGCCAGAATAATATTTATTACATGTCAAATTATTCATTTTTGTGCTTTTATGTGCATTGGTTTATAAATGATGCATAAGTCATAATGTTACTTAGCAAGCTTAACTGCTTTTGGAAAAAAAGCCTGCTGTCTTTAGAATGTCCAAAGGTGTTTCATTTTAATTTTATGTCTATCTTTTATTTTGTTCTTTTATGAAGTTAAATGAAGATCAGTAGATGGGTTTGGAAGTAAGGGTCACCAGGTTATTAAATGAAAGGAATGGGAAGTGCTGACATAGCTAACAATGACTAGAAAGCATTTCAGAGGCACCAGGGGGAATATTATTGTCATAACCAGCATTCATCTTAGGAAAATACACTATCTACAAGCTATACTTCATAGTAACTGTGCAGGCAATGGCGACACGTAGTGGGTATACGTGCACCCCCTGAGTGCGCTGGTGCACCCCCTGACAGCCAGCATTCCCTGCTTAGGTGACAGGCAGCGGGGTGCAGGTGTGAGCACTGGTCCCACCCCGAGACCGCCAGCTGGGGAGTGGGGGCACCTGGAGAAGTGCCCCTGGCACTTCTGGGGCAGCATGATCAGCTGCAGGGGGACCCCTCCCACCCCCATTGGCGCAATCGGCCACAGGGGAGCCCCCCCCCCTCTCCCCCGGTCACTGACTGGCTGCTTGGGGGGCAAGTGCCCCCCCGACTCAAAAGGCACCAGTCACCCATGTATACAGGTCTAGGGAAGAACTTGATATATACCTCTATTCTTTCATCTTTTGTTTGAATGCATCAGGGATCTGTAAATCACAACACTTTTGAAGATATATTGCTGATGGGATTTTTTTAATGAAAAAAAAAAAAGCATTTTTTCAGGAATGAAAGTTTTGTACACATTAATATTCTTGCCATTGAAAACTGGTGGTTGAATGAATAATTCCTTTTCCGGTATTATGATGCTTTTATCATGAAAGTGTCTAATCTTAACCATTTCTTCTCCCATTTATTTCTCTCTGTTGTTTTAGTCTATTTTAGCATGTAAGGGCTTTACATCAATTAATATCTATTTTCTTTAACATTTGCTTAACACCTAGTTCACTATGACTACTTTTGTCAGCCAAGAGTTCTTCATTTATTTCATTATTTCAAAGCTAGTTCTAGCTATAAAAGTTCTTAACTGTACAAATCTGAAAATGGCAAGCACAAGATTTTTTCTGCATTGAAAGCAGCCAGAATCAACCTTCTAATGGGATTTTGGTTTAATTTAAATGATAAATAGGCTACCACCGCTCCATAAACCATACATATTTGAAGATGTGGGAGAAGAACCCACAGGTCTATAGCTCCAAAAGAGAATCAAAGTCTCTACACCCTATACATTGCATTGTTTCACCTATAGACAGTTTATCCATGGCATAAACTCCAACCAGCCAATAGAGGGCAGCATACTCAAAACACTGGTCTGAAATTTCAAGAGGGACCATTTGGGTTTTCCACTTGACACTTGAGCATCTTTAGGTAAACCACTATGACCTTGTAGATAGCCTGCCTCTACCTCTATTTTCGCTTGTTATAAAGGGCATTATAAAATGATAAATCTTAATAATTCTTATATTTATACTATAAGACCATATCTAAAAGAGAGTATTTCTGTGTATGCTATTAAAGTAAGATACAGACATAATATATTTTATAATTATTTCATATATATGCAAGGGGAGCTCCAGGGGATTACAATTATTAACATGCATCAAATCTCAACTATAAAACCCTCTCAAGGCATGCCTGCACAATCTAGACAGTAGGAACTATTCACCAAATAATTTCAAACAACATAAAGGTGAGATAAAGCATAGACATTTGGACAATTAATACATGGAGAAAGAAAACAAATAAATCATAAAAAGTATTCTCTGCAATCTATTGACTCAGCTGTTACAAGGAAGATATATGTGGATCAGGGGAGAGTGAAAGGAACAATGGCGATTAATCAGTGGTTCTACAGCATTACCTAGCCATAAATTCCATTGCCAATCTGTCTGTTCTTAGGCTCTATAATGAATCATGATTTCATTTTACTTTAGGAAGCAGCAATACAGTGCTTGGATGAAATTCAGCTAATTGAAAGAAGCATTTCAGATGTTATCACCATCCAAAACAATGTGTATAAAGCCCTGCTACATCATACGACCCTGAAAATAGCTGGAATTCTTATTCTACTAACAAGAGTGTTCACACCCTTCTGAGGATTTAGCTGTTAGCATCCACAATGACCAAAGGCTTAGCTGCTTTGATAGCTTTCCTTGTGCATCCCATTTTCTTCTTCAAAGACTCTTTGCAATTCTTCCTACATCCTAAATGAAGCGATCACGATCCACTTGACATCAAGAGCAGCAGTGTTTACACTATATTGAATTTTTCAGTGTTCTGGCACCTGAGTTTAAGCTATCTTAGAGGATCCCTGCATCCATATGGGGGTCTTGGAACATGCCAACTTGCTATACATAGCTACCATGTGGTATATTCTGAAATCTCATCAAGATTCCCAACAGAATTATCAAACTGAAAGGAGGACACTCAGAAATGATATATTCTAGAGTTTACATTGGGTCCCAGGTATGAAGGAACAGTTACAAATTTAACTAAAACTCTATGATACACATTCAGTGAAGACACAATCATGAATGAAGGTTCAAGCCCTAAGGCTGTGATTTAAGATCTCTGTAACATATAATGCTACAAAAGTTGTAACACTTCAGTGGTTTTATAGGGATAATATAAAAGGGGAGAAATAAAAAGGTATATGCAGTTCCTACTGGAGTGTACTGAAGTGTCTGATGTCATATGTTTCCATTAAAGAATGTTCTTTTGTTTCATTTTGCTTTCAGCAAAAAGTGGCAACATTACCTCATTTTGAATGAGAAACTGAATGGTTCAGACTAACATTGCTAGTCAGTCTTTTGGCTTTAGAAACTGCCATTATAGAAAGTGTTTCAGCCTGAGAGAGCATCCACAATAATTTGCTATAACTTGAGTTTACTTCTCAGATTTGAATTTACTTCTCAATTGCTATGAAACAAGATTCAAACCACAGAGATCCATGCTGAGATCAGGTTGCTTTGGGACACAATGTACAAATTCCTAAACCCAAACTAACATGAGCAGCAAATCTCTCAGCCTGACAAACGAAGAGCCTTTTACTCAGAAGATAAACAAGATTAATTTAACAGTAATACGAGAAGCAATCCAGGTTTCCACATCTTTAGTCTTGTCTTCTACTGGTACTGCACTTAAGAACAAAGAAATAAAGTAAAAATAATGTACGTCTTCCTATATATGCAACGTAAAAGTCATTTAGCTCTTACTCCTCCAGGCAGGCTATCAGGAAAGTTCATTATAGTTGTGTATAAGAAAGAGTGAACACATAAACTAGGGCTGTGTGAAACTTCAGCAGCTGTTTTGTTTCAGCCTGTTTCAGCACCCAAAACACCGAATCCGAAATGAAATGGAAGGCTCTGAAACATCCCCAAAATGAAACAAAACTGCCGAAGCATTTTGGAATGTTTCAGAGGCGCCCCCAGGAAGAGTGCAGGATAGCCCTGCAGCCCCCAGGAAGAGTCCAGGACAGCCCCGCAGCCTTACTTTTAAAGTGCCGGGAGGCTGGGACCAGGTGGGGGATGGGCCCGGGCAGAGCAGCCATGGGGGCTTCTCCCGCGACTCCTTCCCACTGGGGCAGAGGCAGGCACAGCGGGAGGAGCCACGGGAGAAGCCCCCATGGCGGCCCCATCCCAAGCCCAGCCCTGCACTCACCAGCTGCAGCAGCAGCGATCAGGGCCTCTGGTGGCTCATGGCAGAGCCCCCCCCCCAATGCAGTGTGTGGCAGTGGGGATCGCCCCCTGCTTGGCGCCCCTGTGGCAGCTGTAGCATTGCATGGGTGCAGCACGGCTCAGTAGGGCACTGTGCGCTGTCTGGGAGCTGGGGCGGCTCCATCTGTCAGCTAGAACCTGGCACCACTCAGCCCCAGCAGCCCTGGCTCCCAGACAGCGCACAGCCGAGCTGCTTTGCACCCGTGCCATGGGGCAGCTCCTGCATGGGTTCCAGGTGAGGGGCGGTGATCCCTGCTGCCCCAACTGCCCTGTGCTGTACAGTGCAGGGGGGCTCTGCCACAAGCCCTCAGAGGCCCCCATCACTGCTGCTGCAGCTGATGAGTGCAAGGCTTTTTTTGCTTTTTTGTTTTGTTTTGGTTTTTTTGTTTTTTTGTTTTTTTAAGTGCCAGGACGCTGGGGCTGGGCAGGGGTTGGGGCTGGGCAGGACAGCCATGGGAGCTTCTCCTGCAGCTCCCCCCACCCAGGGAGAGGCAGGCACAGCTGGAGGAGCTGCAGTAGCACCTGCAGCTGCCCAGCTGTGCCTGCCTCTCCCTGGCCAATCCAAATCTCTGAATCAATGCCAAAACAGCATCAAAACTCTGAAACAGATTTGGCTGAATCAAAACAGAACAGTAATCCAGAACACCGAAAGGAATCACTGTCCCTCTGAAACAGCCGGATCTGAAACACAGCCGTTTCGCACAGCCTTAATTGTTTATACATGCCTACACCATGTATACTTTCAGATTGACATGCTCAGCAAAATGTGTGAAAACCCTTATTCAAGAGGCCCTTGGGTCTAATGCCAGGAGATATTCAGTGCTTGGGAATGCTTAGATTTTCAGATCGATGAAGAAAAAAGATTCTCTAACAAATAGGCTTGCAGTCTTTAAAGCTGGGTTGATGGGAGACTTCAGTAGCTGCTGCACTGTTACACAGCAATCATATTTAACATTTCATCTCCTATGTGAATCTTGCTTTGTAACATTTTGCAGGATTTTATCTGGACTAGTAGCCATCTGTTTTAAGAGAATATAATTTCGTCCATGAGATTTGGTCTGTCAAGAAATATGTGTGAGAGGAAGTTTGTTTTAGGCATGATTTTCTACTTCTGTACTAGGGCTATAATGTTGTAATGCTATCATTTACGAGAGATTTCTGGCATGGAATTCATGTACTAGGGTAGAGTCAGGGCCCTGATTCTCTTCCCAGATTTGCACTAACTATTGTAGGACATAGAAAAAGACACTTGCCCTTTCTAAGCCTCAGTTTACAGTCTATAAAATGGTTATATTATTACAGATTACTTCCTTGTGCAAGCCAAACATACTGTGAGATTCTGCAATAAAAGACACTAAATATAATTTGTAAGTGATCCAGAAAAGAGAAAATGATTAAAGGGGATATAATTCTACACAAGACGCTAACTGAGTAGCAGACTAATAACTGCACAAAAACCATGCTAATATGCTGCTGTGCAGTAGTATTAGGCTACTGTGCAGTAAGCATACTGCACAGTACTATGGTGGTGCTACTGTGCAGCAGTGTGATTTACTGTGCGTTGATTTAGTACTTGGTTAACCAAGTACGAAACTTAATGCTCTGTAATCACGGTGCATTAATAAATGTGTAGATGCACCCTGAATCACTTAATAACTATAAAAATACAGGGCTTTATTAAAAAAGTATGTTACAAGTAAGGCTCTTCAGATTACACACAAATATTTATTCTGCTAAAAGGCTTTGGGCAGCAGGTGTTTTGTTTCTGATGAGTCATTGTGACAACTGTGTTATGTGTTACAGAAGCATCCAAGGAAACCCACCAAAGAAATCCCAGAGGAGCAAGGCCACATTGTACTAGATATTGTACATACCAAATAGTGAGAGACTTGTGTCTGAAGAGCTTTTAGACCAGACAGGCAAGATAAATAATGGTAGGATTATTAGCACCATTTGCAGATGAGAGCTGTTTAGTAACCTGCCTCATCTTAGATACACTGGTGACAGGAAATCCAGGTTAAAAACCTCACTCAAAATCCCTATCTAGTGTCTTAACCACCAAGCCATTTTGAGGCTAGCACTTTTCAGGTTTGGATTTCATGGTCAAAGATTTCCATGGAACTTGCATAGGAATGGATTGTCCTGATCACATTTCTCCTGGGCAACGTCATGCAGATAAATGTTTTTACTGTCTCTCCTTTTCTGTTGTGCAATATTGTTATATATTTGGCCGTAAGTGATGCAGTCCCTAAACTTGAAGGGATGTACATCTCCACCAGGCAGTCTAGTGACCACTTTAGGACTGAGAGTGATTTTGTGCAGTTCCTACCCGATACTAGATAAGGAACTTACCCCTAAGGCTCAGGAAGTCATCTTTCTTGAGTTTTGCTTAAACAAACTATTCTAAAACCACACTGTGCAAATTCCAGGTAATCCTGCTCATAATGCCTTCCCAGAAGACCCTGGATTCTTTCCTTCAAAGGGACAATTTCTATCTTCCTTCAATTTGGAATAGAGTTGACTAAGCTAAATGAATTTGAAATTACTCAGCAGTAATTAATCTGTAGCTCCCTGCTAACATAATGGGTGGATAACGGGAATTCTGCTATCTTGATACGGGAAATGCACAGCTCCCAAGTACCATTTTAATTCAAGCACCTTGGCAGTCCTGCATGGCTACTTTGTTTAAGGCCCCTTCACTGTACACTGTAAAATCAGTGAGTATAGTTCTCTGGGAGTTTTAGATGGTACAACCTCTCTGAGCCTCAGTTTACAGTCTATAAAATGAAGGTACAAATGTCACTGATCATTATTATAATTTTTCCTGCCAATCTGGTAAAGGGGAAGTGAATGACCAACATGGTGTTCAGTTTCAGAATATTTAAAGTAAATGATTATGTATGGGTATCTAGGGGCTTTGGCCAAATGCATCTTGTATTTCATACCCAGGCTGGCAGATTATACTTTTTATGACCATATCAGGGAAGGTATGAGTCATAAGTGCAAAGTCCTGCACTCAGGACAGAACAATCCCATGCACCAGTACAGGCTGGGGCCTGATTGCCTGGGCAGCAACTCTGCAGTAAAGGACCTGGGGGTTACAGTGGACAATAAACTGAGTATGAGCCAGTAGTGTGCCCTTGTTGTAAAGAAGGCTAATGGCATACTGGGCTGCATCAGTAGGAGTTTTGCCAGCATATTGAGGGAAGTGATTCTTCCTCTGTATTCAATGCTGGTGAGGACACATGTGGAGTACTGTATCCAGTTTAGGGTCTCCCACTACAGAAAGGATGTGGACAAATTGGAGACAGTCATGCAGAGGGCAACAAAATCGGTGAGGGGGCTGGGGCACATGACTTATGAGGAAAGACTGAGGGAACTGGGCTTATTTAGTCTAGATAAGAGAAGACGGAAGAGGGACTTAATAGAAGCCTTCAGCTACCACGAGCTTCCTCTCGTGCGTGGATGACCTCTACCTGACTCAAGAAGTCTATGGGCCAACGAGAGGCAAAGCGCTGCTCGACCTGGTACTGGCTACTGGGGATGACCTAGTCGGCGACCTAGTGATCGATGGGAAGCTGGGTGACAGC
>NW_005841838.1:1246228-1255376 GCF_000455745.1 Alligator sinensis
GACCAAAATGCTGGCTTGCATCCATAGATGCTTCTCAAGCAAATCCCGGGACGTCATTCTCCCCCTGTACTCGGCCTTAGTGAGGCCGCAGCTGGAGTACTGTGTCCAGTTTTGGGCTCCACAATTCAAAAAGGATGTGGAGAAGCTTGAGAGAGTCCAGAGAAGAGCCACGCGCATGATCAGAGGTCAGGGAAGCAGACCCTACGATGACAGGCTGAGAGCCCTGGGGCTCTTTAGCCTGAAAAAGCGCAGGCTCAGGGGTGATCTGATGGCCACCTACAAGTTTAGCAGGGGTGACCACCAGCATCTGGGGGAACGTTTGTTCATCAGAGCGCCCCAAGGGATGACGAGGTCGAATGGTCACAAACTACTTCAAGATCGTTTCAGGCTGGACATAAGGAAGAATTTCTTTACAGTCCGAGCCCCCAAGGTCTGGAACAGCCTGCCACCGGAGGTGGTTCAAGCGCCTTCATTGAACACCTTCAAGATGAAACTGGATGCTTATCTTGCTGGGATCCTATGACCCCAGCTGACTTCCTGCCCTTTGGGCAGGGGGCTGGACTCGATGATCTTCCGAGGTCCCTTCCAGCCCTGATGTCTATGAATCTATGAATCTATGAACCTGAAGCGGGGTTCAAAAGAGGATGGATCTGGACTGTTTTCAGTGGTGGCAGATGACAGAACAAGGAGCAACAGTCTCAAGTTGCAGCAAGGGACATTTAGGTTATATATTAGGAAGAATTTTCTCACTGGTACAGTAATAAAACACTGGAACAGGTGACCCAGAGAGGTGGTGGAAGCTCTATCCTTGGAGGACCTGGCTAGACGCAGCTTTGGCTGGGATGATCTACTTGGGAATGGTCCTGCTTTGAGCAGGAGGTTGGACTAGATGACTTCCTGAAGTCCCTTCCAACCATCATTTTCTATGACTGACTAAACAATCTACACAGTTTTCCATAGAAACGGGCAGCTCCCCCTGCCACATGCTGCAGTAATCAGGCACTAGCTGGATCACTACAAATGACAGAATAACTTCAGCAATCTATATATGCTGCTTTTATAATAATGTATGCCTCCTCATCCTCAGGTACTGACGTCATTAACCTCTCTTGCATTATCAATAAAGGAAGTGCATACAAGATACTTGTCATGGTATATTGCAGCACTGCAAGTCAAATTCACAATTCAGGCCGTTATCTTCCATTCCCTAAATACAATTCAGAAAGAGGCAGCAAAAATATAGACAATACAGAATATACATTCTGTTTTCTCTCCAGATTTACTAGTAAATATACACCCTTTAAAATGAAGTTAGCACTATAAAATATTGCTATCACATTTTTATCCATTTACAACCCCTCCACAGTGATTTCTGAGGGATAATCCTGTAAGACAGTGAGTATATATTTATTACATTTGTAAATAGATTTAATACGCATATGGAGCAATCAATCTCTTCTCTTTATCTTTCTTGGTTTAATTCTTCCATCTCAACATTTACCACTTAAATCTTCATTTACAGGAACACTGGACAAAATTATATTCTTAGTTGCACTGGTTTATATCTAGAGTTATCCCAGTAAGCTTCCTCATGCAGTATTAACAAGTTATGCTGCAGACCTTGTGTATTTTTTAATCAATGTAATAAGGAAAGGAAATATTTTAAGTTTTACATTGACCCTATAGAATATACTATGTAAAATAGAATTCTTGACTGAATTTTTCAATCCTGGTGATTTTGGGTGGGTATAGAGACTTTTCAACAGGCTTGATTTTAAACAGTGCTGGATACCTAGCAGTTGTGACAAAGACACCTCTGGGATACAGCTGGAAGTTTCATATCTGTGAAGATCTGTTCCTTACATGGGCTCAAGCCTGTTCTCCCTGAAGCCAATGGCGGACGACTGTTATGTTAGAGTTGCAAACAGATCCTCTGAGCTAGATCCTAGCATAATGCCAGTATAGAATTTGACCAGATTGCTCATGTACTCTGCAAGCTCCAACATGTAAGTATGCAAATAAATTAACCCTCTATCCCCCAATTTTTCAAAAATAAACCTCTGTTTTTCATTGATGACAGAATGGCTATTTCTCTCTAAGTCTTGTGTCCAACTTTAATAACTGTGTAAACTTTTGCACCATCACTAGATGCCAAATGACAAGCACTGTATAAACTATGTTGTGAAATGCATCTAAGCCATTTTATATTAGAAAAAAGTCTTTCCTCAGAGCACTGGGTTATAAAAACTTTTATAGTATTCAGTAGATGAATCTTTATAACATTTGTTGTTCCCCTTTAAGCTCACTTCAACTGGACATTTTGTTCATTAGTGCAAAAATCAGATCCTTACTCGGAGAGAACTGATGCACTGATGCAAAATGTGAACTACTCCCTTTTACTGTTTCCTTTTGTAAGGAATTAAAATTTCACCCTTCTCATTCAAAGCCAAACTATATCTAGCAAGGGACTGTTACAGGGTTTTTTTTATGGTAAATGTGTCTGTTAGAGCACAGCAGTCTATAATATTCAGGGGATACATAAATTGGAATATTTAGTATGTCCCCTTACCAGCCCATGCTTAAGGGTATCTGAAACCAGTGGCAAGCATTTGAGCCTTTGGAACAAATGTAAAATGTCACAAGCCTTGGACTAGATTTTAACTTTGCCTGAGTTCAGGGCATATTCAAATCCAGTTTTTTCACTGAGCATTTGTTAGAGCTAGCAATCAGTCACCAAGTGCAGACTTGTGACATTTGCAGATGCAGTTTAGGTTCAGGGCCATTTCTAGACACTAATGGATTATCAAATGTTATTCTAAAGCTCAGTAATGTGAGATGCAATGCCTATGGAATTCCCACGGGCTTCAATGGGAGTTTAGGCAACTTGGCCCTTTACAGAATCAGACTTTGAACATGTTGGGTATATTTTAAACTGTTTGAGACACACTTTTAGTCACAGAAGGAAGTTAAAAGAGTCACTCTGATAATGTCAGCTGTCTACATCTGTTTCAACAGAGCTCAAAATACCAAACCACATCTTGAATTATTGTAGTTGGAACAGAATCTAGAACATTCAGAGGTGTTTAAGTAATGTAAATAATAAATGATAATGCCAATTAACATCACCCAAGCATTGGATTCATTCTTTTAAAAAAGATATTTCATGAGTTTCCCCCCAGATTTGATAGTAGAGCTCAATGTGGATTATAGAAACAAGTGAGTTAAAACACTGAAAGAGCAATCGCTTCACTTTAGTCTGATTACCCAATACAAAAATCATCCAGGAATGAAAACTCAGAACTCTTTTATATCTAGGCCTTTCCTCAAAGATCTTACTTCTTATCTCAGATACATTACACTAGCCCTTTGTTCCACTCCAGATTTGTCTGTCACATTTTGAAGAGTCCTCTTAAAAAAAAAAAAAAAAAAAAAGAAGGAAAAGAAGCTGTGCCAATAGATGGAGTCCTGGACAGCACGCACATAAAATGCAAGTGTGGTTTTGTGGTTACCAGGCTGTTATCCATTCACTGCAGAGTTAAGTGCGAGAATTCTGCCTAGCAGCTTGCAGGGGTCACAGCTGTGAAGGAATTCAAGAAAGAAGCTCTCGTGGCACAGGATGTTTTCTGTCATCTCATGAGACTTTAGGCTCTAACCCCTCTTACATTAATGAAAGTCATGAATAATTCCTTGACTTTCCTGCCTTCATTGAAATTAGTGGCACTAAGTAGTAACACTGGTGCCAAAAGGCACATCTACATAAGACTTTTTATGGCAGAGTTGCCTAATTATCCCACAATAAATATCTTGACGTCTACGCGTGCGACCCTATTAGGCTGCAGGAAACTAATAAACTCTGCAGCACATTAGTACTTAGAACCATAGAATCATAAAATCATAGAAAATTAGAGGTGGAAGGGACCTCAGGAGGTCATCTAGTCCAACCCCCTGCTCAAAGTAGGACCAACTCCAACTAGATCATTTCAGCCAGGGCTATGTCAAGCTGGGCCTTAAAAACCTGCAAAGATGCAGATTCCACCATTTAATCTGCTGGCTAGCTCTGCACCGAAGCACCACATGCCCCAGACAGCTCCTGCACAGCACGCTGAGCTGGGTTGGAGCAACCCTGGCCTGGGAGGTTTATCCCCTGGCCCTCTGCTTGCCGGGGCTGCTCCAACCCAGTTCAATGTGCTGCGGTCTCGGGCACACATGGAAATGTGGCACCCAGGAACAATAAACTCTGGCATGATATGTGTTACAGTTTATTGCTTTACATTAACATGCACATGTAGATGCGTCCACAAAGATCAAAATCAGACCTTTCTATTTGTTATTTATATTGGACCAGATTCTCAGTTGTGACAGCTGAAATTATGTCTGTGTGATAAAGGTGCTTGCTGAAGGCTCTATGAAGATTAGACCAAGTGTTTTTTCTGTATTTGTTTAGATATTAAGCTATATGTTGTTGCTAAAAGCCTAATTCAAGTTTAAGATGTAGTGAGGCCTTGTATAAAATAAGGCCTTGTAAATTTAGCAAAGCCTTGAAGTAGTAAGGCCCTGTGGCATAATTAAAATTACCTTATCAAAGGAATGCAAGGCTTGTACTGCTATTGGTCAGTCTAAGGACAATTGAAGTAAAAGGAATCTGAGTGGTTGTATGTTATCAGAACCATTCAGAAGCTTTAAATTGGCTGGAATATCTGGAAACCATTCAGAAGGAAGATACAGCTCTGTGAAAAGGATTGGTTAGCTGTTGCCTGGATCAGTGGGCCTGTGGACCTCGAGGAGCCCAAGGACTGCGTTCCAGGGTCCTTCCTGGTACCCTTCGGACAGTGCTGTTCAGGGATGCCTGACTTCACTGAACTTTGTGGAAAGAGAAGCTTGCTGTGTATCAGGCATTAGAGGGGACTGCCAATAAGTTGCGTTGGTGAATTGCTTTTGTCTGTCATTGTTTGTTTTGTTACTACGTGTAGTTGTGTTTTTGTTAAGTCAATAAATCTTTCTTACCTTTCTACCCCCGACCATACTCGCAATCCCGAACCCTCTGCAGGCGGCTGGGACACTCAGTGCTACTCCATAAATAATTCCACTGAATTCAGAGTACTTTGGGAGCAACATACTAGTCAGCATGAGGAAAGATACTATATTCTGGCCTTTGGGCCCATGGCACACATTCATTTAAAGGTGTGTTGGGATCTGATCCCAACAATCACACTTCCTATCAGACCACACGTGCATGGCAGGAGGCATGATTTGTCAGACCACATATGCATGGCAGGAGGCATGGGATTGTGCCCTTTTTACTTGCCAGTGCAGGGGAACCTAGGATCATGATCCTGGCCTTCCACTGCACAAGCAAATTGGTTGTCAGACCTTGCTACACATTCAGTTTAAGGTGCCATATAAAAACCAGCCATCAAAATGTTCATATAATATATGTAGAATATTTTGATAGCTGGTTTGCCATTTTATGGCACCTTAGAGCATTTTTTACATGTGCTCTGAGGGTGAGAGTGGGTGGGGGCACTTTAATAAGAGCAGCTCCAAGAGCTGGTCTAATTAAAGAACCCTCAGCATCTTGTGCATCAGCATCCCTGCACTTTAAAATAATGGCAGGGGTGCTTTAACTAAAGGTTTTCAAAGGAACCCTAGTTAAAGCACCCTCACCACCATCTTGAAGTGCAGGGATCCTAATACACAAGATGTGGAGGCATGCTAATTAGCATGCTCCAGCAGACTCAATTAATTGAGTCTGCTCTGACAGCTGTAATTACAGCAAGTTGGAGCAGCCTCCCTGCATGTCTATAGGCACCCTTAGATAGGGTGCATGTATGGCATCCTTGCCATTTTTGCCACGATTAACATATTAATTGCAACATAAATGTAATGTCTGGGAGTGGGGGCTTAGTGTCTTGATCTAAAAATAAAGTCACATGGATTGGAATTGAATGCTTTGCTCATAAAAAAGAGGGAAATTTTAGATTAAAAAAAAATAAATTCTGAACTATTCTCTCTCCCCTATATCAGGGCTTACTGACAGAAAATGAGAATCATATAAAGACTTGACTACAGATTTTCTATTCCCTCCAATGTCCATGGTTCCAGAGAGGTGTTGTTCCATTCCTTCCCATGCAATTGCTTGTTAACTATGTAGTCTATATTGTATGGGTACAATAGGTCCCTTTCAAATGTAATGGGAAGATTGCTCTATGTGTAATGAAGGGTATGCCAATTAAAAGTGTGTTTTGAAAACCTAAATAAAGGAAGCTTTGTCTAGTGATTAAAACTAGGCAATGAAAGTCAGAACTTATTGAGTACGCAGCTATTACCTGAGGGAGGGATGAATCAGTACTCACATTTGTAACAATGGATAAAACACTCAGAACTATCAATGTGACCATATTCCAACATTTTTAGAAGTTTGGCTCCTCCACCCACCACTTACATATAAATCCCCATCCCCCTGGGCTGTGTCTATACAAGTGAGCACATGTCTGTTGTGGCATCTCAAAGCAGTTTGAGATGCTGCAGAAGGCACGCCATGGACTAAAAAATGTTCCCTGTGTTGCATATGTACTAGTGCAGACTCTAAGTTTGATACTAGGGAATCCCAGTATCAAAAGAACACATGCTGGAAAGAAGCGGTGCAGGGCACACCCCTGGGCTAAGTACAGACAGACAAAAAGCCCAAGGCTTTTGTGACTTTTTTTTGACTTGTGATTCAGTCTTCACAAGTTAGTCTAAGATACACATATTAAATTGAAACAGAAGTGAACAGACATTTACCTTAGATTCAGGATCAGCAAATACAGCCACATGCCTGCAGTGGCTCAGACCAGAAGCTGGGGGGAACTAGAACATGACTCTCTGGTTGTGTGTTCACTTCCTCTTCCTCCTGCCCCTGAGGTCTCTGGGATTTGCAGTCCAGAATTACAGCAGCAAAACTCTGCAGGTTTGCTCATCACTTCCTCTTCCTGCTTCTTGGTGCCTCTTGGATTTGTAGTCCACAGTTGCAGCCAGCAGTAAGTTTGAGCAGGGAAGGGGTGTTTATTGCCCCCCTCCCTGACCCCAGACCTGAGCTGGGGTTTTCAGGGGAGGTGGGGTGGGGAGTCCCCCCCCTGCAGACTGGGCTGCATCCCCAGCCAGGCTTGCTCCCCCCCTTCCCCCGCTTTGTCAGCCTGTCCTCACTGCTCCAGATAGGGAGCAGAGGGGTGGGGCTAGCCCTGCTTTCTGGAGCAGATAGCACAGCCCAGTCCAGGGCTGGAAAGCATGCTGGGGGACTGTGATTTAACTTGAACCAGGAAGAGGTCTGGGATAGAAGTTTCATAGACTAGTTTGACCCACATCAGTTAAGTCTGATACTACATTCAATTTGAAACTGGTTTATATGCACTGAGCTTCTGTTCTGTTACAGGTTTAAACCACTTTCCGATCACTTAAACCAGTTTATATGTAACTTCTGTCCCTAACCCTGGAGTGTGCCTAGAAGCAACTAGAGGCTAGGTCCTCCAAGGAGATGCTCTAGCACGCGGCCAGAGCATCACTATACCTGCCACGTGTCCTAGTGCTCCAGCATACTGCCTCAGCATACTAAAGGGAAAAAAAGTGAGGAATGGCTGACAGCAGTGACTCAGAGCTGGCTGGGACCCAGGCTCTGTCCTGCATTGCTTCAGAGCCTGCCTGACATTCAAGGACCAAGCAGGCTTCCTTGCAGCCATGCACAGGGGCCAGCTGTGCCCATGTCCCAAAGGCAGAGGCACCCTGTTCTCAGCTTCAGGCCAGCAGTTGAGTCAGAAGGACCCAGAGGCTGCGGCAAGGACCGTGGGCAATCCCAGTAAGCAGGAACATGGGTTTTCTTTTTCCCATGGGAAACTGAAATTTTCCCTTTTAACTGTGGGTTTCCCCATTTGCAAACAGCAGTCTGGAGTCTGGCAGAGTTCCACCCTGCAAGAGCTACTTGTAAACGAATGGGAAATTAAGTCATGGGCAACCACAGAGCCTACCCGGCCTAATGGCATGCGTGTAGGTGGGTGTGGGGACTATGTGGGATGGGGGGATTAGGTGGGGGCTACTCCCCCCATGATGCACAGCCCCTGCCACCAGTGGCAGCAGCCAGCAGTGGGCCCTTGGATTGCTCATGGCCTGCTGCAGGCAGAACCTCCTGGTGGTGCACAGTGCTGCCTGAGTCCCAGGGGCTACATATGGAGCAGGGAGCCAGCCTGGCCCACTGGTGTACGCCTTTGAGTAGGACTGGGGTGGCTCCATGCCACCACCCAGGGCTCCCAGCCCTGCATGAAGGAGTTGTGTGCCATCAGGCTGGTCCATCTCGTGCCTCCACATACCCACATGGAGGCAGAAGCCAGCCTGGTCCTGGTTGAAGGCGCATGACACTGGGCTGGGCCACATGTAGCCCCTGTGATTCAGGTGGCACTGTGTGCCACCAGGGGGCTCTGCCTACAGCGGGCCATGAGTGCCCCAAGGGCCCGGTGCTGCCTGCTGCCACCAGTGGTGGGGCTGTGCACTGTGGGGAGGAAGGTGTGTACTGTGGCCTCTTTTACAAACCCCACATACCCACTCACACCCCCTCGCAAACCCCACACCCACAACCCCCACACAAATCCCACACCCCCTATAAACCCCACACCCACCTACCCATGCACAAACCCCATACAATCCACCCCAAAGTTCAGTGCACATAAACAAGTTTGGGCCATTTTTAAACTGGTTTAAGATAAACCTGGTTGAATGTGGTATCAGACTTAACTGATTTGAGTCAAACCAGTTTATGGAACTTCTGTCCCAGATTCCTCCCTGGTTTAAGTTTAGCCAGAGTCACCCAGCATCCCAGCATGCTTTCCAGCCCTGGGCTGGGCTGTGCTGTCAGCTCCAGATGGCAGGGCTGGCCCCACCCCTGTGCTGTCTAGCAGGGGCAGGGGAGTGGCCAGATACCGGTCCAGCATGGCCCCACTAAGACTAAGGGCATAGGCAATGGATAGTGGAGGCACATGCCCCCGCAAGATTGGCTCGGCTTCTGCAGGTGGTCGCTGCCCCCTGCCCCTGTGGAAGAAACAGGCTTCACCTTATTGTTTGGTCACAAAGTTGTCAGAGACCTTTATTATACAAGCAGCTGTAGGGGAGAGCACCAGGCAGA
>NW_005841838.1:1255688-1259811 GCF_000455745.1 Alligator sinensis
CAAGTGAGCTAATGGGAGAACAGTCTGACTTATGCATCCTTCGAGGCACAGTGAAACTTGTTCTTAGATAGAGTATCTCTCAGTGCTCCCTTCAGAACAACTGTGAGACCAATCTCAATTGACCCAGCAACACGTTAGACATATCTGTTGCATCTTTTGCGGGATGCACTAAGGTTACAACTGCATAGCAACAAAAGGAGCACTTGTAGAAAGAGAATAAATCTGAGGACCGTGATTACGATATAAAATAATTTGGTCCCAAGTCCGCCAAACCAGTCCCAAAGTCTCCATTGATCGGTTTGGTGTAGTTTAGCAGCTTCTTTCTCAATAATTTCAGCCTGGTTCTCAATAGCACTAGAAGCATTTGGTATATAAACACAGCATTCTGATTTTATTAAAGCACTCACACCTCCTTTGCTAGCTAATATAAGATCTAAGGCGAGTCTGTTTTGTAGAGTCATTTGTCTCATTTCTTTCATTTCTTTACTTATTTCATGAAAACTAATGGCAGTAGCATTAGCTATTTTCTCTAGGGATGCTGCAACTTCCTTTATTTCAGACATAGCTAAGCCAGCACCATAGTTGGGGAACATTATACCCCAAAACCTTTGATTTTCTGTGATTTCGCAAACATTGCGAATTCTTCCTTTAGGTAAGTGAGATCTAATAGTAAAGGCAGGATATGCTGCAGAGACATAGCATGTTCCTTCCCAGCCAGAAGGAAGATTTTTATAGGCCTTATCTCCACATACAAAATAATGACCAGCTAGTGCGGTAACCGAAAAGTTAAAAACTGGTTTAAACATCCATACTGAATAATAACCTAAATATCCAGCCAAAATGGGAGAATAACTGGGTATCCAGGAACTGTTAGAGAGCCAAGCACCATTTACCTTCTACTTCACACTTACTGACTCCTACTGCAACACGAGATCCATTACAGGTCCAACAAAACTTTTCAGAGGTGGTATATGCTAGTCGTACATAGTCAGCTCGGTTACAATTTATATCTTGCCAAGTTTCGTTCCCATGAAAGGGTGAATAATAAGTGTCCCAGGGGAGCTGGGACGCCGGAAGGCCCCCGGGGCAGCAAAGGGTCCCGCTTACCTCCTGCAGGGCCGGAAGATCCGAGGGAGGCCCACGCGCCGAGAACGCCGGCACGGGTTGTCAGCCAGGTGTTTATCCGGCTGTGGCAAAGCAGCGGGGGCGGGGGACGCCTTCCAGGAGGAACAAAAGGCGGCCCCACCGAGGCAACAAGGCGACTGAGTGGAGGAAGCTGGAGCGAGAAGCCTCAGCAAGCGGGGAGTCAGCCGCCACCCGTGGAGTGTGGGAAGGAAAGAGGCGGAGCCAGACCCAGCTCCGAGAGACAGAGCGGAGCAGCTGGCAGGAGGGCGGGGGATTATCGGCTTAGCCGGTGGGGAAACCGGCGGCAGTGCCGGTAGCAGGACCGGAGGAGGAGCTGGCAGGAGCTTAGTCAGCGTAGTCAGCGTAGCTGGGGAAGGACCCAGCAGCAACGCCGGCGATAGAGCCGGAGGACGGGCAGACAGGGCCCCAGGCAGCGTAGCTGGGGAAGGAATCAGCTGCAGCACCGGCAATAGGGCCGGGGGAGGAGCTAGCTGGATCCCAGACCGCAGAGCTGGTAGTGAAGGCAGCTGCGGCGTAAGCGGCAGGAGCGGCGGAGAGGCCAGGGGCATCGGTGAAGTAACCAGGTGCCCCATACAGAGGGGAGCCGGCGGTAGATACGGTGACCTCGCGGACCACCGGAGCGACGCAGGTACCAGGCCGAAGGTGCCGGGCTGGCGTCCCTATAGGCAGTACGCCCTGCCCGAAGACCGTTGTTGACGGCCGGAGTATTGAGGCGAGAGGGTGGCAAGCCAGGATGATGTTGAGGCTACAGGAGATAGAGCCTAAGGAGGCGAGTGGCCGGGGTGTAGGGGAGGACAGAGCCCCGAGGTTACCCGCCGAGGAACGCGCCGACACCAGTGGATACCCCAAGGGAGGACCCCCTCCGGTAGAATGGACAGGGACATGACTAAATATCCAACTACAAGAGACATTTAAGTCTATCCTATTTTGGTTAATTAAAGACAAAAACACATTCTCATAGGCCAGGTTTAAAAGTCCAATACAAATAGTCAATAGGAGGGACTCCATGTTCAGTTATTAATGGGCTCTTTTCTTGGAGTCTTAATCTTTAATCCTTGGTTTCGTCAGGAGGAACAGTCTTTTTGCAGTGCGATGCGTGGATCCAAGTAGATAGTCCCTGACTCTTTGCAGTGTTAGTGGTGAGAAGAACTTGGAATGGACCTTCCCAGCGAGGTTCTAAAGCTGATTTTCTTCGGTGGATTTTTACATGAACCCAATTTCCTGGCTGTAAGGAATGGCAGGCTTCTTCAGGCTCTCTGGGTAAAGCTTCTTGGACCTGTGAATGAAAGGCCTTAACACATTTCATTAATGCTTGACAATATTGTAACACAAGATCATCAGCTAAATGGATGTTAATCTGAGAAGGTGGTAAGGGTGGGAGGATGGAAGTTGCATAGGTCTCCCCATCAGGACTTCATGTGGGGAAGTCCAGTCTTCCGATTAGGGGTGGATCTCATGCTCATTAATGCTAATGGTAGAGCATCTGGCCATTTTAAACCAGTCTCAGCACAGATTTTTGCTAGTTTTTTTTCAGTATCGCGTTTTGTCTCTCTAAAGCACCTGCTCACTGTGGGTGATAAGGGCAGTGAAAGTTTTGTCGAATCTGCAGGGGTTTACATATTTCTTGCATAATTTGCTCAGTAAAGTGAGATCCCCTGTCACTATTGATGGCAAGTGGGATTCCAAATCGTGGGATAAGGTCCTTTAAAAGGATTTTAGTGACAGCTTTAGTATCGGCTCTTGTCACAGGATAGGCTTCAATCCAACTTGAAAACATACAAACTATAACAAGTACATATTGATATTTACAACATTTCGGCATTTGTATAAAGTCAATCTGAATATTTACAAATGGTCCCCAAGGTGGGGGATGTGCAGCTTTCTTAGTTTTAACAGGTTTGCCTACATTATGGACTTGACACACAGGACAAGCCTGGCAGTAGTGCTGAGCTATGGAAGGAAAATTTAGAGCATACCAATCAGATTGAATAGCTGCGATCATACCCCCTTTGCTCACATGGGCCACTCCGTGGTACATGTGAGCAAGGTAGGGAAGTAAGACCTTGGGCGCAACTAGGTGGCCGTCCGGGGAGCGCCAAAGGTGATCAGGGTGTAATATGCACCCATGCAGTCTCCAGGTGTCTTTTTCAGACTCTGCGGCCTGATCTTGGAGAAGTGCAACATCATGAAGAGTTGCAATAGGAGACTGCTCATAGGTATGGGAAAAGAACAACTGCTCAGCCTGAGGGGGTGAAAGGGCCGCAGCTCTGGCTGCAGAGTCAGCCAGAGTATTTCCACGCGTAACTTCATCCTGGGAAGATTGATGAGCAACACATTTAATAATAGCAACAGCAACAGGTAATAGAAGGGCGTCTAATAAGGTGGCTACATAAGAACCATTACGAATGGGTGTGCCATTTGAGGTTAGAAACCCACATTGTTTCCATAATTGCCCATAATCATGGATAACACCAAAGGCATAACGTGAATCTGTATATATATTAACAGTTTTACCTTTAGCAAGTGTACAGGCACGAGTGAGGGCAACAAGTTCAGCAATTTGGGCAGAATAGACAGAAGGTAAAAAATTACTTTCGAGTACCTCATGCTGGGAACATACAGCGTAACCTGCAACAAGAGAGCCTTTGGAATTCCTTAGGCAGGACCCATCAACATACAAGACTAGGTCAACATTTGGAATGGGAATGTCCTTAAGATCAACCCAAGGTAAAGTTAAATGAGCGGTAACAGCGAGGCAGTCATGAGGCTTGCCATCAGAAGGTGCAGGTAACAAGGAAGCAGGATTAAGTACAGGGCACCGAACTAAAGTAATGTGGGCTGCAGAAAGTAGCAGAATTTCATATTTAGTTAAACAGGCATTTGAAAGGTTTTCATAGATTCATAGATGTTAGGGTTGGAAGGGACCTCAATAGATCATTGAGTCCGACCCCCTGCATAGGCAGGAAAGAGGGCTGGG
>NW_005841838.1:1260161-1260866 GCF_000455745.1 Alligator sinensis
GGGATAAGGTCCTTTAAAAGGATTTTAGTGACAGCTTTAGTATCGGCTCTTGTCACAGGATAGGCTTCAATCCAACTTGAAAACATACAAACTATAACAAGTACATATTGATATTTACAACATTTTGGCATTTGTATAAAATCAATCTGAATATTTACAAATGGTCCACAAGGTGGGGGATGTGCGGCTTTCTTAGTTTTAACAGGTTCGCCTACATTATGGGCTTGACACACAGGACAAGCCTGGCAGTAGTGCTGAGCTATGGAAGGAAAATTTAGAGCATACCAATCAGATTGAATAGCTGCGATCATACCCCCTTTGCTCACATGGGCCACTCCGTGGTACATGTGAGCAAGGTAGGGAAGTAAGACCTTGGGCGCAACTAGGTGGCCGTCCGGGGAGCGCCAAAGGTGATCAGGGTGTAATATGCACCCATGCAGTCTCCAGGTGTCTTTTTCAGACTCTGCGGCCTGATCTTGGAGAAGTGCAACATCATGAAGAGTTGCAATAGGAGACTGCTCATAGGTATGGGAAAAGAACAACTGCTCAGCCTGAGGGGGTGAAAGGGCCGCAGCTCTGGCTGCAGAGTCAGCCAGAGTATTTCCACGCGTAACTTCATCCTGGGAAGATTGATGAGCAACACATTTAATAATAGCAACAGCAACAGGTAATTGAAGGGCATCTAATAAGGCGGCTACATAAGAA
>NW_005841838.1:1261650-1272504 GCF_000455745.1 Alligator sinensis
GTTTATCTCCATGGGATTGAGTAAGTACCCCCAGAGCAAAGCCATCTTTTTCATGACAAAAGAGTGTAAAAGACTTTGAATAATCAGGAAGTCCCAGTGCGGGTGTCTGTGAAAGGGCAGTTTTAATGACAGAAAAGGCATTTTCGGTTTCGGAGACCACTGCAGAGGTTCAGGGGTGTCCTTTAAGGAAAGATTTTGCAAGGGTTTCACAATTGAGGCATAGCCCAAAATCCATTGGCGGCAATATCCGGCCATGCCTAAGAAGGTGAGCATTTGAGAGACAGTTGTGGGCCGAGGGATTTTGAGAACTGTTTCAACTTGCGCAGTTGAAAGGTGATGTTCTCCGGTGGAAATATCTCGGACTAAATAATGAACCTTCGGTAAGCAGAGCTGAAGTTTTTCTTTAGAAGTTTTATGGCCTTTTAGAGCAAGACAGGTCAAAACGTGCAGAGAATCAATTTTACAGGCTTCAAAGGAAGGTGAGGCAAGCAAAAGATCGTCAACATACTGGATAAGGACAGAACAGTTTTTGAACTGAATGTCGTCTAAATCTTTCTCCAAAATTTGGGAAAAGATAGAAGGGGACTCTGTATACCCTTGTGGGAGTCTAGTCCAAGTATATTGTAAGCCTTTATAAGTAAATGCAAACAAAAACTGACTATCTGGATGAATAGGAATTGAAAAAAAAGCAGAACACAAATCTACAACAGTAAAGAAATAAGCTTCCGGTGGGATGCAAGAAAGAATGGTAGCTGGGTTAGGTACTACAGGAAAAATAGGTAAAACAACAGAATTAACGGTTCGCAGGTCTTGCACAAAGTGATAAGTAGTTTTGCCTGGTTTCTTAACTGGCAGAATTGGAGTATTACAAAGACTAGAAGTGGGGATCAAGATACCTTGTTGAAGGAGGGAAGAAATGACTGGCGTGATTCCTTGCTCAGCCTCCTTGCTGAGAGGATACTGGGAAATGTGTGGGAGCTGCTTTCATGGATCCAGACAAATTTTAACAGGTTCAGTGGTGTGTATCTGCCCAACTTCATTAGCATGCTGTGACCATAGGGCAGGGGGTACCTGGTTAAGGATTTCATCCTTGAAATCAGGGTTTGTTGTAGAAATAGGTGGGGTTGCTGGTTCAATCATAGCAGCAAGAACTGCACATTCGTTTTCTGCTGGTACTTCATGGAAGACTCCATTCGCTGTACAATAAATAGTACAACCAAGTTTACAAAGTAGGTCACAACTTAAAAGATTAACAGGGGTAAAAGGGCTTAAAAGGAAGGCATGGTGGTCAGAGATCGGACCAAGAGTAACGGACAAGGGTTGAGTTACAGGATGAGAAATGACTTGGTTAGAAATGCTGACAGCATTAACTACAGCATTGGAAAGAGGTGGATTGGGAAGATCAAAAAGACTCAAAGAGGAATGGCTTGCCCCTGTGTCAACAAAGCAAGTTACCCTTTTCCTCGCTATGGTACATTCTACCAGGGGTTCAGACTGATCAACGGGTAAGAGTGGTGAAAGGATGAAGTTACTATCCCTCAGGCGGTCCTAATATTGAGATAAAGAATTTTGGGGAAGAGACAGGGAGAATTGCTGATGTTGATTTGCAGAGTTTCCTGTTGAAGGGGTAGAGGTATGCAGTCTGTTGGGACATTCTCTTTTCCAATGACCATTTTGACCACAGTAAAAACAGGAAGAATGGTCAATGGAGGAAACATTCATCTGCCAGCACTCGCGTCCCCTTCCTCAGCTTCATGAATTCCCTCTGCTACATCCTTGTCCTCTAGGGTGATAAGTCTGAAGTTGCAAAGCCATTAACTGGGCTTGATTATTTTCTTTCTTTCTTTCCTGACATGCTAAACAATGGTTGGCAACCATAAACTAGTTCGTTTAATGGTTTTGTTTGCCAGCCCACACAGATGTTACGCAATTGGTCTCCTAATTTAGGCTGTAGGCCTTGGACAAATGTGGCTGCAATTGCTTCCCAAGTGTTTTGGGTAGCTTCATTTATTCCTGAGTGTCTTTCAAAAACTTCTTTGAGTCGGTCTAAATAGTTTGCTGGAGACTCTCCTTTATTCTGTTTACAATTATTAATTTTAGCCCAGTCAGTTTTCTTAGGGCATACGACAGATATGGCTTCTAGTAAACAGCGTTGGCTGGTTGTGAGATCTGTCCCATGACCAGGGTGTCGCTGTGGTCAGTCTGCCGCATCTGTTAGGTGTTGTCAGACTTCAGAAGGAAGTATGGCATGCAAAAGTTGGTTCATATCAGACCATGTAGGGTTGTAACAGTTAAGAATGGTTTGGAGTTTGTCTTTAAACTTCTGGGGCTTTTCTCTGATGTTAGGAAATTCTTTAACTAGATTTCTTAAATCTCCAGGTGTCCAAGGGGCATGTACCATTACCAAGCCTTGTGCGCCTGGTCATTGGTGCAACGGTACTTGAATAATAGGGCCCTTTTTATGGCATTTGTTATTTAAACCCACAGGGGAATATGAGCCTGCAGAAGCGCCCTCTGGACTACAAGGTGGAGTTTCCAATTCAGGTGGAAGATGTTTGGGGTAAGGTGGTGGTTGGGCCAAACAAAAAGTACTTTCTAGAATATCTTTTACAGACTCGTTCTCGGTCTCAGTCTCATGAGTTAGTTGGGGATATAAAGGGGTAGGAGGTGCTGAGGGAAGATTAGCCTGGCCAGGGCTATATCCATTTTTCAATTGCTTAATTTCTACTTTTAGTTTTTCTTGGGAGACCTTAAGACTCCTTACCCGGGATTCTTGTTGCCTCTTACTACCTTCTTCATACCAGTCAAAATAGACATCCCATTGAGTTTGAGGGTACTTGCTACCTCGTGACTCTAGAACTTTTCAGAGGTGGATCAGTTTATCAAGATCAAAAGTTCCTTCTAGGGTTATCCCTGGTATACCAATTCCATTTATCTAAAAACTTACATGACTTTTGACCATAATGCGCATACATATAAGCTGCTGGGGTTGCTTTTGGCGGGGTTGGGACATCCTTTGACCCAGAGCCCCCCATCCTTCAAATTCACACAGGGCACTCACACAGGGAAGAGGGTAAGGGACTTGATGTGCCAATTTTGAACCGAGGGCAGCGTATGAAGCAGTGTCCTAACAGTTACTTGGTCACATCAACTGCCAGTTACCCGGAAGGTTTCCGTGGATGGGGAAAGGATAAACCTGTCCACTGGGTCATGAGGTTCCAGTTGGGCCCCTTTGCTTTCAAGTGTGCCTTTCTAGACAGCCTTGGGGCGGCTAGACCCAACCTTAGTCTCAGACCTGGTCAGTGGCTCATATTCTTTCACACAAAGGGACTTTTGCGCTGAGGCACGGGGTTCAAGAAGATTTCTTTAGTCCCAGCCTTGGTCAGCAACACCATGGAAAACATTCACACTATTCCCCAGGTTTCTATATTCCTTAGTCTAGACTTTTCCTTTTACTCTTTTAATTGTAAACCGGTTTCATACAAACCCTTTAGAGTGTCTGACAAATTCGTATTTCAAAAATTCGGATGGTGTAAGCTCGAACTGGTTTCCCCGACCCGCACGGGCAGTCCTCCACCGATAACCCCTTTAGAGATTTCAAAAGGTCTCTTACCTTGATTTGGCGCCTGGGGTTTCAGAGGGGAATGGTCCGCAAGCCCGTTGGTACTCTCAGCCGGGCGTTGCCATCTGAGTCACGGCACCAAGAATTGTGGAAGAAACAGGCTTCACTCTATTGTTTGGTCATGAAGTTGTCAGAGACCTTTATTATACAAGCAGCTGCAGGGGAGAGCACCGGATAGACAGAGCTTCCTCTTATCAGTCCCGCATGCCCCACCCACAACAGACAATTGAAGCAAGCCTTTTATATATTTCAATTCAGGTCACATGACGCAAGATATAACAAGTCAAAGAAAAACTGGTTTGAACCAGAAAGCTGCAAGAGGGCATAGACTGTGGTTTGACCTATTGACCTCAGCAAGGGAAAAAGGCGGGAGAAAAAGCAGATTGCAAAATAGGTGGGGAAAAAGCAATCATTAGCAAATAGTGCACTAACTCAAAGAAGTCAGCAGAAATTAAGGCCTGGGGTTTTCTTCTTCCCCCCCCCTCGCTGTTGATGTGGCCGCAACCAGCGGCGGGCAGTCCCCACTTGCCACCACCGACAGCGCAGATGGTGGCTATGTGTGGTTCTCACTTGGTGCCTTCCGCTTGCCACCCCCACTTTGCTGCTGACTCTGCTACGGCCACCTGGAGGCAGTCCCCACTCAGCCCACCCTTGCTGCCGACAACACCGCGGCTGCCTATGGGTGGTCCCCACTCGCCCTGCTGCCTGCAGCGGGTAGGAGCCTTGGCAGCCGGACTGGCTGTGCGGGACATGTTAATTGTGTCCATGGCTACTAGGCCAGCTCAGAGGTGCTGGTGGGCCTGGAGCCTGGCAGCTGCCCTCTGCAGGGGCTTGTGTGCCCAATGCCTCCAGTCTGTCATTGTGAAGCACCTGGACAGCTGCAGCTGCACCAGAAGCTGTGTGCTGACCAGGGTTGGCAGGGCTGTTCTGCCTCCCTTGCCTCCTGCTGCTGACCTTGCCCCTGGAACGCCACTCTGTGTGGGCGGGCAGGAAGCTTCAGCCTGGCAGCTTCTGCCCAGTGCATGGAGCTCTGGCTCCAGCTTCTGGCAGTCTTCCATCCTCTCCACCCGCTCAGTGCAATGAGCAGCCCCTGGGGGTGGGCAGAGTGGGAAGAAGGCAGCCGGAACCTAGAGCCGGATCTCCATGTACTGGGTAGAAGCCACCAGGCTGAAGCTTGTCCCTGGTGTGAGGAAGATTACTCTGGATGGGGGCCTTCTGGGGCTGCAGCAGCAGCGATCCTGGCACTTGGAGCCTGGCCAGCAGCTGGAGCATGGCCAGTTTCTGGCTTTTGTCAGTGTACTCTGTCTCTGCGTGCACTGCCCCACTTTTTTTTGCACGAGTTTTTTTGACCCTGGGATCTTCCAGGATCTAAAAACACCCCTGTGCTGCTACCTTGCAGCAAGAAGAACACCTGAATGTGCAGTAGGTGGCGCCGCAGCCCTGTCTGCAGCACCACGTACTGCACAGCTGGGCGCAGCCCTAGAGTTTACTGAGTTCCAGATTCGATGCCTTCATGTATACTTGTCAGTGCATTATATATTTTAGCTATATACATTGAATCCATTATCCCTATGTAAGAATAATTCTTGCATTTAATCCTGAATGATTCCTTAAAACAAACAAACAAAAAACCCCAAAAGAGCTGTAGAACCTACCCTGAATAGTTTGGGAAGGGAGGTGGGGTTAGGAACAGGTTGTGGAGGTTATATGAGCTGAACTATGTTTCACTTTCAGAAAGAATCATATAAAGGTTCCACTGTGGATTTTATATTCACTAGGTAGAAAAAGATATTTGGGCACCTGCACTAAATTCCCAGCACTGCTACCATACAAGATGGGGCTGTGCAAAGCTTCGGTTGCTGATTGCATTCAGAGGCGATTTGGCTCAATTCGGCAGCCAAATCTCCAAATCTGAATCGAATCAGGAGACCAATTAAAAGGTCCAAATCGATCTGAAGCCTCCAAACCGATTTGGAAAAGATTCAGAGAATCAGGCAGTCCCTGCTTGCCGCTGCAGAGAGCTGGACCTGGGCTCTGTGCCGGTAAGTGGAGAGGTGGGTGCTGGAGGAGGGGGGAAGGGAACCATGGGGGGACCCCTGTCAGGTCCCATCCCCTGCCTGCTGCCCCAGCCCCCCTGAACACCCCTTTGATCTCCCTTCAATCTCCACCCGCTCAACTAGCCCTGTCAATGGCTGCCCTACCCAGCCCCAACATCCCAGCACTTTAAAAAAAGCCCTGCACTCATCGGCTGCAGCAGTAGCCATCAGGGCTTCTGGGGGCGTGTAGCAGAGCCCCCCTCCATGCAGCGTGGGGCAGTGGGGGCCAGCGGGGATTGCCCTCCCGCCTGGCAGCAGCTGGTGACTGTGGAGCTTTTTTTTTTGCTTTTTTTTTAAAGAGCTGGGATGCTGGGGCCAGGCAAGGCAGCCATTGACAGGACTGGGAGAGCGGGTGGGGGATAGGGCCTGTTTGATTTGGAGATTTGGCCAATTCAGCAGCGGCCGAATCTTTAAATCAGATTCAGCCAAATTGATTCAGGACAGTGATTCGAATCACTGTATCAAATCATTGTTCCCCGAGTCGGCCGAATCCGAAGCGAATGCTAGCCACTTCGCACAAGCCTAATACAAGAGCTCTGGAACCCATTATTGCATTCCTGGATTCCACTGAACAGACAGGCATAACAGAAAAAGCCATTAGGCAATCAAGGATTGATAAAGCTGACATGTTAAAAGGAGAGGGAAAGCTATTTTGTTATAATGCAGTCAAATTAACAAAAATTAATCTTCACCTCTTGGATAAGATGAGGCACTTAGTCTATTCTCTACCAAGTTATTCTACTTGTAAGTACTTCTATGCCCTATGAGTCAAGTATACCTCCTCCCCTTGACTAAGGTTTCAAAATATTTTGAGTAATAGCAGGTTCTCAGATTGAAAAAGACATGCTGGTTGCATCCACATGTGGTTTGGATGCTTGGTTCCCCAGGGACAACCAGCAGTAGCACACCTTGCGCCGCCGCTAGTTGTCCCCAGGGAATGCTTGTGCCACGCATGCTCTGGCACATGGCAAGTGGCCCAGATCCACTTCTAAGCTTGCTGCCTTTGTGTGCGCTGCTCTGCTTTTTTTCTCTGAGGGTTTTTTTGACCCTTGGATATTCAGGGGTCAAAAAAACCCTCCGTTCTGCTCCCTTGCAGTGTGGAGAACAACTGAATGTATGGTATGTGGCACCATAGACACATCCGCGGTGCCATGTACTACGTGGCTATGCTCATCTGGAAGTGGCCACTGGGAGTAAGTTCTTTAGCCTGCCAGTTACTGCAAGCAGGTTTTGCTTCCTGGAGAGCTCCTCAACTAGTCCACCCAAATAAAGCAAAGTCTTTGAACAGCAAATGACAAACAAAACCAAACGTTTCTGCCTGGTTCTGGGTGCTAGGACAGAAGCCACTTTGGCTCTGACCCAAGCATCTCAGCCTAGCACCTCCTTGGTAACAAGCTTATTCTGTTCACAGCTTTGCCTCCTGCTTGCAAACTACTCCATCATAACGTGTTGTCTTTTGCTCTCTCCCTTGGGGTTTTAAGCTCCCAGTGGGAGACTTCCTTATTGTCCAGGTGGCCTGCAGCTGAGCTCTCTCAACAGGGCTGACTGTTCCCACTTACAGAGATAGACTACCCTGTTATACCTGCCATACTCTTAGCAATTGTGCGACTCTATACAAAGACTGAGCCTGTACTGGTTCATTCATGTGAAATCAGTACTAAATACCATATGGTAGATAAGATGAGATATACTCTGAGCTGATCTTTCATTTGAATCTCTAAAAGCTACAGTAGATTAATTTCATCCATGCATCGACAGTTGTATTACTTCTATGTAGCAAAGAGACCAACAAAGGTTGGAACTCAATCCAGATGCACACATGATCAGAGCCTGATGCTATTTAGAGCTGCCGTTCTGTGTTATCCTGCTAAAAACACAGAAAACACTGGGATTGGGATCTGAACTACTGCAGTTTGGGGGCGTATGGATCTAGACACCTGGCCTATTCCTCTCTGCTTGATTTATATTTTAAGGGACCACTATGTTCTGAGCTCTGGAAAATTTCAGCCCTATAATTTCACACACTCACGTAAACAGAAGCAAATGATTTTGGAAGACAGAGACCCATTCCATACATGTTGATTTTAAAGAATTTCTTTTACAACATTTAATCACTCATTTATGTACTAAACCATGACAGATTACAGATCTCTATAGTCATAAAGAATGATGAATTCTAAGCAGCAGGAAGCATCTACAGTACTACAACCGTTCTTTAATGTATGTAGTCTATAATGCAGTAGCATTTTACAGCTACATAGTATCTTTCATCCATAACCTCAAATCACTTTACAAGCATTGCCTTGCAATATTTAGGCCTATATTTTTGGAAAGTGTCTCTGCTCCTCATTTTAGAGGTACAAATTGAGGTACTCAGAAGTTACATAATTTGTCAAAGATCATACTGGACATGAGCTGCATAGAGAGTACAGGAGTCCTAATTCTCATTATCTTGATGTGGGGCCTGTCATCTGATTGGATCCAACCCACAGGTGGGCACCTGCCAATTGATTTGTTCCAGCCTGCAGTGCTTTTCATAGGGCCAAGCCCAGTCTGGTCCTGCCTGGGACAGCCCGTGCCATGCTCCTGTTCACCCTGCCCTGAGCCAGCATGCACAGCTTTCCAGCTACCTGCTAGGGCAGCAGGGGCGGGAGGAGGAGAAAGAGGAGGAGCCACTGGAGGCAGGGGGAGCCAAGCAGTTCTTGCTGCAGCTATAGCTGCTCAGGTAAGACTAGCCATGGATATCCTGTGCCCCCTACCCACTACACCACACGGAAACAAGGATGTCTTAGTAGCAGCTGAGTATTGCTCCAAGTGGACCGAAGCCTATCCTCTCCCCAGTTAGGAGGCTCAGAGGGTGGTGAAGATTTTTGTCAAAGAGATTTCATAGAATCATAGAAAGTTTGGGTTGGAAGGGACCTCATGAGGTCATCTAGTCCAACCCTCTGTTCAAAGCAGGACTATCCCCAGCTACATCATCCCAGCCAAAGCTTTGTCTAGCTGGGTTTTGAAAACCTCCAAAGATGGAGCTTCCACCACCTCTCTGGTTAACCTGTTTCAGTGCTTTACTATCCTCCTAGTGAGAAAATTCTTCCTAACATCTAACCTAAACATCCCTTGCTGCAACTTGAGACTGTTGCTCCTTGTTCTGTCATCTGCCACCATTGAGAACACTAGCTCCATGCTCTTTCAAACCCCACTTCAGGTAGTTGAAGGCTGCTATTGATTCCCCTCTCAGTCTCCTCTTCTCTAGACAAAATGGGCCCAGTTCTCTTAGTCTTTCCTCATAAAGACATGTCCCTCATCCCCCTCATGTTTTTGTTGTCCTCTGCTGGACTCTCTCCAGTTTGTCCACATCCTTTCTGTAGTGGGGGGGTCCAAAACTGAACACAGTACTCCAGATGTGGCCTCATCAGTACTGAACAGAGGGGAAGAATCACTTCCCTTGACCTACAAGCAACATACCTACCAATGCAGCCCAGTATGCCATTAGCCTTGTTGGCAACAAGGGAACACTGCTTATTGTCCACTGTATTCACTGTATTGTAATTCAGCTTATTGTCCACTGTAACCCCTGGGTCCTTTTCTGCACAAGTGATACTGCCCAGCCAGTCAGTCTGCAGCCTGTACTGGTACATGGGATTGTTCTATTCTAAGTACAGGACTTTGCACTTGTCCTTGTTGAATCTCAGGAGGTTCCTTTTGGCCCAATCCTCCAATTTGTCTAGGTCACTCTGAACCCTACCCCTACCCTTCAGCATATCTATTACTTCCTCCAGCCTGGTGTCATCTGCAAACTTGCTGAGGGTGCACTCCATCCCATCTTCCAGGTCACTGATGAAGACATTGAACAAAACCAGCCCCAGGATTGACCCCTGGGGCACTCCACTTGATATCAGCTGCCAACAAGACATCGAGCCATTGATTACTACTCTTTGAGCCCAATGATCAAGCCAGTTTTCTATTCACTTTACAGTCCGTTCATCCAACCTGTACTTCCTTAGCTTGCCTGTGAAAATGTTGTGGGAGACCATATCAAAAGCCTTGCTAAAACCATGGTACACCATATCCACCAGTCTCCCCACATCCACAGAGCCAATCATCTCATCATAGAAGGCAATCAGGTTAGTTAGGCATGACTTGCCCCTGGTGAACCCATGCTGACTGTTCCTAATCACCCTTTTCTCCTCCAAGTGCTTAGAAATGGATTTGTTGAGGATCTGCTCCATGATTTTTCCAGGGACTGAGGCGAGGCTGACTGGTCTGTAGTTCCCTGGATCCTCCTTTTTTCCTTTCTTAAATATGGGCAACATGTTTGCCCCTTTTCAATCATCTGGGACCTCTCCTGATTGCCATGAGTTTTCAAAGATGACAGCCAGTGGCTCTGCAATCACATCAGCCAACTCCCTCAGCACCCTTGGGTGTATCCCATCCAGTTCCATGGACATCCAGCTTTTCTAAGTAGTCCCTAACCTGTTCATTCACCACTGAGGGCTCATCACTTCCTCCCCAAACTGTACAATAGTCTGGGAGCAGACCTTGCCTGTGAAGACTAAGGCAAAAAAGGCATTGAACACTAGGGCTGTGCAAAACAGCACCATTCTGATTCGACTCCATTTCGACATTTTGACGGAACAGTGTTTTGTTTCACCCCATCCTCATCAATAAATTAAGTGACTGTGGCATTGATGCCTGCACAGTTGGATGGGTAAAAAATTGGCTGATGGGGCACACCCAGAGAGTAGTGGTGGATGGGTTGTACTCAACCTGGCAAGATGTGAGCAGTGGGGTACCCCAGGGCTCAGTCCTCGGGCCCGCACTGTTTAACATCTTCATCAGCGACTTGGACGAGGGGGTGGAAAGCACACTGTCCAAGTTTGCTGATGACACTAACATGTGGGGCGAGGTGGACACACTTGAAGGGAGAGAGAGGCTGCAACTAGATTTAGACAGACTACAAAAGTGGGCAGACGAGAATAGGATGGGGTTAAGCGTAGACAAATGCAGGGTGCTGCACCTTGGGAGAAGGAATCCACAGCATACATACAGGCTGGGGAGTTCCCTTCTTGAAAGCACAGAGGCAGAAAGGGATCTTGGAGTCATTATTGACTCCAAGATGAACATGAGCCGTCAATG
>NW_005841838.1:1274021-1282201 GCF_000455745.1 Alligator sinensis
GATGTGTCCAGCCTGGAGAGGGTTTAGAGGAGGGCCACCCGCTTGGTGAGAGGGCAGCAGGACAGGACCTACGAGGAGAGAATGAAGGACCTGAACCTGTTCAGCCTCAGCAAGAGGAGGCTGACGGGGGACCTGGTGGCCGCCTACAAGCTCATCAAGGGGGATCAACAGCAAATAGGCAGAGCTCTTTTCTCCCCAGCACCACCTGGGGTGACAAGGAACAATGGTCATAAGCTGATGGAGAATAGGTTTAGGTTGGAGATCAGAAGGCAGTATTTTACAGTTAGGGTGGCTAGATGATCTGTTCAGGTCCCTCCTGACCCTAGCTACTATGAAACTATGAGTTTCATTTAGTTTTGAAAGCACTGTTCCATTTCGTTTTGTCAAAATTGTTTTGCTGCTTCAATGCTGTTCCAATGTTTCGTCCACAGGTTATTATGAGCAAACATAAAATGCAGCGGACAGGCAGACTAGGGGCTCACCTGCACCCCCAGGAGGGCTGCAGGGGCTGTGCCAGAGCCCTCCTGGGGATGTGTGAGCCCCCAATTTGCCTGCCAGATGAGAGAAGCTGGGTGCTGCCACCTGGAACCAGTGCCAGGAAGATTGCTGCTGCCGCCGGTCCCAGGCAGCAGCACTTGGTTCCTCTCATCCAGCAGGCAGATTCGGGGCTTGCCTGCACCCCCAGGAGGACTGAGGGGACTGTCTTGGAGTTCTTCCAGGGGTTCAGGCCCCAAATCTGCTTGCCAGATGACAGCTCCTGTCAGCTGGCAGGCAGATTAGGGGCATGCACCCCTAGGAGGACTGTGGCACAGCCCCCACAGCCCTCCAGGGGGTGCCGGTGGGCCCCTAATCTGCCTGCTAGCTGACAGGAGCCGGATGCTGCCACCTAGGGCCAGTGGGGCTGGGGCAGATCAACTCATTCAGAGACCTGCCGCCCCGATCCTGGGGTGGGGGAAGGTCCCCACATGAGCTGATCTGCCCCGGCCCCTTACTGGAGCCAGCTTGAGGTGGGTGCAGGTCCCAGGACAGATCAGCTCATGTGGGGGGCCCTCCCCCGCCACGGGATCAGGGTGGCAGGTTCCTGTACAAGCTGATTTGCCCTGGCCCTGTACTGGAGCTGGCTCCAGGTGGGTGCAGGGCCCAGGGCAGATCAGCTAATGTGGGGACCCTCCCCTGTCCCAGAATTGGGGCAGCGGCTCCCCACACAAGCTGATCTGCCCCGGCCCTGTAGTGGAGCTGGCTCGAGGTGGGGTACGGGTGAGCCCCCGATTTGCCTGCTGGCTGACGGAAGGTGGGTGCTGCCACCTGGGACTGGTGCTGAAGCCAGCAAGCCTGGCTTTGGAACTCAAAACGTTTCAAAACTTTCAAAATGTTTCAAGTTCCCTTGTTTCATTTCAAAGCTGTTTTGAAGCCTTTTGTTTCATTTTGATTTTACTGTTTTGCACTTGAAACACATCAAAACAGCTTCCAAATGAAACGCCGGGTGAAATTTCATACAGCCCTATTGAGCACTTCAGCCTTTTATGCATCCTCTGTCATAAGGCTGCTCACTCATTCAGTAAGGGACCCACACTTTCCCTGATCTTCCTCTTGCTACCAACATTCTTGTAGAAAAACTTCTTGTTACGCGTCACATCGCTTGCTAGCTGCAACTCCAATTGCATTTTGGCCTTCCTGACTTCATCCCTGTATGCCTGAGCAATGCTCTTACGTTCTTCCCTAGTTGTTTGTCCAAGTTGTGCGGGCCGGGAGCGATCCAGGCCCTTTTTGTGCTCTGCACGGGCTGTGGCCAGCAGCCCGGTCACGCAGGGTCGGAGAGAACGGGCGACACGCTAGAATTAGTTACGGATGCGTAATGGTTGATTTAAAGATTGTTTACTTACACTGAAGATGGTCACGGTGTAGGCTGGACAGTTTTCCAGGCACAGCTCTGATTAAATCCCTGTTTGAGGACTACGACAAGCTCTCTCTCTCCCATGGAGTTGTTGAAGCTCCATGGGTCCGTTTATTCTCTCTCCCACGAAGTTTGCTAGGCTCCATGGGTCCTTTTGTTCACTCACACGAAGTTTGCTAGGCTCCGTGGGTCCTTTTGTGCACAGGGAAGAGGGATACGTCGAGGATTGCACTCGGTGACGGGGAGAGGCTAGAGGCTGATCAGACCCCTGTTGCCTGCTTTAAATGCGCTGGGTCCAATAGGCTCCGCAGCGCTTAGAGATCTTCACACAGCGTGAAGTCTCCTCCTCCTGGTGTTCGTGGAGTCCTCCAACTTGGGCGGAAACCACTCAAGCTTCTTATACGGCTAGCAAGCCAATCACTAGCCGCCACGTGTGAATAATTTCACGCAAGCCAATAATGGGGCTCGAATTAGAATACGAATTGCGGGAACTCTTTGCACAGAGCATTTCTTAGATGCAAAAAGAAATGCACCATGCAAAGAAAACTACAAATTGGCGGGAAATTCTCCCTTGCACCGGGGTTCTCCTTTACAGCAGAAAACTCCGCTGTGCAAAGAAGCTGCAATTTAGCGGGAAAATAATTTAGCAGTGCCAAAGCACACACAAAAACAAAAATCACAACTTTGGGTTGTGACACAAGTTTCCTCTTCTTATAAGCTGTCTTTTTGTGATTTAGTTTACTGAGGAGTTCCCTGCTAAGCCAAGCTGGTCTTGTGCCATACCTGCTAGTCTTCCTGATGCACAGGGGGATGGTTTGTTCCTGCACTCTCAGTAAGGCTTCTTTAAAGTACTGTACAGCCAGCTCTCCTGGACTCCTCTCCCCCTTAGACTGGCTTCCTAGGGGATCCTGCTCATGAGTTCTAAGTCAAAGTCTGCTTTTCTGAAATCCAGGCTCCTTACTCTGCTGCTCTCCATCTTTCCTTTCCTCAGGATCATGAACACTATCATCTCGTGGTCACTGTTGCCCAAGCCACCATCCACTTCTACATTTCCTACCAATTCTTCCCTGTTTATGAGCAGCAGGTCAAGAAGAGCATGGCTCCTACTTGGCTGCTCTAGCATTTGCACCAGGAAGTTGATCCCAATATTCTCCAAAAACTTCTTGGATTGCCTGTGCACTGCTGTATTGCCTGGATTTGTGTGCTGCCAGGATGTACCTCAATCTCTTTACACTGACTGAGGAAGAAATTTAAAATCTCAACTATTATATCACATACATGACCTTTTGGAAATTAACACAACCCACACCACACCCTATCACCACCCACTTCTCCCACCCGGCATCAGTGACGATACATGGGGGGTGCATGTGTACCCCCTGAGATCGCCGGTGCGCCCCCTGTCAGCCAGTTTTCCTAGGCGGGGGGGGGGGGGGGGGGGGGGGGGCGGTGCCGGGGGGGGGGGGGGGGGGGGCGGGGGCAGGCGAGAGTGCTGGTGCCCCCCGTGAGAGCACCGGCCAGGAAGTGAGGGCTCTCCTGGAGGTGTCAGCAGTGTGCCTGGAAGTGTCAGTGGTGCACTGCTGCCACTCATAGGTTGGCAGGATCAGCTGCGGGACCCCGCTTCCCTCAGTTGGTGGGATTGGCCATGAGGACCCCCTCCCCAGTCGATGACTGGCCACTGGTGGGGACAAGTTTCCCCCCCCGCCCCGACTCAGGAGGCACCAGTCGCCCATGTCTGGCATGATGAGCAGCCATCTACAGGTGGCCAAGTGGGCAGAAGGCAGCCAGGACTTGGATCTGGAGCCCTTTGTGCTGGGGCAGGAGCAGCCTGGCTGCAGCTTATGGCTTGCTTGACTGGGCATCTGCTGCCTAGCATGTGTCCCAATGGCTTCCTTGCACTATGTCCTGCCCAGAGTGGACAGGAGGAGGAGGAGTTGCTGGAGGCAGAGGGAGCTGAGCAGTACCCAGGCAGCTGCAGCTGCATTTAGTACTGTGTACCAGCTTGCAAGGGATAATGAGTACTCTCACAAAAATGTCAGGGGGCCTGGATCAAATCCCTAGCCTGATTGGGTAAACTGGGTAGTGATTTCTCTGACATCCCATTCCTTATTTTCATTAGTGTTTGTTGAAACAACCCTTCTGACTTAGCTGTTGCATGTTATCTTGCACCCAGATATGTGTGAGGGCTTATGTGATGATTTATTGGCTCGTAAATCTCAATGCCCCTTGTGAACAGTTGATAGAACTTATTATTTATTTTTATTTCTTCCAGGCAAACAACACAGAAAATGCCAACCTACTTTCACAAACAATTGAAGATATACTGATGTCATAGCATGAACCATGCAGAGGCAGCAGTTTAACAGGCTATTTTTTACAAACTCTCCCTGCCTGAGAAGGAATTGTTTGTATTATACATCTGGGCTCATGTTTCAGTGCTCTCTTCTTCTTTCTATTAGGCTTGTATTGCTTTAGTCAGACAGCATGCCATCTTTCTAGCTTTTTGCTTCAAGTCATTCTGGTGAAAATGGCCATATTGCTTTTTAAAAAAAGAATAGTTCTCAGTGTACAAAGATCAGTGAGTTCAGTCCTTAGCTGGTGTAAGTGATTAGGAAGAGAGTGCAGACTGGATTACCATTGCTGGAGCAGGCATAGCATCCTGGACCCTCAATAGCTGATTCAAATTCAGCGTTGCATTAAGTTTGCTATTCTATGTATATGCCAAACAGAGGCCTTCAGAAGGCCCAGTCAGAGAATGAAGGTAGCCAGCTCACCTTGCATTTAGCAAAGGGCAGAATTGTCTGAGAGCAGGTTTCAGGCCTCAGGTTGAGAGGAATAATTGGGGCCTTAGGAATGCAGGAGTATTTCTTTTTTAGTGTTCTGAAGAACACATAAGAAAGTAAAAGATGAAGTAATATTTTAACTACAAAAGTGGGAAAACTCACAGCTACTATTGACATTCCATTCTTGATGGCCCCTGCTGTGTATGTGTTTAGTAAAGATCTTTGAATACTGCAAACTCTGAAGAACCATATATGTTTCCATACCGAACACAAAAAGACACTTTTTGGAACCTGTTCAATACTCACTATGCACATTTAGCTCTTGCTGATGTCAATGTCAATCGTGTGTATAACAAAAGACCCTTGAAGATGGCCTTTGATTCTTAACTATAAAAGTATTTGCTTGAATAGGTAGAAGTTACACCTGTTGGAAGATACAATAGCTACTGACTTCAATTAACCTGATTTTCATCACTACCCTGGCATTTAAGTTGGTTTATCTCTAGCTTGTATTTATCAATTTGCCTCAGTAAGTTAAAATCAGTTGAGCCTGCTCATTTATCAGAGAGACATATATAAATTAAGGTCTGGCCCTTTACAAATAAAAGGGATAGAAGGGAAATATACATTTCAAGATTATTTTAAGTCTATTCAATTCCATTCCTAACTACTACCATGCCATTTTAAAATCCCTTGTCATGCTTAGTCTTGATTTTTTGTCAGTTAACAGTTAAACTTAGAGAAATGTTTTATTAATATTAGACATAATTACCATGTAAGCAGCAGTCCTAGTAGTCCAGATGGTTTGCAGAAACAGGTAAGATGACAACCTAATAAGGCAGTGCACCTAGCTGGGATAAAATGCAACAAAAAGTATGAGATACTTTGCATATTTGGCCTTCAGTTATTTAAAGGGGTGGGGGAGAAAAGATGGATAGAGTGGAGCCAAATTGCAGAAAGCCAACAAACCCAGCACTTTATGTGAAGCAGAAGGCAAAAGAAAGTCAGTGGAAGGACTGGAAGAAAACAGAATCTGGCTCAGAGTTCTGCGGTGCTTGGATCTGAGATTTTGCTTCTGGCCTCTGTAAGGGTAAAGCACAGGAAGAGTTACAGTATATTTGTTGATAGCAATTGAATCTGACTATGCAGGAGAGCATGAGGACCAACTTTCTATCCTCTCACATTAGCATGCCAAAGTTAGTGTTCTGACCTACTCAAAAATTGAAACTAGAACAGTTTCTAGCTCTTGTATTTATAGGGAATTTATAAAAGCACCAGGGCAGATTCTCACCATGGCAATTCAAAAGAAACTGCCCCATCCTGGTATATTTCCACACACTTCAACATTAGACCTTTCCAGTTCTTGCTTCTCAAAGGGAATTAATGTATCCAGTTCTCTGTGTAACACTTGAAACCTGAGTCCCAGCTAGAGTGCCACTTGAAGTCTTCTTGTACCATATTAATCCAAAAGCAAACATTAATAACTTATCTCTTATACTGCAAAGAGGTATTGTAAAATAGGGTTAATTCCTGTGAGATGTCTGCGAGCCAGATTCTCTTCTCATCAAACTTTACACCAGTTTCATGCTACTTAATTCTACTATATAATCAATGTACTCCTAAATTACACCAACGTATTCAAAAGTGAGCCTCTTGTTCTTTCATTACAAAGCATGCTTTACAGTGTTATAATTTGTTATTCTATTTTAACTTTTACCATAGATTATTTTAAAGATTTCACTGAAGTTATGTGAAAAAAAAGCTGTTGTTCTCCAAATTTTCTATAGGGCTTAATATGTGAAGTTATTTTGCTGCTACCCTTGATTTTAATGAGTCAGCAAAAAGTCATTTTAACAGAGGCAGTGCTCATAAGGCCCCATTTTCTAGCCACTCTACAAATGAAATGCAGTAAAGAACTGGCTAGATGCTAACCTGGTGAAAACTGGAATGGCTCTATTGAAGCTACGCTTGTTTATACCATCTGAAGATCAAGACTAGGATTTCACAGATTTCATAGACATGAGGGCTGGAAGGGACCTCGGAAGATCATCGAGTCCAACCCCCCGCCCAAAGCGTAGGAAGTCAGCTGGGGTCATAGGATCCCAGCAAGATAAGCATCCAAATTTCTCTTGAAGACATTCAATGTGGGTGCTTGAACCACCTCTGATAGCAGGCTATTCCAGACGTTGGGGGTTCGGACAGTAAAGAAATTCTTCCTTATGTCCAGCCTGAAACGGTCTTGCAGTAGTTTATAACTGTTCGACCTCATCATCCCTTGGGGCGCTCCGGTGAACAAATGTTCCCCCAGATACTGGTGGTCATCCCCTGATAAACTTATAGGTGGCCATCAGATCACCCCTGAGCCTGCGCTTTTCCAGGCTAAATGGCTCTCAGCCTGTCGTTGTAAGGTTTGTTTTCCTGACCTCTGATCATGCACGTGACTCTTCTCTGGACTCTCTCAAGCTTCTCCACATCCTTTTTGAATTGTGGAACTGGATGCAATACTCCAGCTGCGACCTCACCAAGGTTGAGTACAATGGGAGAATGACATCCCGGGATTTGCTTGAGAAGCATCTGTGGATGCAAGCAAGTGTTTTGGTCGCTTTACTAGCCGCAGCATTGCATTGAAGGCTCATGTTCATCTTGTGGTCAATGATGACCCCCAAGTCTCTTTCTTCCATAGTGCTAGCCAACATAGCACTACTGAGCCTATAAGGATGCTGCAGGTTTTTCCTTCCAGGGTGGAGAACCTTGCATTTTTCAGTATTAAACATGATCAGGTTCTCATCTGCCCATTTGCTGAGCCTGTCCAGGTCAGTCTGGATCGCCCGCCCCCATGTCTTCTGGTGTGGATGCTTTGCCCCAAAGTTTGGTGTCATCGGTGAACTTGGCCAGTCCGCTTCTGACTCCAATGTCCACATCATTAATGAAGATGTTGAACAATATGGGTCCAAGGACAGAGGCTTGGGGGACCCCACTGGTCCCAGAGCACCATGACGACTGACTTCCGCCAATTCCCACCCTCCTCATGGAGCCAATTTTCCAGCCAGTGGATCGTGGTGGACCCAAGGCCACAACTGGCCAGTTTGGCCAAGAAAGAGGTGATCATGGGATACCAGATCAAAGGCTTTTTTGAAGTTAAGATATATGACATCAATCTATTCTTCCTTGTCCAGGTTATAGGTCACCTGGTCATAAAAGGAAATGAGACTGGTCAAGCAAGACCTACCCACAACAAACCTGTGCTGGCTATCCCTCGGGATGTTGGCCTCAGCCAGTCCATTAAGGATGGCCTCTTTAATAAACTTTTCTAAGACCTTCCCCGTGATAGAGGTCAGGCTGATGGGCCTATAGTTTGCTGGATCCACTTTCCTCCCTTTCTTGAAAATAGTCACCACATTGGCCTTCTTCCAGTCTTCGGGCACTTCACCAGAGCACCAGGAGATCTCAAAGATCCGTGCCAGAGGCTAAGCTATGATGCTCGCCAGCTCCTTGAGTACCCT
>NW_005841838.1:1283572-1295084 GCF_000455745.1 Alligator sinensis
CCCCCCATCCCCCAGCAGGCTTAGTTTAAAGCCCGGTGGAGCAGGTCAGCCAGTCTGGCTGAGAAGAGCCTCCTCCCCAGCGGAGAGAGATTGTGAACCTGCCAGAAGCATGAAGGGAAGGAGTGTAGCTGACTTCAAGGAGACCCTTGAGAGTACATCGATAAAAAGTGGCCTTCGTAGTGCCTGCCCTCTGAGGATTACATTGATGCAGACTCTTATAAATAAAGCTTCACACTAGCCCCTATAGAGTAGGAGTATAATATACCCATTTCTGAGGTAGAGAGAAGTTAAATGGCCAGTGCCTGGATGTCCTGTGTACCCTTTGCTCCAATTAACTTCAAGTTAAGTTGTGGGATGGTATCCCTAATGACTTGCCAAAGTTGAAACTGCAAAAGAATCCTTCCAATAACTGAACAAGTGCTAAATACAATATTTAGTTCCACAAAAGTACTTCATCTTCAGACCACTTAACGAATATTAACTAGTTAATCCTTTTAACCCCCTGGAGAGAAGTTGGTTTGATTATCCATACTCAACAGACTTAGGGTAGGAAAACAAGATAAATAATTTGTTCAAGGGCACAGAAAATATTGTCAGAGCTCAGATTAAAATTCTAGGATACCTGCTACTTGCTTAATTCGTACTACTATTCTGTATGTACCAAACTTGTGTATGGCACTTATCTTCTATTATTCTATTTTAATGATACAAGAAACTTTCGACGCTGATTTGGTTGTTTTTAAAAGCAAAACAGCCACTGAATTCACCAGGAATTGTTCTTGATCAAGAACCTCAAGATTTTGTTTATATGGCTCATGAAAGTAGAAGATTTAGTTCTATCCAGGATTGTGTGGCTAGATACAGTCTTTTCATAGACAACATGTAAGTGTCAATAGTGGGGTAGTATAATTCCGTGCTGCTGCTGCCACCCCCACTGCTGCTGGGCACTGGCTGTGGCTGAGTGCAGACCTGTGCCCCATGCCCCACCATTGGCACAGAAATCTGGCAGGACACATTCCCCTCTGTGTCCCCCCCCGGCCCCAATCACCTATGAATCTTTTTTAAAAACCTCTGCAAATGCATCTCAGTCTACAGCTGCAACAAACACCCCTGCTCTTGTAGTCCAGGATTCTCTGGAGGACAGACTGTCAATTATGTTGAAATATTCATATTTTGGGACTGATATACAGCACAAGGTAATGAGAACTAGGATTATATTAGCAAATTATTCCCATTTGCGACGAGGCAATATCTGGAACAACTATAAAAGATGTAAGAGAACACTCTTTTTCAACCCTAAGACAAGCAAAACATCTTTGATTAAAACGCACTTGAACTGTGTGATTGAACTGTAAAAGTCTATGAAGCAAACTAATGAGCCACCTATTTCCACTTCTTTTAAATTAAGAGACATCTGTCAGAAGCTATCAACAGCAGTAGCCAGCTGAGCTAAAATACTGGAAAAAGAAGCCTGTTATGTTGAACCATTTTTTTTACTTTAAGTATTTTTGTTTCTGTGTGTCCCAGCTGAGTAGAGGGTTAACTTTAGAAACATGACTGCAGTGAATGAGTCCAAGACTGTCTGAAAAGCCTGACACAGCAAGCTTTTTTTTTCCCTTTTGCATCCCATGATGCTCTGGGAAAAGGGGAACTAAATACTGAAGTGATTCATAACTGCCTTCAGGAGTGCAAACTATCTACTGGCAGCCTGCTGCTCTCTCAAATAATGAGTGGCAGTAAGCAGAGAATTGCCTGCCAGCAGCACCAATTTACTTGGTGCTAAATACTGAAACCTCAGGACAGTCTTCTGCTTTCATTTATGTACTAGTGAGATTTTTTAAGAGCCTTCTGGTATTCTGGCTACAGTAGAGCAATCTAGCCTTTTAGGTCATTTGACATGTAGAATAAGCATCATGAGCTCTCCTAGTTTTGTTTTTCAAATTTACTTAATAGGCTTTTTCATTCTATTGGCTGGTGCCAAACAATTCACTGCATAAATCCAGTGTGCTGTATTCAGACTCTGAGCTGTGATCGGTCACCTAAACCATCTCATTTTGCTTCCATTCATAGACTAGATGATTATTACTTACAGGATTCAACAGTGCAACCACATTTTGGAAGGCAGACCTCTGTCCCCAGCTGAAGCCTTATTGACATTAACACCAGCACAGATTCAGATTGTTCTCAATCTGGATTTTGGATTGAGGATCAGTGGCTTCCATGTAGCTCACAAGAAATGCTAGCTCTTGAGTAGCTCACAAACTGTGCTATTTCATTCCCATATTTATTTGCTTCTATATCTGTATTCCCATATTCTTTCTTTCTTTTTTTGGGTGCTTTAACTAAATTCTTCACAGCAGGGATTGTCTGTCATGCATGTGTAGTGCCTTGTATAATAGGTCCTCTATGCCAAACGGTGCCTTCAGGTTCTCTACACCAACATAAATATTCACTATTGTAACTCTGAATCTCAGGGAAAGATAGTAATTTGAGGAAATGATGTAAAGAAGACAGATTAGGATAAATGGAACTTTTTTCTCTGGTCATTGTTTAAAATATTGTTCTATGAAACTTTATGTTCCTCTTAAGTATTAGGTCAGATTGTGCTATCCTTACAGTAAAACCATTATATGCAAGTAATCCCACTGGCCTCAGTGGAGCATTGTGTGTAGTCAATTACTACTCAAGATGAGTAAGGGCCACACTGCATTGCCCTTTCTTTCAAGGTACAGAGTTTATGTTTTCCCACCATATTCTGATGGTACAGCCCCTGCTCCAAAGAGCACAGCTTGTTTAATTACTATGTCAGAGACCTGACATAAGTTAGTGGAAAACTTGTTCCCAGGGTCCAGCAACATTCTATTCCACGCAGAAGGTATTTTTGTGTCCGTGCACCACTGGCGTGTCGTTTTGGTAAAGTTATATCTATGCAGTCACACATAACATCATATATAAGCAAATGTTTAACTCTGAAAGTATTTGATCACACAAGCTTGGAAACCCAGTTGCTAAAGCATTCATAGAAAAAATAAAAGGTGTGCATGTGGCTGTATTTTAAAGACACCATGAAAGAAACTGCTTAACATCATTCAGCTAATTCTGTCTGGGGTGCCGGTGCATAAGTCACATCACCTATTGTGCCACTCAAGGAAGTTAAGAAGGTAGGAGTTCCTTTCTCTCTTCTATTTCCTACCCTTCTACCATGCTATGGAATATTGTTTTTGTGACTGTACATATGCCCTACTATAGAGCATTTATTTATTTAGCTGCCCTGCTTCCTGAAGTCCCTTCTCAGCATCAGATGAAACAAGTCCTCTGACTGCAAAAGTGTATGCTATAGATCTTTGATTTAGTTAGTCTAAAGTGCAAATCTACCCTGACTTCTGTCTGACTTCAGACTAACATGGCTAACTACCTGTCTCTCTACTTATGCCCCAACACATCTGTGGTCACTTCCCAAACAATAAATTACTCTCTCATAGTCAGTCACATAATTCTACAGATATATGGCTATATCATATCTTCTGCTGTTATGCTATTGTTGCAGGAATGAATGGACTAATATGCAATAAAGGAAGATAGATCTAGGAGAAAAACTGAGCTCACTACTGATCTAATATGCATTGTTAGTACACCATAGCTCTGTTAAAACTAAAATTTTGCCAGTGGACAAGCACCCATATTAAGTCTTTTGATTTTTCATGTAGGCTACTTCTGGTTTATTTTGGCTTACACTTGTATATGGGGAAATATGATGCTGTCATTTGACTGGCTCCTTTTTTTATCCAGTTTGTATTTGATCAATTCCTCTCTAGCAAAGACACCAGAGAACAAGGTGACTGTGGTGGTGTGGGTTTTTTTTTTGGGGGGGGGGACAGTTGGGGATGGGGAATTGTGCTAATAAACACATGAGATCCCTCTGTCCCTTTGGTGAAATACCATCTTCCTTCAATCCTCCACAAACCTCTTCTCAGACAGAAGGCAAAAGGGAAATTTTCTTGTGGGGGCACTTACAAATCTGGCCATGACATTGATAAAACATTTCAATGGTCAAGTTTTCAGATATGGCCAGCTACTGCATTTATGTTTTCTTCTAAGAGATCTTTTACGTCATTGTAACTAAACCCCAGGAAATCCTATATTCTTACAATTGTTTTCTCTATTTATCATTAAATCCAGTTCCCAGTGACAGCCTCCATATGGGAATAAAATAGCTCTGCAAAGCAATCTGCAATTAGCATATTCTCTACATGTCCCAGTAATCATATCCCTAAAGACTACACTAGAGATATCACACTGCTCTCATTATTATTGTGATCTCACAGGAAGAAAAGAAGCAAAACATCAAAATTACTCATCTGCCTCATTCATTGTTTAGCAGACAACCTGTGCATCATTTAACCTTCTAATTTGCCAACATTTAACAGTACCTTCCAAATGTATAAGGGACCAAAATGTGGTCCATCTATATTTTGCTGGGTTTTACACCATCATCAAAAGGAATCAGAACTCATGGTAGAGGTGGTATCTTTTATTAGATCAACTAGATTTTTGAAAAATATATTCTTTAATTGCAAGCTTTCAGGCACACCATAATCAACACATCAAAATGGCTTCTTTTAAAACTAGTTTTTAAGGTTTCTTCACTGTGGAAATTAAAATGATCCACTTTTCTATTCTGTTCAAGGATGGGAGCTCTGGTCAGACTGTTGGGGGATTGTGGACTTGAGGGAAAGTTTTCTCCCTGGATTTCTTTTGAGGTGCCAGGAAAAGGAGGGTCAGGTTGAAGGAATCCCAAGATGCCCTCTTTGCTATCTATAATGCTGGCCCTAGAGGACTCTTAGATTATTTTTTGTTATCTCCATGCCCTGAAATCCCTTTTCCTCAGATGGCTTAAAAAGAACTAAGGTTTTTTTGGATTCAAGTTATTTATTCAACTTTACTATAATATCTGTGTTTTATGTATAATATTCCAATTTAAACATGAAGCTAAAGAGATAGCAAGGCACAGAAATGCAATAGCCCCTAGTCTCAGCTTCATGAGGATTATTTTGCTCCATGCTAGCAGGGTCACTGGTCACAGGTTCCATGGGCCACTTAAAGAAAGCTTGTTTCGCTGCAGACCCGCTCAACACAACAAGCCATACACCACACATTGTATTTAGTGTAGTCAGTGAGACTTAGAGGAGGGGGCATAAACCCTTGATATCTCAGTAGTTTTTATCAGCCATAATGATCTGTTAGGGTCATTAGCAACCTGGCTTCTCTGAATTAAAACGGGCAGCTATAATGTATGTCTGGTCTAGGATCAAGGAGCACCCAGGTAACGTACAGCTCTCCACCTAAGTTGCACTGTGTGCTTCTCAGCCACAGCCACAGCTTGGGCCAATTTATTTGTTAAGACAAAATTCTTATAATCTTTAAAAAAGTTTATACTAATGAGGTATGTCATTATACCCCTCCACCTGAATAATTTGCTACTCTGTATAGTAATGTAACAACATCTACCTTTGTCCACATTATGGGCGCATCTACAGGAGACACTGTGCAGTAGTCTAATAACACTGTGCAGTAGTATGCCAGTCAAAAACTGTACTAATACACTACTGTGCAATTTTATTAGGCTACTGCGCAGTAAGCATCATGAAAAAAACATGCACCAGCACTACTACGCAGTAGTATGAGTTAGAATCATAGAAAATGAGGGTTGGAAGGGGCCTCAGGAGGTCATCTAGTTCAACCCTCTGCTCAAAGCAGGACCATCCCCAACTAGATCATCCCAGCCAAAGCTTTGTCTAGCTGGGTCTTAAAAACCTCCAGGGATGGAGATTCTATAACCTCTCTGGGTTACCTTCATTAAGCAAGTACTACACTTGATCTGAGCCCACAAGAGGCCAAGAAAACTAAATGTGCATTAACTACTGTGCATTAATGAATGTGTAGACATGTCCTATGTGACTAGAAGTATTCAGAGAAACAAACTGGGTACCTTAAGATCCAGAATAACCAGGTCCACTCCCCTCTTCAAGTCACACTTCTGATCTCTAGTGTTGAAACCGAGACTCTACAAAAGCCTACTCCAAATCCCATTAAGATAGATAGAAGTTTTGAAATAATTTTAGCAGGTTCTGAATCGGTCCTAAGAAAGGACACTGATTGAAGTACAGTAATATTTGAGGTAGATCTTGGATACCGTTCCACCAGATGTTACTGTTTGACATGCTTAAATAAACAACTTAAACTCTTATCAAGAAATTACAGCATTTACAATTTGTGGACAATGTATAATGTAGGACATTCATTGCACTGTGGATAATATTATTGCCAAAGTGTGTGGTTATTTTCCTTCCAACTTCCTTGAGTCGTTTAAGACAATCATTGTACTTTTAAAAATCCATATTCTATTACTGATGTCAGTAATGTGCATTTGCATGTTTATTAACCATTACATAATTTACAAACCATTGTAAACCGTTTTTTTTTTAAATCAAGAAAGCCTTGTCATCAAGTTACCTTATCCATTTCCTTTCTTTACTACAAGTATATGCACCTCGGCTTGATATAAGTCTATAGGAATTTTCCCACAATCTTCACTGGACGTTGGCTTAAAACACAGCTGAAGAACACATTTATTGGTTATTATCAACACACAACATACAACTTCTTAATTATGGTCAGTGGCTGGCTGGCTCTTTTGTATTGCACACAAGTTTATTTACTGAATTATAAGAGTGAGAAATTAAATAATTTTGAAAGTCAAGAAATTTAACTCAGGATTTTCTTTTTCTTTTTGAAACAAAGCAATTTGTTGACTACAGTTGTTCAGGGTGAGCACAGGCCTGGCTTCTCCAGCCTACCACTCCCCAAGAGATCTAGTACCACTGACCTAAAATACAACAGAAAAATTGCAGTTCTACTTTCACCAGAATCAACCAGTTCAGGGAACTGCAACTAACTGCTTGATGATTTCTCACGAAGGTAACTGGATTGCACACAACTTTTGTGTGTGAATTCCCCTTGTGTTTGTGGACATTAAATGGAGAACTAGGACCAAAAGATCCTTTGTGCAGAGAGATACCCAGTCTACTGCCATCATGGCCATTTGCTTAGCTTATTTAGAAAAGAGCCCCGACATATATTACCTGTTTTTTCTTTGTGTTATGATGTGCAGAGTTGGCCTTCAAGATCCCCTGTCATGGATTATTGTCTCTTGCATCCTGCTACGTTTCCTATCATAAAACACCTTCAATTTTCAGGTCTCTCTCTGGGAAGCACAGTTGCTAGAATACCCTGAATATGGGACATGATTGGCAGGAATCCAGCCTGCCCTTAAAAAGAAAGAACCAATGTACAAATCCGTATGTACAGTATAGAGGACATATAAAAAGTACAATATGGAAAGACAGGACAATGTACAAATCTATATGTACAGTATAACCCAGATTATCCATATCTGTGTGATTCTTGATCTACTTAATTTACAGTGGGTTGCTGAGTTAAAGACAAGCCACTCAGCTGATGCCTCAGGCCTTTCCTTCAAAGGGTACCACTTCTCTGATCAGATGAAGCTCACTAGTGGTCCCATACAGCTGATCAGAGAAATGTACCCTTTGAAATAAGAGTTGCAGCAAACAGCTAAAGCACCTTTGGGGTTCTCACAGAGGTTTTTGCTGCAACTTTGTATACCAACCCAATTACTTTGTAGGGAGGGTAAAAACCTAACCCCACAAAATATCCAGGTTCTATATGAGAGAGAGAGAGAGAGAGCGAGCGAGCAAGTGAGAGACAGAGGGATCATGTAGAAATCTCTATACCTGCTGCTATAAAGTGATGGTATTTTGGTGTCTCCCGGGTGACCTGCACATTTCTAATGCTTTCTAAAGCACAAGGAAGATAATCATTGGTTTATGGATGTTAAGAATAGAGAAACAATATTATGACTGCTAAGCCTGACCCATTGCTTGAGGGGCCAGAATGTTTTACCTGATACTTCCTGCATCTAAATACAATAAAATAATCATGAAGTACTTAGTTCTTGTATACTGTTTTCATTTATAGTTTCAAAGCTCTTTACTGAAGAAAACTGTTATCCTGTTTTGCAAATGGGGAAACTGAAGCAAAACAGAGTCAAAATAACTAATAACCAGTATAATACCAGTAATACCAATACTACAACAACATTTCCCGCCCTCAAATTATTGCCCTCCTGGTATGTCAGCTCAAGAAAGCAGGGGACTTAATCAGGGGGAGCAGTAATGTCAAAATAGTAAGAAAAGATCATTTTCACAGCAGCATTTTGGACAAGTTATAGTCAAAGCAATAAAGGACTATAATCAAGGCACAGGCCAGGGATTTAGTCAAAAGGATGGATAGGATGAATTTTAGAAGATTTATATACATGTGGAAAGTCAGGCCCATGCTGAACTACTGTAGCAAACGGGGGATCAATTTATCACTAACATAATATAATTAGTAATAATTAGACAGCATAAATATGATGTTGTAGCTGTGATGGTCCAAAAATTATGGGAGGAGCAAGGATTTTTGGGAATGGCATCTCTTGTTGGACCAACTATGTAGCTTGGATATTAGCAAATAATAAATATTATTAGATAATAATAGTGTATTATTATCTAATAATAGATAAACACAAAGTTAAAAAAAACAAAGAGGAGACATAAGCTCAGTAATAACTGAGTTAAGAGAACTGAGCACAGGTGAATGCAGTAACCAGTGATAATTTACAGAAGAATAGAAACAAACAAATCAAAACCAGAAAACTGATGGTTTTTGGGGGATAGCAGAAGAGAGGGGAATCCATTAAGGAATATGCTAAAATAATGGTTAGAATAGTGTGGAATAGAGGAAAAGCTCTTATTTTATCTATTGAGGATCTGATTTTGAGAAGCGCTGGGCTTGCAAATTCCAGTTAAAATCAACAGAAACTGCAGCTTTGTGTCTGCCTGGAGAAGCAGATAGCACCCACTTTTAATTGCATTACAAAAACACATCTGTTGTTTAATTTGAGAGACAAGATGTCTCATGTACTGGGCACTGTACTGGGAATTAAGAGGCTTAGATTCTATTCCCATGTTGCCAGTTACCTGTTGGATAATCTTGGGAAAATTACTTCTCTACTGTTTTCCTTCTGACCATTGATCTCATCTCATCTGTTACGTGGTAAATGTTTATGGGGAATGAATGATCTCTTACTGCATGTATATGGCTAGCTCAATCCACCGCTGATCTCATTCATGACCTCAGGCTGCTATCGTATTTCATACACAGGCATATGCAATTACATGTAAACACATAGTGAATGTAAGAAAGATTGCCTTTATTTTTTTAATTTAGGAATAAAAATTTATGAGCTGATAGTGTGCCCTTATTGTTAAGGTGGCTAACGGCATAGTGGGCTGCATTAGGAGGAGCATTGCCAGCAGATCAAGGGAAGTGATTATTCCCCTGTATTTGGCACTGGTGAAGCCACATCTGGAGTACTGTGTTCAGTTTTGAGCCCCCACTACAGAAAGGATTTGGACATATTGGAGAGTGTCCAGAGGAGGGTAATAAAAATGGTTAGTGGCCTGGGGCACGTGACTTCTGAGGAGACACTGAGGGACTGAGCTTATTTAGGCTGGAGAAGAGAAGACAGTGGAGGGATTTAATAGCAGCCTTCAACTACCTGAAGGGTGGTTCCAAAGAAAATGGATGCTGTCAGTGGTGGCAGATGAAAGAACAAGGAGCAATAGTCTCAAGTTGCAGCAAGGGAAGTTAAGAGTAGGAAAATTTTCTCACTAAGAGGGTAGTAAAACAAGATCAGGCTAGACAAAGCTTTGGCTGGGATGATCTAGTTGGGGATGGTCCTGCTTTGAGCAAGGGGTTGGACTAGATGACCTCCTGAGGTCCCTTCCAACCCTAATTTTCTATGATTCTATGAACATTGCTCTATGTATCAAATACACTATTTTTTATCCTAACAAAGGTAAGATTCCAGCATCTCCATGTTTCCATTCCAGTGCAGAAATCAGTCCCCACTTTTGGAGACACCTCCCAATTTTTAGTAGTCATTTATCATCCATCATTTATGATGTAATATTTATACTGCACTAACTTTGACTGAACTTTTTAGTTTTGAACATCAACTAGATGGAGTCCTTCCTGGACTAGATGACTTTTAGTCTTTTCCTACAAACCGTAGGAAAAGACTATCAAGCAAAGACTGAGAAGTTATAACTGGAAACAATGATTTTAGGTTCATGATTGATATGATTGTTCTTTGTAGTGAGAGTGAATCTTGTAGCAAGGTAAGCTAGTGGGAACACAATCATAATTTTTATAATGTATTAGGTGCAGCCTGAATCAGGATGGAAACCCCAGCTTGTTAGGTGCTGTACCAGCATGCTGAAGGTATAGGACTCCTGCCTTTAGTAGCTTAGCAACCGCCTGTTTTAAGGAAGTCTTACAAAATTTGTGGGCAGGGACTATTTCTCCACAGAAAGGGGTGTGGGCTTTATTATTTAGCTACATAAGACACTAAGACAGACAGACTTTGTTTGGGTGTTAAATGGACTAGCAACATTTACATGGGCTCCCTTCATTTCTGAAAACTGCAGGCACAGAAACACACATCTGTTTAGAGACCTCTTTTGCATCCAAAATCATGAATTTGCACCTTAATCATTCTGAGCGTATCGCACACGTATCAGCACAACCTCCACGGCATGACCCATTTCATCTGCAGGTACACACACACACTTGGGCAACGCTCATTGCCAGAGCAGCTTTTAGCAGCCATATTCATTTGTGTATGGCCACGAGGCAGTTTGCAATCTCCAGTTCGAAAATCAGGAGCCAGCCTCCAAAACAGGATGGATTTGGCTTAAAACTCATGAGATGAGTTGTTCTGAACTAATTCAAAGAGAGGGATTTTCTCTTCTGGCTTCCTAAGGGGAGTGAGGAGGAGCACTGGCCTCCGAGACACGAGAGCTTTCGAGTCAAAATCCAGCCCGGGGTATCCAGCACGGCAGGTGTTTTGCAGCATGCCTCGGGCCCAGAGATAAGATAGGCCTTGCTGTGGGAAGGCAGAATAAGGCGGGGGGGGGGCTGGGACTTTTCCAGGATCCTGACTGAGCGCTGCATGGAGCAAGGCCCGAGCCCACTTCAACGCCACTTGCTCTCCCCTGGCTCTGGAGACAGCCCCGCGGCAGCTACCAGGGAGAATCGCAGCCCAGCTCGGCTGTGGCCACGCAGGCCGAGGCCGAGTCTCTGGGCCCACGCGGGGAGGCGGCGCCGCGGCCGCGAAACCGGGACTGCCCGTGACGGGAGTTCCTGGAAAGCGGCAGGCGGGCAGGCGGGTCACCCCCATCCCCCTGCTCCCGCCCCCGCCCGCACGGGGAGGAGCCGGCGGTGGCCCCACGGGGTGTGTGGGGGCGGGGGGGGCCGGGGGTGGCGCCAGTTCACTGCGCTGCTCAGGGCGGTGCAAGGGAAGCAGCGCGCCTGCGCAGAAGCT
>NW_005841838.1:1295154-1295376 GCF_000455745.1 Alligator sinensis
GGGCCAGGCCCGCCAGTAAGAGAGGGAAGGGGCGGGGCTTCTTTGACAGCACGTTCGACGCCAGGCTTCCCCCCTCCCCCGAGGCTTTACAGGCGCTGGGGCGGCGTCCGGCGCTCAGTGCGCTGGGAGCCGGCGAGGGGAGCGCAGCGGGGCGAGGTAGGGCATGGGGGTGAGGTAGGAGCGGTGCGGGCCCGCTGCCAGGCCGGGGGGGGGGGCGGCCGG
>NW_005841838.1:1296061-1302090 GCF_000455745.1 Alligator sinensis
TGGCGAAAGCCAACATGGCCGTTCGGAGTCAGTGACTCCCAAATAAACAGCGGGTGTCCGGCGCTTCCCTCCGCAGACCGGGTGTGCCAGCAGCCGGGGCTGTCCCTGTGGGTCCCCTTCCAGAACGCCGCCACCGCCGTCACCAACCTCTACAAAGGTAAGGGGCCGCCCCGGCCTCCCCCAGCAGGGCTTCCCCTTGTGCCTGGTTGCTCTGATAAGGTTGCCCTGGCGCTTCCCCAGTCAGTCTCTCTAGCTCTCCCCCTGCTGTAGCTCACAGTGCCTTTTCCTCCCTTAAGGGGGTCCGTGGCAGTGACTGATCCTTCAAAAGTTTCTCCCTGGGCATTTTGACATGGGAGATGGTGAGGTGTGGCTCTTCTGCATAAGTGCGATGGGCATAGAGCAGGCCAAGGAGCAGCGTGTGAGGGTGGTGGCTTTGTATTGCTGAGTTCCTGGACAGTAGTAGTCACAAGGTGACAGACTTCACATCTGGCTTGTATTTCGATGAGGGTCGTCTGCATAATGGATACAGTAATGCAACTTACTGTGTTTGCATTGGCATCCATGGGATTTTATTGTCTTTTAGGGTTGTGTTAATGACCATTTAAGCTAAAGAGATTTTATCCATTGGAATCTTTTTGCTAAATTTCAACCATTTTTATACATCTTTGTCACCATGACAAATTTCAAGTATTACTTTGGACAACAGCAGATAAAAATCTATTGGGAAAGGTGTGTGATTTAACAGCTGCTGAGTTGTCTTGTTCACATCCGAGTTGGATCATATTAAATTGAGTGATTTCAGTATTTTAAAATGTCCAGGATGTTTATAAGAAATTAACTTAAAAAAAAAAAAAAACAACTCATAAAAACTTGCAAGAGAATAGATCTGCCAGTTGTTGATGCACACAAATATAGTTACGTTTAGCTGTTAAATTGCATTTTTTTTCATGTTTTCCAAAAATTCCATCTCTAAACTGCTGATAATTGGGTATTATGAGGCTTAATTTTTTTTCTTTTATAAAAAATAGTTGCTTGGAAAAAGTTGCTATTAGAAAAACCTTTTGTAAACTTACCCAAACTGGCTTTTGCACTGCTTAGTTCAGAAACGTCTTTCTTACTCCAGCTTGGTTATGAGTTCAGAAGAAGAGTTTAGAAAAAAGACTTGGGTAAACAATTGTGTTCCTGATTCTTATTTTTGGAATGGTGCATTTGCTTCCTTCTCTGTCTAGAATTCTAAGGTGGTAGAGGATGTTATCATGCTTTTTGCCTCTGGCTTTGCATCTAGATGGCTTGTGAATTCATTGCTTTATTTTAAATTATTTTAAATACTATGCTTATCAGCATAGTATTTCTGACTGCTGATCAGGCTTCTTACGAACAACAGATGGGTGGGGGAAACAATAGATATCTAACCATTGTTGCACTGTACACTTGCCTCTACCACTGATAAGTGCTTACAATTTATCTTGATTTGCAAAATACAACATATCGTAGGTGAAGGGATGGAAGATTACAGGTGAGGCCATTCTGTAGTTCTTTGAATGGAATTCAGGCTTGAATGAATGGCTAAAGATGCTAGTCATTAGGCAAGGCTTTGATATAGCAGCCAAAAAAGTTCTCATCCTGTTTCCTTGATGAGTCTAGCTACAACATCTTCCATTTTCTTGTATTACCACTTGACAAACAGGAACTGTTGTATAAATCACACCTGTACTTCAGCTAGAATAGCTATATGTTGAGGCAGTCAAGGTGTTTAACTTCTTATGACTTTTATCTATACTATTTTTAAATAAGTTTCATATTACTCTTAAATGTAGCAAAAAAATAATCATTAAATTTAATATGATCTTACTCAGATGTGAACAAGAGAACTCAGTAGCTATTAAATTGTGCATCTTCAGACAGCAGCAGGTAAAAACTAATACCTGAAATTTGTTACAGTGACAAAGATGTATAAAATGGTTGAAATTTGGCAAGAGGATTCCAGTGGACAAAATCTCTTAAATTTTAAATTGTATACTAGAAGGGCTAAAGGGTAGACTCCTTTTTAAATACAAACAGTACTAAAGAAGGCACAAACCTTGTTTTCTTCTGTGCATAAGGAATGTGGCTGTTCAATACTCTTTTGTTACTGTCAAGTGTGCGGGTGGTAAATGTGCTTTCTATGAAGCTGTCAAAATTATTAAAGAATCATTGGATGATTTAAAACTTCTTTTATCTTGAATTCTGTCAATTTTTATGTCCCTAATAGGTTTCCATTACTTATCCAGTCTGTTCAGTATTTTCCTAAATACTTCAAGTGGTCTGCATGCAGTTTTCAGTTGTAAACTTGATGTGAGCATTAAGTATTTGTCCTTTTATAGTTTTCTGGAAACACGTAGAGCTTGATGCATAGATACTTTTGTCTTTAGGTTTGCCAGTAATCCCAACAGACTAAATCAGCAGCAGGCTATTTTCTTTTTCTTCCACACCCTAGTTGATTGGCTCTGAAAATATTTTGGATGCTTCTATAGGTCAACCCCCCTCCCTCACCTTTTGTGTTCTTTAAATATCATTATAGAAAAATGATAGAGACTTCTTGCTTTCTCAGAACCAAGTTCTTCCTCTTGTCCTTGCTTAGGAGAGACTGCTGACATGTTGTTAACACTTTAGCCAGTATCTATTGTTTTATTATTTAAAACAAGACAGTTTTGTAAATATATTAGTCGTTTGATTAAATACAGGAGCTGCAAATACAATAGATCATGGGAAGGGACAGAACTTGTGGTGAAATTGGGACAGTTGTAGTTGAAACCATGGGTGTGTCTTTTGTAGTGATGTTGAAGCCCTAAGCTTGCCATATCTAGTGACCTTGTATGACTGGAACTGTTGGTCAATTCCTCCAGTGTTAAATGTTCCTGGCAACAGCCTGTCTTTCCTAGTGTACATGACACCTTGAGTCTTAATGGCTTTTAAATGGACACTCTTGAACTCTTGTCTTGCAGTTTGTAGTAACTTTAATAGCTGAAAGTGCATAGGAGTTTTTGGAACTTCTGTCATCTTAGTTGTTTTCTAGTCCTTAACATTTTAGGCACATAGAAAAAACATAAATGTTTATGATGAGATGGAAGGCTGTGGTATGAACTTGGTAAAGCTAAGAGATTGTTTGTCAGTTTCTTAGGGTCCTTATAGTTTGAGAATTAAACTGTTGTGTGCACTTTTAAATATTTTTAATTCTTAGGGTTTTAATAGTTACTAAACCGCCATAAAGGTTTACCTAGAAAAAGAATTTTTGTTAATGGCTAAATTATGCTAATTAGATTCCCCATCCCCCATGGATAATGAAATGGTACCATTAAAAGTGGCTTGTCAGTAGGCTTTTGATTCTCTCTGTATTGTTGATCACTTTATCATTACTTATACTGTGTTTCTTTATGTTTTAAATACTTTGTAATTTCGCTTATAGGTAAACTTGGTAGAAAAGTGAGAGAGAGAGGGTCTCAAAACAGCTATTTTCAAGATTAGCCTTTTTGGAGAATGTGTTTAAATAGTTTAGGCATATTGCTTTTCTTTGAGGTTTTTCCCCAATCAAAGGAAGAATACCAAACATGTAGAAAAGCTAGCAAATACTGCCAGATTTTTAAGTATGTTCTTTGAGATACCATTTCTCTGAAATTTAAAGGGAGTTTAAGTGGAATTTCCAATGCTTATTTTCATGTGTTGCTTATGGAACAACAGCCAACCTGCTTGTCTTGTTCATACACTGAAATCACTCTTGGCAAAGCTCTGAGAACAAATTACTGTGGTAGAAGCAGCAGAATGAGCGCAGTTAATGAGTACAGAACACTTTATGTCCCACAAACTGTGACTGATTTCAGCAATATATTGATGTAATTATTCAATCCATTTTGAATCCCCAATAAGGTTTAGGTTGTCGATCAGTATCTATAAGGAACTTCTTGAGTGAGAACTTAGTATACTGAATAAAATGCACTTTCAGAGTATGTCCCACTAATACATTAGCTTCATCGTAAGTTCTACTAAAACTTGCATTGGCTTTGCAAGGAAAACATGCTAACAGCTTTATATCCACCATGTCTTCATGGGCTATCAAATACCCAAGTTAGGGAATGACTCAAGACGCGTCGTATGAGATATGTTACAGAACAGGGAGCTCAAGCTTATAGTTACACACAGCGTTATTTAGATTTATGGAATACTATAAAAATTTGCATTTGTTTGATAATTATTTGCCATGGGGAAGTACAGAAGCACTAAAATGTTTTTGAACAGTGTTCTTTCTTTTTAGGTAATTTCTTTTGAGTAGTCAGGCTTTAAATGATTTGGCAAGCTAAAACAGAGTGGTGGGGAAGGGTACTTAAGTGTATAATTCCTGAAGCTACTTCTTTTAAATTGGATTCCTTCCAGTTGATACTGTTTCATTCAAGTTCCATAGGTCATTGTTTACAGTGCTAGAATTAAAGCCCAAGCTTCATTTTAAAACACAAATTTCCAGCTAATCTTGTGTACCAAAATCACATTCTAGGTAATTCTCACTTATTTGTGGTAAATGTTTTTATTATAGTACTGCAGTCAGGTTTGAGTTAGGATTACAAGTCTGTTGTGTTGGATACTGATTAAATAGAGAAAAGAGGTGTGATCCTTACCTTGAAATCTAGTAGTTCATAATACAACCAGGATATGAATTGTCCTGTGACTTGTCCATATGAGCTTACAAAGTGATTAAAGTTTGATCTTGGTTAAATGGTGTCTTGAAGATTTAAAAAAAAAAAAAAAAAAAAAAAGCACTGCCCTGAATCTCAGCATGACAGGTAATTTAGAATGGCAACGCAGTAAAAATCTTGTTTTCATCCATCCTTGTGGGAAGCTTTATTATGAATGAATGTCTCACTAATTTAAATTGCTTCAGCTGTTTAAAGTTCTTACTAAAAACATTTTTGTCTTTTTTTTTTTTTTCCTGCAGAAAGTGTGGATACCCATCAGCGAAGTTTTGATGTAGGAATTCAAATTGGCTATCAGCGTCGCAATAAGGATGTGTTAGCTTGGGTTAAAAAACGCAGAAGAACTATTCGTAGAGAAGACTTGATCAGCTTCCTATGTGGAAAAGTTCCTCCTCCAAGAAACTCTAGAGCTCCCCCAAGACTGACTGTAGTATCCCCTAACCGAGCTACTTCAACAGAAACTAGCTCATCTGTAGAGACTGATTTGCAGCCTTTCCGTGAAGCCATAGCTCTGCATGGTAACAGTCAAACTTTATCAGTATTTATTGAAATAAGAGTGGGTGGGCTTTTTATGTAAGCATGCCTTCTGTTAAGTTTGGGGGTTTATTTGGGCCTGTTTTCACTAATTACATAACCAGAGTGGCATTGCGTCTAACAGTCCAGAGGAAAGACATTTATTATATTTGCTCTGAAGGATCTGTGGCTTTGCCTGTGGGAGGGTTGTTAGTTACTTGTGTAAAAAGGTGCATTGGTTTTCAGTGAGAGCAGAAATTTTAAAGCGGTAAAGGAATTATTGAAGGTTATTTTGGAACTGGTATATCCTGTAGCATTAGTGTGCAATGCTAGTTTAGGATACAGTTTATGGCCTATTCTGCAACATGAAAAGGGAACTTGTTGACTGGCACTCCTTAAAGCCCTATGTTTCCCAGTACAATGCTAGTAGAAATGATGTGGTTTCTAAAACATACTGTAGTAAAAGTTGTGTTAACTGGCATTTTACCAACTGGAATACTCTGTTAACCGGAATTTCCAATATCCCAATACAAATCCTCATGTTAGCAACTGGAATCTTTGATGAGTCTTATCTGGCATGTGCATCAAGTTTTTGCATTACAAGCATGGCACTGTCATCCATATAAATCTCAGATAACTGGAATTTTTAGATAATCGGCACCCCCTGTATCCCACTCATGCCAGATAAAGCTTTTACTGTATTAACCTTTCAACTGACTGTTGGAAGGGAAATCGGGCTTTTTGCAGGAGGAGAGCAGTTGGGGGAGGGGTGAAGGAATGACTCTTTACACCTTC
>NW_005841838.1:1302121-1307217 GCF_000455745.1 Alligator sinensis
CCCATTCTGCTGCTTTGGAATTGCTCACTTTTTACTTTCTACTTGTTTTATGGGGAGGATAGTGGTCTGGTCAGTGCTTTGCTAGGTAATGTAGGAATGGATCATTGAGAGGGAGCAAAGTTATCACTTTCCCAGACTTACTGTTACTTTACCTAGCATCTTGACCAGTCTTGGCACTGACTGTTCTTTAGTGAGACAGAATTGTCTCTATTCCTAAACAAATTGAAAATATGGTAATCTTCATTATTCTCTGTACTATGTTAAGGAAACATTGCTTAAAAGCAAGTATTGCTTTTTCTGAGAGAACCTTTTACTGGTGTTATACAACATTGTTTTTACTTCTGGATGATCTGGTTAAAATGTTGCCATGTGAAGAGTGATTACTGCTATGTTTTAGTCTCAGAGTTCTGGTACAGAACTTAGTTTTGTGCACTTCTGTTTGGTCAGCTAGCTCCTTGTGTGGTTTGAAAGCTAGTCTCTTGGGTTTTGGAAACATTTTCTAGTTCTCCGATAATCAGTTTTTTACATAGTTCTTAACAAGCTTTATATAACATAGATCTTAATCTGATTCATAAGTGAACTATTGCTAGCTTTCAAGAGTTTTCATGCCATTTTTAAGATGGAATGAATTGATCAATTAGTGCGTAATTTATACATTCTTCATTTCTTTTTTTTTTTTTTTTTCTTCTTCAGAGTAAAATACTAGTTTACTTTAGGGTTATGACTTCTGGTTTAGGCTTCTAAAATATGTAACTGCAACTGAGCAGAATCTCCAAAGTATAAAATGGTAGGCCATATAAAAATTATGTAGGGCCTAGTCCAGTTAACCTGTGTACTGGAAGAAATAGAACCTTGAGTTATGCTGGTGGCAGGAAGAAAGAGCAAGCAGAGTATTCAAGTGAAGAAGCCGAAAAAGTACAGTACTTTGGCATCCAGAAACACATTAAACAAAACATTTCAATAGTGAAATTGAAACTAGGAATGTAGGCAATATAAAGATCAACTGATGGAGTGTATTTGCAACTAGTGCTTTCCTTTGGGTGCAACCCCCCCCCGCTCCCAATTTTCAAGGCAAAGATCTTTTATTACTTACCCCAGAGTGGAATTTTGCACTTCTCTTAGAGCAGGCCCTAGCTTACAGTGCCACTCGTGCTTACCCATCAGGTCTAACTGGGTGTTGCCATCTGTAGCACTTCTTTTAGAATCTAATCTGGTGTATGAATGTGAGTGAGTGATCCAGGATGACTTTCTGCAGAAGAAACGAAGCATTTAGAGAAGATTTTGAAGCTGTCTGTGTGCTCATAGAGTACTTTACTTTAGGTAAAGGCTGACATCAGGGAGTAGTAATCTAGGCAGACATGACTTCAGGACCATGGCAGGTGCTTTCTCAATCTGGTTCCCTTTAAACAGTTTCCCCATCTTGAGTCCCTTCTAAACTTCTGTCATGATTTTAATCTGTGGTGTACTTTTTCCTGTCAAAATTTGCCTATAGAAAAGTGGCTTATCTTGAGGTGTTCTTCCTTCCTATCTTGTTTCTTCCCTCCCCCAACCTTACAGCCCCAATTGAAGTAATTTGTTCTGGAGACAACAACATGGTAAAAATACAATTTTCATGAATGGTTGTGTTGAATGTTGATTTGGAAGGTCATTTAATTTATGGAGATGCTTGAATTTTTAAGGCACTTAGAAGCAAGTAATTTTATTTTTATAAGAAACTGATGTATGAAGGGGTTCATTAGGTTTGAGTCTTCCCTTAATGCAATTAAGCTATAGAATAATCTGGAAATGTCCTGCTTCCATTTTTCACCTGGCAGACAACCTCAGCTGTCTGTTCCCCTTGGATGAGTTCTTCCTGACACCAGTGTCAAATCTGTTCCTGAGATGCAGATGTATCCTGCAGTAGTCCTTTGATCAGGTTAATGTCTGGCTTGCTGTACTTTTTTTTTTTTTTTTTTTTAAGGTTTCTCTAGGTGAAGTGTGTATCTATAGGTGTAACTGTCATTAAAGTCTTCAGAAAAGTAAAGCTAATTCATGCTAGTATAGATCTGATTTAAATCAAATCGATTTATCCTATGATTTAAGTAATGATTTAAATTGGTGGTCAGGAAGCCTTGACTTGATCGTTGTTTTCTACAAGAAGTCCATTCTTGTTGTTTGATATCCTTTTCACTTAACTTCCTGAAACTTTGCACTTCTAGAGAGGGGTAAGGACTTGACTCTGTACACAATCTTGTAGAACAACAACAGGGCTGATGGGTAGATAGTCAGGTCTGTTGTCTCTCATCTCCATTTAATGCTGTTAACAAAAATATTGTCTCTGGAGAGAGACATCCAGTTTGAGAACTGAAACTAAGCACCACAGAGATGCTTAATAGGATCTTCTCTAGACTAGTGTTTCTCAACCCGCGGGTGGAAACCCAAAAGTGGGTCACAAGAATATTTCAAAGGGTCGCGAGCTGTGGCAGGGCAGAAGGGTGGCAGGAAGGCGCCTGCCCCTTTCAGCGGGGGAAGGGGATGGCAGAGAGCTGTGTGGCTTGGCTGGTGGCACCAGGGCTGGTGCCTGTGCTTGCAGGGCTGGGGTGGCTGGAAGATGCTGCTCTGGGGGCGGGAGGGCCCATGACTGGCTGCCTGGTGTGGTGCAGTGGCTCCCACCCAGGGCATGGAGCGTGCTGCAGGCCTCTCCTCCTCCCTTCGTGCCGGGGCTGGACTTGCTCCACTGCTGCCCGCGTGAGCTGGAGCCAACGTGCTATGGCCCGTGTGGGACAGGGGCAGCTGGGGGGTGGGGCAGGGGACTGTGGGTCAGGAGTGAGGGACACCAACCAGCATGGCCCAGTGAGGCAGGGATCTAGGGTTCAGGCTCAGTCTAGAACTGTTTTGTTTTTTTTTTTTTCTTTTTTCCTACTGGGACCCATTTGCAAAGATCCATGTCCTCTCCTGACCCACAACCCCTGACGCTGCTGGTGTCTGAACTTGAGTCCCCTGCCCCCCTGGGGCATGCTAGTTGGTGTCCCTCACTCGACCCACAGCCCCCTGTCCCCTCCCAGCCTAGCTGGAGGTGCCCCCAGCTGCCTCCGTCCCACTCAGGCCATAATAGCATGTTGGCTCCAGTTTATGCAGGCAGCAGCAGCACAAGCCCAGCCCCTGGCACAGGCTGGAAGGGAGGAGAAGAGGCCTGAGGCACCCCCCTGCCTTTGGTGGAAGCTGCCGCACCATGCCAGGCAGCCTGGTCATATAACTCATGGCCTGTTGTAACCTATTTATAAAACTTTTCTATAAAGGTTATATGAGTATATTGCCTCAAATAATATATAATTAGAAATTATAATCCCTATTCCATTATGATATTGGAACTTTAATGTATCTTAAATATAAACCTATATAAAGATAGTTTTAATTTTTTTAAAAGCTTTTTAACAAAACAATTAAAAAAGACTAAATCAAAAATAATCTACATTTTTTTAAAAAAAAAAAATCTGATTTTTTTTCTTTTATTTTTTTAATGTTGATGTTTGTTTTTTTTTATCCACTGATACAGACACCCTTCCTCCCCCACTCCTGCGCCTTCTGAATTGTTCCCCTTACTAGTTACTAAACTCTTCCCAAAACTTATATCTTTTCAATATTTTTGACTGCTACACGTGATTTTTTTAATTTTATTTAAAAAAAAAAAAAAAAAGCCTCATTCTTATCAAGCTATATTTGCTCTCTGATGTATCTGCAGAGTTCATGTATGTCTAATTCTCTTGAATTGGACAAAGTAGTTAAGAGTGAAGTGTCTGGTTAATGCTTCCAAAACTTATCCTTACGTAGGCTAACCCACTAGTGTTATAGTTCTTTCTTGATAGGCTCAGTTGGGAGTTGCAGTTTCTTTTTAACCGTTCAGTATTCAGTTTTACAAAAATAAAGACCTATGAGAAACTACTGCTCTGCCTTAATTTCCCAGCTTTTCTAATTTAATGTGGGTAAAGAATTACAGGGCTTCATCAGTCAAGTTAGCTGGCAGTCTTGTGAACTTAAAGGGTAGGGCTTTATTTTCTTTGACTTGTCCTCTTTATTTTTACTACAGTCTTCTAAATACTGGAACTGGAGCAGTCCTCAGCCTAATGTGTGTTCTTGCATAGAAAAATCTGGTTTGATATTAGAGGTAGTGCAGTAGCTACCCAGATAATGGCACATTCTTAAAAAGAAAAAAAAGTCTAGGACACAAAATATTTTTATGAAACTTTTTGCTTATCATGCCATATTATATTAAACAAAACTTAAATATTATATGGGACCTTTTGGGCAGGCTTGCCACAAATTAGCCCTCACACTTTCGAGTACCAGTTCCCCTTCCTTTCCCATTGCTCAGTATGCTGCCCTGCTCAGTTTTCTGCTGCTTGCTTTGTGCTCCCTGTCCAATCTGCTGCTCTTTCTGCTGTATCTGCTATTGTCCTGATCTACCACGTGCCATGTGCAGAGGTTGCCCATGCCAGTTGTGGCATGTATGCGACAAGTTGGCTATCTCTGTCTGAATAGCAGCACATGTGTAAATGGAAAAGTATAAGGATAGCATACTGTGGTATCTCTGCTCCTTTATTTTGTGATGTCCTGCTTCCTAATCCTTGTTTTATGCCCTAACCTTGGTTTCTCTTTTTCTTTGGCAGCTTTGGCATTAGTTTCTCTTATGTAATAATGGTGCTATTCTCTTTGTGGAACTGATTTTGTAGGCATCCATGTGTCTTGTAACAAACCGGGAAAGCTACAGAAGATGCAGGTTGCAAAGGAAGAAGGACCCTGCAAATAATTCCTAGATTACATGGGTTCTTTTCTAGCCTTAATCACAGCACTGTGATTGTATTCTAAGGAAGTAAAATGTATCCCCTACTGTGAGCAGGAATTACTTACTTTCTGTACTGTCTTTTATCTGCCACAGATCCTTTCCCATTTTGCTTTTCCTATCCATTTATTAGAATACTAGCCAGTTGCCTGCTAAGGATTAAGGGGTTGGGGGGATGGGGGAGTGGACCCGGATCTGATGTGGGGGGTGTGGGGGAGGGCCAGGCCTGAGGGTGGAAAGAAGCTGGCCCGCTGCGGCAGTGGGGTGAAGCAGCGGG
>NW_005841838.1:1307493-1323745 GCF_000455745.1 Alligator sinensis
CTGGCTGCGCTAGCCTCATTTCATCCCCTGTGTCCCTACCATCATGGTGGCACTCTGCCATGCTGCCACCTCCTGTCCCAATGCAGTATTCGCACTCTGATTGGCTGTTTAAGTTGGTCAGAGTGTAAATAAAGTGTTATGGACAAACAGACAGATTAAGGCTTTTATAATATTAGAATTCAGAGGCTATAGGACAGGGAAGAATCTGCACATCATGCCATGCATGTTATTGGACAAACATAGCTGAAATGATTTGCTCCTGAGCCATGCTAGTAGCATTGTTGCTCTGACTAACCGAATGCCTGATAGGTGGCTGTTGCATTCCTAAGAGCTTTGTTAGCAGTCTGTTCTACTCCATTCTGAGTGCCCTTGAGTATGAGAGTGGTGAGTGACTTTGGACACTTCAGTGGTCAGATTTCTTTCAGCTCTCCTGTTTTGTACTAAGTGCTGTAAGTGTCAGAAGAATGGGAATGAAGACTGGTTGGGGTGGGGGGGAGGCTGAAAGATATCACAGGAAGATCAAAGTGGTTTTCCTTCATGAGCAAAATTTTCACCAAAACTTTCTGATAACTATTTTATAATAGCATGACCTTCTAATACTACAGGCAGCAAAATTAATCTTGTCATGTAGTGATGGTTTCTATTGCCATATCTTTTATTGGACCAGCTATATAGTTGGAAGAGGCGTTAGATGAGCTTAGGGACTCAAAATGCCCTTCCTCGGAACCGGGAGAAAAGACCTGAGGAAGGGTATTTTGTGCTCCAAAGCTTAACAATTGCTTAACCGATCAGTGCAGTGATAAGTGGTTAGCTTACCAATTATCCTTTAGCCCTGGGCCCTCACAATTAGGTAGGGAAAAGGGGGGAAGGGAAGCCAACCTGTGCCCCAGGAACAGGAAGGCAGCGTGGCAGGAAGGAGGGGGACATAGCCTAAAAGGAAGACAGCAAGCAACCTAATGACTCATCAATTAAGCTATTAGCTGCACATTCTCTCCCTCACAGGGCCAGGGCTTCACGGGGACTGTTGTATGTATGGGCTTGCTTCCTCCTCCCAGTCGAAGGGCCCAGGGAGCGACTCCCAGCAGCAGCTGTGTCCAGCTGCTATGTTTATCGGTTAGTCATTTAACCGATATAATTAGAGAGGGTTAAGCCAATTTTTTTTAAACAATATTTACATCCCTACTCCATCTATATGGTTGATATAATATGTAAGATTACAAAGGGGTCTCTTGCAATTCCTTGGACCATCCTGGATACAATAATACTGCTGCTTGGTTTTTATATGCTGTTGGTCCAATAAAAGATATCACCCATAACAATCTTTACTACTTCATAATTCTTGGTCCACCACAGCTACATCAACACTCCCAAAGTATGGTTTATATTTATAAGCAAATACAAAAGTTTCCCTAACCTCTTTTATTATTTCACCATTTGAAAAGATCAAGTTACCCTAGGGGACAAGGTGCATGCTTCTTTTATCCTTAAAGATGTTAACTCCTCTCCTCTTTTTTACTTAAAGATCAGCTTTTAACTATATAGGATGTTTTTTGATAGAGGTATATATGGGGTTGATTGGAAGGTCATAGTTAAGGGTAGGTGCTGAATTGGCAAATGTGCAGCGTGCACTAGTGAAATGGTAGTTTGCATAGTAATATGGATTACTGGTGAATTGCCTGTCAAGAATGATGGGGGGGACAGAGTGCCACCACGCTGCTGCTGCCTCCAGTGCTGCTGGCCCCCCCCCCCCCCCCCCCCCCTCAGAGCATCGCCATGATGGCAGGGATGGAGCGCAGGGGGGCGGGGGGTAGAAGGTCCCCAACCCTAGGCCCCTCCCCCACCCACTCCATCCCCTCTATCCTTGCCATCAGTGTGGCGCTCTGCACTCTGGTTGTTTCACTAACCGGAGTGCTTCAAGAGTGTTACAGTCAGACAGATGGACTAAGCCCTTGATTATATAAGAACTATCAAATTGCCTGTTAAGAATGGGGCCGGGGGGGGGGTTAGGGTTGCTATCCCCAACCCTAGGCCCCTCCCCCACCCACTCCATCCCCTCTATCCTTGCCATCAGTGTGGCGCTCTGCACTCTGGTTGTTTCACTAACCGGAGTGCTTCAAGAGTGTTACAGTCAGACAGATGGACTAAGCCCTTGATTATATAAGAACTATCAAATTGCCTGTTAAGAATGGGGCCGGGGGGGGGGTTAGGGTTGCTATCCCTAACTGCCTCTCCCGTGCCCACCACCCCACTGTGCTGCTGCCTCCAAGGAGCATGGGTGGGGGGCAAGGCCAGCAGTGATGGCCTTATCCCTCCCCTGTCCCTGCCGTTATGGCAGTGCTCCACCAAGCTGCTGCTGCCACCTCTGTAATGCTCTTGAAACACTCGTCGTTTCAGTAACCAATCAGTGTTCCAAGAGCATTACAGACAGACAGACAGAACTAAGCCCTTTCTTATATTAGAAAGGTACCTTAAATTGAAGGTGGCATTCAGCCGCATGTAATTGAGAGCGGAATACAGCTGCATGTAAACTTACTTATTTTCATAAACTTAAATCCAGTTCTAACTATATTAGAGGATTACGATTTTTAACCTTTCTTTGTATGTTCCTCAAATTAAAAATGCTTAGTTCCAACAAGGCAAACATTTGTCTGGAAAATGAGTAACCAGTTGGAATACTTTACTTGCTTCTTAAATTAAATTATCTTCCTGTCTTTTGCTTTTTCTCAATATCGGTGGTTCTCAAACTGTTTTAGACTTTGCCAGCTGTCTAAAATGAAAATAATTTGAGGAGAGAGTCCAAATCTCACTAGTTGGATGTTCTGTAGTGCAGTGGCTTTCAAACTTCCAAAAGTCATGGAACTCTTTCATAACACTTGTGCTGCAGATCTTTTACCAGACTACATGGGCTGTGCGAGCGGACAGCCATGTGACCCAACCTGGCAGTGGCAGGCCACTGCCTCCTCACTCACTTTGCCATTGTCTGCAGTCTCTTTGCAGAATGCTTCAGGATCTGGCATTGAACCCTAGGGTTCGGTGGAACAGTTTGAAAACTATTGCTCCAGTGGATAGCAGTATTAGCTTTTAGAAATTTTTTAAACTATTCCACCTATTGATGTCTAAATGATACTTGGGCATTTAAGTGCAATCTTGTTCCACCCTGCTCTAATTCCTGAAAACCAGTAACGTTTATTTCTACAACTACATCTTTAGGAGCATCATGGAATAGGCTTGCACTTAAATGCCCTTATGTCTTTGATAGGGCATTACTTGTCCTTAGTACTTGGAGCTCTTCCTTAAAACTTATTTTCTGGTTAAGTATTTCAGTGTATCTAGTTTTAATGTTAAGGTTTACAACTGGACCAAAATCAGGTTTTTATGTACTGCAGCTCTTTTTTTCTAACTTTTTTGTGCTTAAAACATGAAACTTTCTCATTTACAAGATTGGGAAACTGCTGCTATGTTAGGAATTATGGATGGTTACTTCCTTGTCTCCACTGGAAGACAGTGGCAATAATTGAAGACTCTAAATAGTGATGTTGGGGTACAGTCTGTTCCCACAATTCTTTTCTCCCCAATAAATTGAGGGGGAAGAAAGGTACCTTGAGTGGGAATGCAGTTCGAGATTGAAATTCAATCTCAAGGCTTCAAGTAACAACATGTGATCATTCAAATGGAAGAAGCTTTCAGAAAGATTCCCCAGATTCAGTGTGCAGAGCCATTAAACAAATGCCTGCTTTGCAGTTACTAGTCTCTTCTTTGTACAGTTTAATTTCAGTTTAATTTAGTAGTACAGACTCTAGTTATTTTAAGTTTTAGATATAATGCTGAATTATACACCTAGAGAGTAGGGGTGCACCAATACATTTTTGTGGCCGATACTGGTGGCCAATTTCTCAAGAGGCATGTTGGTCGATACCAATCCGATTTTCCAATACCTAGTCTGGCAGCATGGAGAGCTCCAGCTGGTAAGTCTGCTGTGGTGGAAGGGGAGGGGGGGAGAGAAGGGGTTAGGGGGGCAGATCAAAGCCCCTATGGTGAGGCTGGGGCTGAGGCAAGTGCTGCCCAGCTGGGGGAGGGTGGGCACTACACACAGTTGCGGCTTGTTGGGGGGTGCACAGGGGCAGCTCATGCCACTGCACACCAGTCGGCCAGGAGCTGCTGGTCCAGTGACTCATCTGGTGGGTCCTGCTGCTGCTCCCACCACTCATCTGGGAGGGCAGGGGTAGGGTGTGTGCCCCTGGATCTGCATGGGGTGGGCTGGGACCAAGGCTGCGCCAAGCTCTTCCTGGCAGGGTGGGGCTGCACTGGGAAGGGGTGACAGGGGGACTGCAGCCACAAATTCTCTGTAGCCCATTCCCATTGTAGCCCTGCCCTGCCCTGCCCTGCCCTGCCAGGAAGAGCTTGGCACAGCCCTGGCCCCAGCCTGCCCCATGCAGGTCCGGGGGCATACGCCACCCCCCCTGCCCTCCAGAACGAGTGGTGGGAGCAGCAGCAGGAGCCGCCAGACAAGCCACTGAGCTAGCGGCTCCCAGCCAAGCAGCGCGCAGCAGTGGGAGCTATCCTCTGGACGAGCTGCAGCTCCATGTTGCACCCGCCCAGCCTTGGCTGGGCAGCGCTTGCCCCATACCCTCCCTCACTGCCAGGGCCTTGATCTTCCCCTTCCATCACACTAGACTCTCCATTCTGGGGGGCTGTGCTCCTCACTGCCTGCGTACTGCGGCTGTGCGTGTGCTTGGGTCATTTTGTCGGCAAAATTATCAGCGTTATATGGTCGATTTCCAATGTAGTAAATTTTCTTTATATTGGTACTGTTCTAATATTGGACTGATGTATCCTCTACTAGAGACAGCTTAAACTCCAGTATTAGGTTATTTCTTGCTACTTGTTAGTATCTGTTTCTGTTCATCTTGTACTGCATGTCATTTCTTAAAGACATGGGGAGGGGGGAAACCCAACACTTTACTTTCAGCTTAGTGCGCCCCTGCACCAAGTGCAGCACATGGCCGGTAGAGGCATTGTGTTAGATTAACCTGGCTTGCCCCACATCTGTACAGCTCGTGTTTCAGTGGGGATTTTTGGCACTTCTTTATCTAATAGCTTTTTGATTTGGCGATTAGATAAAAGCACCAAAAAGCCCCACTGAGCCGTGAGAGCTGTACAGGCTGGGGAGCTGGGTCAACTGACATCATGCCTCTTTTGGTAAACCACTACTTGTTTTGTTTTTGTTGTGTCCTATAATGTGTCCTGTCCCGTGTCCTGTTGTGTCCCCTTCACCTTCTCCCCCCCCCCAGTCAGCGCCCTTAGACTTGGATAAAGTCTTTGTAGGGGCATGCTGAAAGCTAGAACCTGAGACCGCACAGTAAGGAAGGTAAAATTAATCTCCTCAGATGGTATGAGGAAATATCAAGGGGGAGAAAAAAATCCTTATCTGCCTCTTGCTCTTGTATCGACTAGATGTTTCCTGTTACTATAAAGAGAATGCTTTCCTCGTGACATCCTCTTTCAAATTCAGTCTCTATAAAATGGCAATTTGTGTTCCAGTATCCTACATGAGAATGTACTTGTCTGTTATGTGACTATAACTTGGTCGATTATAAAATAGCTAAGTTGTAGCATAATGTTTTTTCTGGTGTCACTGTGTAAGAACAATGAACTCTGCTTACACTGGGTAAGAGGCTTGACGTCCAGTACGGCCAGGTGCCTCTAGTAACCAACATAAAATTGTGAATTGTCAGCATGACCACTCCATCTAAATATGTCAATAAAAAGTAGTTAATTAAAAAAAAATGCACAATAGTCTATGTAGCTGGTTATAAAGTGTGTTTTTAAACTACAGTTAAGGTATACCTTGTGAATCTTGTTCCTTGTGCCTTAATCTATAAGATGCATTTTACCCTGCCTTGTACTCCTGTGTATATTTTCTTTTTGTGCAGTTTACTTCAAAATGAGTCTTTCAGTCCTGAATTTTCATGCTTGGAGTCTTAATACCTTTTCTGGTGTATCCTGGATATTACACATGCATCTAAAATACACATGCATGATTTGTTGGTTCTTGAAAGGAAAGTTATTGTGTGCATGCTTGAGGCAGCAAACCTTTATGATGGTGGTGGGGGGTGGAAGAGAGAGTGATTTTTTAAATACTACAGCTGTTGTAATAAATGTACTCTTCAATTCTGAGCTCTGTCTGTTTTTAAAAAGTGCAGGTGTTGATTGTCACTTATGCAGAGCCTTTTTTTAAACAGTAGCTCTTTTTAAACATGACTTCATTTCATTTACCATTTCCATCCTCACAGAAATGTGAAGTTAAAAAGCATTAGAACTTGTTAATATTTGGATCTAAAATGTTTTGTTTTTGTGTGAAGATGGGGAGAAGAGTCTTAACATAAAGCTTACAGTTCTACTATTATATGCAGTGATAAAAACAAAGGCTAAATATTTTGAACAAAAGCTATGTATAGGTTGAAATTCTCTCTAACATCTGTGTTCAGGGTGTGGCAGCTTAATATGGGCATTAAGCAGCTTTTGCAAACATTTGAATTTGTAATTTTTTTTTCATCTTTAGAGTACATGTGGGTACTATGTTGAAAGAAACGCTCCAAAAGTAACCATTTCCTGTAAAACTTAAGTTATGTGACCTGTTACTTAGAACTTTACAAGAAACTTATTCTGATCATTTTAAGAGCCATACAATCAATATTGCAACTTTAATAATCATTACAACCCATCCAGACTCTGCAAACTTCAAAAACGACAAATAACTTCACATCAATTTGTGTTGTGAATTTTTGAGCAGTTACTTTTTTAGCATATGCAGTTTCAGCATATTGTTTAAGCCATCTTAAAGCGATGTCCTCATCAGGGTGAAGAGCTTGAAGGCTACCAGGTAGCATTGTAAATGGACACGAGTCAGCAGTATGCCCATTTGAGAAGTTGGGCAGTGCCATCTATTTGGTTGCCCTGCTTTATTGATAGTTGAGTAAATGCTTGTTAACTTAGCTTTGTATTGTGGTAACCTTAGTATTAATAATGATTGAAAATAGAATACATACTTGTTCCCTATCGTCTTACTTAAATTTCAAAAAGGATATCTATTTTGCTGTATAATACAGTTATGCCAATGACTTTGTAAATGGAAGCATTATTTAATGTGATGTTGGTGCTTACTGAACCTCCATCAAGAGGGCTTCTTATTCTGTCTGTCTTCAGAAATATTGTTTTGGGAAAGCTATTAGTTATCAGAACCATGTCTACTAGCTGCTCTGCACAGTGCTCCTCTACCTTCAGTAGTGGCTGTGGGTGCACACATGCCTGGAGAGGAACTCGACTGGTGGTACAAGAGTCAAAACACTTAAATGTTCAACACAGACAAATAAATTGGCCTGTTCTGATGGGAGTTTTATCCATCATACAACAGCTTTTTTCACATCGCTGGTCTGGCCCCATCTTCCCAATGGGGTTCTAGCAGCCAGTCTAAAGTGTTGAACTTTTTCCTTTCTGTGCGGTTTTATTTTAATATTGCTGCTTTGACTGATTAAGTCCTCTGACCTAAAATAGGCCTTCTAGTGGAAACCTATGCTATCACTGTTAATGTTTGCTGTATGGGTAGCTTTGCTATTTTGCCTAAGTATGCACTCAATCCCATCATCCAGATCGTTAATGAATGTGTTGAACAATACTGGACCCAGGCCAGACCCCTGGGATGCCCCAGTTGATTTCTTCTTTCAACTAGACATTGAGCCATTGAGGACTACTCCCTGAGTAAGATCATCAAGCCAGCTATGTATCTACCTTACAATACTTTTATGTAGTCCTGTATTTCCTTAGTTTAATGAGGATATCATGGGGAATGGTGTCAAAAGCCTTGCTAAAGTTGAGATATACCACATCCTCTCCTCTCTTCCCCTCATCCATAGTGCCTGTCACCTTTTATCATAGAAGGATTGGCCAGGCTCTTGGTAAATCCATGGTAACTGTTTCTTACCACCTTGTTCTCCTCTATGTGCTTCACAGTGGATTTGCTGGAGTGGAAGTACCACCTGACTTTAACACACACACACACACACACACACACACACACACACACACACACACACACACACACACACACACACTTGAGTCAAACTCCTAGAAATGATGCAATGTGCTCCTTTTGATCTTAGGGTAGAAACTTATGTTGCCTGATACCAAATTTCTGGCACTATAAAAACGTTTATGGTGGCACAAATGGAGAACATAGATATCCCTACCTGTGGTGTGACCAAGTAGTGTTAACTAGTGCCCATTTTATTGGAATAGATGTGTATTGGTCCTGTGGTGGGAGAGTGCAGGTAGCCCAGAAGTGCCAGTACCCTCCAGCTGCCCCCAGGTAGGTGCTCTGGGGACTTGAGGTGCCCTGATTCTGCACATTCTAGGAATTCCCTGGCAAGATCAGGCCCCTTAAGCCTCAGGAGCACCTGCCCAGCTTCCCCTGCTTACTGAGATGCACTCTAGGGAGTTTTGGGGTACCTCTGTATAAACGGTCCTGGAATGGAGGCCATAGGTAGGACTAGGAATTGGAATGTGGGACTTGTCCCACCACAGCTTGACCTGCTTCATTTACTGACACCTATTTTTACCCTTACTTTTCTACTAGCTATTTTCTCTTTGTGCCTGTCTGACTTATTGTGTCCAGTGTGCCATAGGGCTGATCCAGGGATTTCTACATGGACTTTGATAGGAATATATTCTTTGGCATTCAAATGCAAGCTGTAAACATGGTTGTAGTCATAAATCTTCTTGACTTGCATATGTTGAATGGGGTGGCTTTCTGAGCTCCCATATTCCTCATCACTTAAAATAGCCAGGGTTTTGGTGGGTGGGTGTGGTGGGGATTTTCTTTTTGGTTTTTTTTGAGGGGGGGAGGGGGTTGTGGGAACAGAGCTGGTAGAGATACAAATTCACAAGTTAAGTTTAAATACTTTGTGTTTCAACATTCTGCTTTTTTAAACTCTTGCATCTTGCTATGATGTTTTAATATACTTGTATAACAGGGCGAGTTTGTCTAACTCATCAGGAATATTAATGTTCCTGTAGTAACATGCCAAGTTGTAATACAAATATTAAGAATAGATTTTAGTCACAGAAAACATGCCCTTAGTAAAATGCTAGTGAGTTTTTAGTAGCTTTATTTGTCCTTGTCCAGGCTTTATCGGCTTTAAGTTGCTTAAGTGATACGTATGTCTTGAATAGATTTCAGCTAAACCTTTTGCTTTCACTTCTTTCAGAAACTTGTTCACTTCATCTTGCTGAAAACATGTTATAATTTATCACTTTTTTTTGTTAGGAGTTGTGTTGACTGACCAGGTAGTCTTGTTTCTTTTGGACTAATCTTGGCTCATTAATTCCGAGGGCTGGGACTGGGCATGTTGGATGTTCTTGCAACTTGCCAGTAGGGCCTTCTAAAAGGGTTCCTACTTTTATTTTGAAAGCATGCATGTATTTCAGGATAACTGTTTATAAACTGGCATCTAGAGTTGGAAAGGGGATCTGGCTCTCTACCTTCCTCTTCTTCCCTCCCGTTCCTCTCCCCCCCAACCTTGTGTCCATAGTTTTAGAGATTCTTTTATATCAATTAATGCTATAAGGGAAGTGCTTCCAGTAATTCTTTGGTGTTCCAAGTGCTGCAGATAAACAGGCATATATGAAAGTACTTATAAAGGGCTGGAAATAAACTAAGTTTTGCCTTTCATTACTGTCTCTTAATATTCTTTTCTTTTTTTTTTCCTCCCCCAGGTCTTAGTGGTGCAATGGCTAGTATCAGCGTTCGTTCGAGTACCCCAGGCTCTCCCACTCACGTAAGCAGTGGCTCCAACGCTAGTCGAAGGAGAAATGGACTCCATGATGTTGATTTGAACACTTTCATATCAGAAGAAATGGCACTCCACTTGGACAATGGTGGAACTAGAAAGCGTACCTCAGCCCAGTGTGGCGATGTCATTACAGACTCCCCAACTCATAAACGCAACAGAATGATCTAAACTGCAAAAATTTCAAACCCACCATGCTGCTTGAAAGCCACTTGATCCTCAGAGTACTATTGAAAAGGAAACATGAGGCCATCTTCCCATATTCACTGTTTAAGACAAGTGAATTCAATAATTGCCATAAAGGAAGTTTTAGGTATTACAGTAGATGCCTCTTGTAACTGCGGCTTTCTTAAACTATATTCTTAGCAGAGGACATCAGATATTGTGTAGTAGTTAGCAAGATCATCATAGGCGAACATGTATCCGTTCCAAGGCTAAAAGTGACCTTACTTGTATTCTTAAAGGGAAAGGAAATATCAGATGTTTATTTGGTTATAGAATGCTTTTTTGTCCTTTATTTCCTGCTGTGTTGAGTATTTTGCTTAAACAGTATTGCCAGTTTGACTGAAATTGTCTAAAACATGACTTGGCATCTTTGTCAAAACTGCAGGCTTCCATTTTCACAGCACTGTACCATGCACCTAGTTTCTATATAGTAACAGTGTGCAAGTTAAATATTGGACTGTACCCTTTTTAGTTTTAAAAGCAGTTTGATAATTCTGGTGATTGTGTGATGATGTAAAGAGGTGCTATGATGGTCATGCAATTAATACTTAACATTGAATCAATACAAGGATCTTTATTGGATTCACTTTGTGTGTTTTTAGTGCTCTGAAGTAGCAATATTAAACTTTTCCCCAATTAAATTCATAGGCTTTTAAATTTTCAGTTAAAAACATATATGTATTGGTATTATCCTTGTGGTAAACACAAACAGTGCAGACTACCAGGGCTGACCTACATTTAGAGAAAGATGTCCAGTAATTGGAGAGTAGGCTTTTTTTGTTCAGTATTAGTGAAGGGTAGATATTGTGTACAAACGTATCCCACTTTACATTTCTTGTGAAGTAAATGCCTGTATTCAGGGAAAGGTGGGAGGAGAGGGAATGGGGAACAGTTAGAAAAGGGTTGTGTTCGATCTGCTGACAAACCAGGCTTTTGGCCGCTCGTGGAAACTATCTGGACTCATTTTAAACCTTCTCTTGACACATCTTCGGAATGGGATGACACACCAAGCTCTCAGAAAACAATTTAACACTGGAAGTTTTAATTCTGAAAAAAAATTCTGGATAAACATTATCATATGGATTAATTTGAAAGGGAAAAGGTGGCTTCCATATATGTTCAACTGAATCTACTGGTGAATACCTGCTGTAGTTCTAAGGAGACATGAACTTTGAACTCAACCAAGGCTGATTCTCTAAAAATCTTACAGTTTAGTTCTAGGTGCAAATATTTATATTAAAGAACAGCTTCCAAGTCTATGCCTTTTCTACCATTAGAAACAGTTTGTCTTTTGAAGAACTGTTGTCTAGGTCCTCAACTTCTGTTTGAGGCAGTTGGAGTGTTTTGAACTAGGTACCCCATGCACACTATTGTGAAACACAAACACTATTCAAGTTTTTTGGGGTGTTTGGTTGCAACTAAATAGGTAAACTAGGTGGATGAAGCTGAAATATGTTAGAACCATCATATTAAATTAATAGTAATAAAAAAAGCCCCCTCAGTCTCCTGTCTAAGCTTTGGATAATCTTGAGATTCTTTCTTATACAGTTTGGCCACGGGTTATAACTGTACATCTTAGCCTTTTAAATAGTTTTTCAGGAAATCTGGCTTGTAGATTGTCTCCAGTTTCTCTTTTCCAATCAGCTGAGGCCTGAGTCAAGACTGTTTTCAACTTCCGATCACCATATAGATTCCATGGCATTAAAAGTTCACCATCAAGGGCAAGGCAAGGTGAGGTTGTGCTATGCTAGATTCCTTCCCCCTCCCTCCGCAAAAAAACAAAACAAACTTCCCCCTTCCCCCCCAAAAATTTGAGGCTGTCCTCATATATGAAGGGGCATGATTTCTTTGCTTTGTAGAGCTTCCATTTCATATTTCTAGTATCTAAAACTTCAGGAGTTTTCAAACCATTGCATCATAATATGGCTGGAAGTGTACAGTTAATGGGATAATTACAATTTTCAAAATGTTCATGAAACTTGTGTTGCATAGCCTAGAAAACATACCACCTAAAGACTGCCAATGTATGTACAATTAAGTTACTACTACTACTACTGTTGACCTAAAACTATAGGGCTTTGCGTGATACTTTGAAATTCTTACGTAAGTATAGAAGTAGCTTCCATTCTATGAGACTTTGCATTTTTCAAGCCAAACAGAGATGTAAGATAGGATCTATGAGATGTAAACATTTTTTAATTCTGTAAAATGATCTAATTTTAAAGATGCAAGCAGAGGGATTTCTGACCTGAGAAATGGAAATTGCAAGTGGGTGTCATGAAAAACCTTGAATGGACAATGTGCCACTTAGTGATGAAAACGTTCTTCAGTCCCCTTCCACTTATTAGTTGAAATAGTTCATACTTGTACAAATAAACTAATTTAGGAGATCTTTTGTTTCTATAAATCTTTGATGCTGAACATTGGGATTTCTTGATGTGATACACTTACTACGTGTAGTAGTACTAATATCAGAGCTCCAAATCGCACTGTGGAAAGTACTGGGTTAAATGTGACTTACACTTAGACTCTATCACCATTATAACTACGTGCACAGAGCCTGATCTGTTTTCAATAAATGCCTCTGTTTTAAAATTAATGCTTTCAAGCTTTGCATTCAGTCTAGTACCATTTAAACTAAATTTGTCAAGCTCTTTGATTAATTTGTGCCATTATCTTTGGTAAGAGAAAGCAGACTTTAATATCTAACTGGTTGCATTAATGTTTTTGCTTGTGACTTAACACTTTTGGCAACTTAATTTTACCATTTTACATTTTGGTTTTTCATTTAGCCCCAAGTATTACTTGCTCTTTAAATGTTAATCCCTGCCAAAAATGACGTACAATGCATGTATTCATCTGATAAACGGAAGGAGAGCAAGATTGTCTCTTTAAAAAATAAATAAACAAACATGAAGTCCAGTACCCATGGCTTTGAAGACTCTCTTTCTTGTACCAGTGTAGGTAGATCAAATTGATTCATTACTTTCAGGCATTCTTCTGTTACCTTAAGCAATGGCTCTTGGAGCAAGAAGTAAGTATCTCTTACGCAGGAATTCAGAATGGTTTAGTTAGGACAAAATCATGTTTATTTTGCTTTTTTTATCTGACTTCTTGTAGTTGACATGTCTCGTGTAAAATCAAACGTGGAAGTGGGGCAAAATTACATGCAGCACATCCTGCACACAAGCTACTGAGCTTAGCTTGCATATTACTAAAGTTGAAATTTTGTTTAATGTTAAATTGGAGTTATATTACAATATAATAATGCAGAACTTTTTTTTTTAATTTTTATTTTTGGTGAAACTGAAGTCCTGCAGATAAACTCTTACACTCAAATGTGGCTTACCCAACTGGAGTAATAGACACTTTAAGTCATAATAAACCTAATTTAAAAAAAATCTGGCTGCTTTTGAAGTTTTTTATTTTTTGTTAGCTTGCTGGAAAGTCGGTCACTCCATAAGTCTAGAATAGAGGAAGGTAATTTGAAGAAGCAAAATCTTTATAGCTTTCACTTTAAGCTTATAGAGACTTCTTAAGCCAGAAAATGTGATTTATGGGGTACCTGCTCATGAGCTTGTACTTCCAGGTTGATTTCCTGTCTTTCCCTTTTATACTAAGGGTTTAACAAATGTTTACAGCTTTTGTGTAGACTTAAGTGCTGCATACAAGATGTTGGCTTACAGCATCATCAGGGTGAAATAATGTAAAGTCTTGATTCTTAGGATCATAGGAAAATAGGGTTGGAAAAGACATCAAGTCATCTCGTCCAGCCCTCTGTTCAAGACCAGGATCATTCCTGATTTAACCAAACCAATCAAATGTCTCTTCAACCTGATCATCAAAAATTTCCAGGGACAGATTCAACGACTTCTCTAGGTAGCCTGGTCCAATGCTTGACCACCCTCATAGTCAAAGTTCCGCTTAACTTCCAACCTACACTTCTGATGTTGCAGCTTTAGGTCCCTACAGCTACAGAGAGAAGCTCATCACCATCCTCTCCATAACTGACCATCAGGTATTTGTTAACAGTCTTCAAGCTTTTCCTCATGAGTTGTGCTTTCCAAACCCGTAATCATTTTGTTGCTCTCTGCTGGACTCTTCCAAAACTGTCCACATCCTTGAAGCGTGGGGCCCAAAACTGGGCACAGTATTCCAGGTGAGGTCTTATCAGTGTTGAGTACAAGAATCACTTCCCTTGACTTGCAAGTGACTCTCCTGTTAATACAATCCAGGATGCTGTTGGATTAAAAAAAAACCCCAAAAGCTTCATATTCACTTTATGGTCTACTGTAACCCTCAGGTCCTTCCCTGCAGTACTGCAGCTTAGTTTAGCCACTCGTTCCCTGGTCAGTGCTAGTAGCAGCTTGATCCTATAGAACTATGCATTTTCCTAAACATTTGGTTATTTAAGTAATCTTCAGAATGTTTTTAATTCTAAGCTCCCTAATCTTAACTTATTTACAAAAGTTTATCTTCAAGCCTAACAGAAATCATTTATCAGTCTTATTCAAGCATTGAACAGATATTATACTGTTTTTGAAAGAGTCTTGAGGCATGCATTTATCTGCAGTGCTATACCATGTACTTAGCATGGGGTGTTCAGTTTTAAACTTGGATTTGTGCTTAAGGAAACTTTCTTTGAATATGCACACATACATGCATATATCTTAGAAATTAAAATAAAAAGATGCTTATTCAATCTATTTCTTACAAAAGTTTTAATTATGAAAGCTAAATTTGATTGCCTCAGCTGAGAAGTGCAAAAAAATTATTGAAATTTATTTCTATAACTTGAATTCCCTAACTCCCTTCATGAGCCCACTTCTGATTTGTCCAAAAACTATTTGTAATAGAAATTTGAAAACGTTAGTGTTGAGCAGGTAATGATTAAAGAAATAGAGCATATCACTGCCTTACACAGTGAAGTTTGCTGCATTGGGTGGGGGTTGTATTGATTCCTTGACTAGCTAAGTTCTAGTTGTTTCTCACCTCCCTGCCATCTTCATTTAGTAAACTTCATGTCACTGATTCCACTATAAAGTTGTCTTTAAAAAAGCATGCATCTCTTTCCAGAATGAGCTGTGTTTAGATAAGAAATTGTTAAAATGAGAACTTGAGTACATTACAGTTATCAGTCCTGTGCTTGTTAACCCATTTTGTGGAAACTTGGTTTTGAGTATTTAGAGTAAAGCCTTCAGTTTAAAGCATCCAAGGCCACTTTTTAAATTTTGATCTGTATCTAAAATTCCCTTTGCAATTATTCCTCATCTTGTCTACTGTGGTCACAATAGTCTGTCACCATCCTCTTTTTATAACAACCCTTCAAATACTTGAAGACTTTGACATCCTTCTTCCTCTCCACCCCCACTTTCCAGACTAAGTAGTTCCATCTTACTAGACTCTTTTTTTTTTTTTTTTTTTTCTTTGCACTCTTAAACTTTTTTGCATCTTTCTTGGAAGTGCAGTGCTCAAAATAGATGCAGTACTTCACATGAGACCTCACCAGTGTTGAAGAATCAGAAGTGGAAGAATTGCTCCCCGTGATTTACACAAAATACTGTTAATGCATCCTAGAACGCTATTGTCTTTTTTGCAGCATCCCACTGTGTGCTTTGATTTCATGGGATGGCAATTTTGGGTTCTCTAAAGAGGTAAGAAACATTTCTCACTATTTTGATTTCAATCTTGTTTTCACCTTTAGTATAATCACTTGGACTTTTGTTGTTGGCACTTTGACAGGGAGCTTATGGTGACCATGTCTCACTTGGGCTGGGAATATACTGTTTGAAATACCTGCCCCAGGTGTCCATGAGTTTCTTCAAATGAATGTTTGCAGACAGTCCTTGCAGGAGAGGTTTTTGTAACTTGGACAGAAGCAGTAATTTGAAAAAACTGATGGGATGGTCTGGACAGATGTCTTGCCAATCCCTGCCCTTCCCCACAACACTCCAGCCACCAGCATATTCTGCTCTTTGATTCTTCTATGTATCGTAGCTCAATATCTCTCCCTTTTCCTTGACTTCCCTGTGCCAGCTACATCTGTTGCTCATGTGGAATGACATTATTAAAATATCAATGTATTGTAAGCTCTAGTGTGACTTTGTCACTTTGTTTACCCTGTCATCTGTTTTGGCCAGAACCAAGGACTGACCTATTGGCAGCTAACTCATGGCAGGCAG
>NW_005841838.1:1323776-1328363 GCF_000455745.1 Alligator sinensis
TGCTGAACCATGGATACCAGTGTAGGAATCATGCTGGTCTACTGAAACTAACTTCCTTTGTCAGCTGTGCACTCTGCCCCAGAAACTTGTGATTTATCCTAATGCTGCTACTCTGACTTTTTAAGAGCATTGCATCTCTTTGGCTTTAGAAACCACTGTTTTTTTTTCTCTTCCCTAGCACCCATCATTGATTTGGTTATTTTCCAAAGATTTCAAAGAGATGTGAGAACCTCTTGCAAGCGTAGGCTTTCAAAGAGATGTGAGAACCTCTTGCAAGCGCTTCCATTTTATTTTAATAGCTCCTTGCATAACACATTCACATGAATATTAAAGCTAGTATGTTAACAGCTCAAAACGTTGATGTTCCTAAATATTTTAATCATTATCCATGTCCTATGTGACTTTTTTTGTCCTCTTCAGCTCGATCTTGGTCATGCAAATTAGATAATTTAGCATCTTTCCTGTACATTTTTCATGTATTGCAGATGTAGATGCTGAGTTCATGATAACTGCATTCACTTTCACTAAACTAAGAAACTGCCACCATGTGGTGAACAATTGAAATGCCCCATTGACTAAAAGTTTAATAATTGGGGGATCTACTCAAGATAAACAGAGTATTATTAAAAGCTCTAATAAGGCATGAATGATGGGCGTGGGGGCAAAGTGAATTTGTAACTTGAAGTAGATTTTGTGTCATGGGCATTTTACAGACTTTTACCTAGTTTTAATGCAGAACAACTACAGCTATCTGTAATTTGTTTTAATTTAATTTTGTCTGACTCCTCGCACTAATCAGTAGGAGCTAACTTTTCATGATTCTACTCTTCTAACTGATCCTGAAGTGGAATGTGTGGAGATCCTGCTCTAATTCTGCTGTCAGCATCAATATTGTGGAGATGTTCTGTGCTCATATGGCACTGTTAGTGTAAGGTCTGAAATTATTCATCTTTCTAAACCTGGATTTCAGAGTCTGTTAGATGGACTGCTATTGGATTGACCAGTGCATTCTTGCAAGTTTGTGCCAAGAGTGGTGGGACTGGCATTAAAGAGGAATGGGTTACTTGAGAGTTCTGATCTTGAGTGTTATTACTTCTATTCTGAACTAATTAAACATTTCAGCCTTTTGAAGGTTGTAACTATCTCTGAATTTTTTGGCTGTTTGAAAATTGAAAAGCCAAGAGGCCAGTTGGGTTATTAATACTCCAATCTTTGATTTCTGCCATTAACTTTTCCTACTGTCTCATTGTCTATAATGTAGCTCTTGAGAGGTTTTCTTACTAGTCCAGAACAAGTATTTATTTGATATGATGGGGATTATGACACAGCCTAATGCAGTAGAGAACTATAAAAGTTCAAACAAGTGTCAAAAACCCTCTAGCTAGTCGGACTTAACAGGCTGGACCAATGCAATGAGACAAACTTCTTTGTCAGTATAAATGGGCGGAGGTCCAATCAGTGACTCATTGATACCAGCAGACATGTGCTAGGGCTTTTCTTTGAGTGATTGTTCATACAGATTCTGCTTATGGTGTGCACATGCCCCATGTATGTGAGTTGACTCTCTCCTTCCTCCTCCCACTCTCTCCCCCACCACACTCCCAAAAGAGGTGTTTGTTGTGGCTGCACCTGTGCTCTGTACTGTCCAGGCTGCCATAACTGAGTTTTGCCATAACAGGGCAGCTGCAATCATTACTCGGTGCTGCCTTACTACCCATTATGCAAGATGGAACACTAGCAGAGATGATGCTTCTGTTCAGCTATGATGCCTCCAGATGAGGGTAGCCAGTTAAGAACTTCAAATAGAGTTTTATCTTATGAAACAGGCTTCTGGAGAAGAATAGAAGAAACTAGAGTCTCTTGTAATAGAACAGAAGCTTATGGCCATCACTCGATCTTCTTATTAGCCATCCTCAGTAACACTAATACAGCTACAAGGACCATGTTTGCCAATACCATGGGATATTCACCCTGGCTTCATGCACTTGGCTTTCTTCAGAAAGGCAAACCTAGAGGACCTTTGGGAAGAACATCTGTTTCTCCCACTAACAATGTAGCCACTCCATTAAATTAATGATATCAGTGTGACCCTTTGCTTCTTAAACCTTTGTTTCTTTATCTCAGAGGAAATGCTTGCAGACACACCATCAGAGGTGTGAATGCCACTTTCCCCATCTCACTAACAATAGCAGCTGATGCTGCCCACTTCTGAACCTGGTGATATGGAACCTTTTGTCTCTTGGGAATCCTCAACTCCTATTTCTTTAGAGACCCCACTGAACAAAGGCAAGAGTTTAATGCATTAATATAGCTAGAGAGACCCTCAGAATTCAAGGAAAAGGATTCTAACTCTCAATATTTCACAGTTCCAAGAAAGAAATGGAACTGGAAACTCAGCATCCATCACTGACATCTCAACATCCTTGTGTGTCATTTCAAATTCTGCATGGTCTCCCTAGGTATCATTTTTCTTTCACATTTCCATTTACACAGCCTCAGATTTCTAGTAGGCACTTGAAACTTCTAGAATAGATCTTTCAGCTTGCTGACAGCTTTATACATCCTTGCCAAACCCCTGGCAGTAAGAGCTACCCACTCACTCAGATTGGAGTATACATATATTCTATGTCGGGTAATCGATTCAGTGACTAGGGATTTTCTGCAACTCGAACCAGATGAGATTTCATTTAATTTCCTTCCTAAGCCTAAAAATCAACAGACACAAGTCTTGCCTAACCCTAATGCAATTCATAAAATTCATTGGAATGTTTCTAGATTTCAGCGTGGCAAAAGAGTACCTGCCCTGTTGCTGCTTCTGGATGACAATAGATACCTTTGTCTGAAGCTCAGCCTGCTCATAAGGACATGCCTCAGACTCTATGCACGTATATTCTGCCCATTCCAGACTTCACTAACAATCTTTAGGGATGGTTGAAATCTATTACCCAACAAGTACTCCACTGACACATGCATCAGAAATGCCTTTCTCTTCAGACCAATTGAATGGACCCAATTCAGGTTGGCGTTCAGAATGGCCAATTCAGGCACTAGAGTCCTTCACATTCCTCATACTCACAACTCTGGTAATAGATACCTCACTTTTGGGATGGGGAGCTTAACCAATGCAAGATTCAGAGGTGGTGTTACACCTGTTAAGCTAAGCTGTGCAGAAACATCTTTGAGATCAGAACAATCTGCCTGGCAAGTAAGATTTGCTCATTGTTCTTTCTGAGGCCCTGGCTACATGTTGCACACATTACAGAATTAACTGGTTAGTTGTGCAATACATTTAGACCAGCCACATGTGCAAAGTAACTATCAAATGATAAGAAACAGCCAACCAGATATAAAGTTAGTGCTTGAAAATGTGTAACAACTCTAGAGTTGGTTTCTATCCAGCTTCAATTTGAACATGTACCAGAGCCCTGGGTCTTACTGATATAGGTCTCAAAAGTCTCTGTTGTTACAGGTAGAGGGCTGATATTTCTGATCGAGAAATGGCTTTGGTTGGCATGCATGTTGTAATGTCTAAATACATGCAGATCTGTAAACTGGTCAAGAAATCCAGAAATTAACTAGCTTTCATGTACAGCCCTACTGAACAGCAGCAGTTTCATGGCAATACCATGCTGGTGCTGCCCTTCCTGATTTTTATTTTTAGGTTTTGTTTGTCAAGTAAGTGAGAGATGTAATGACTGGTGGCTTTGAATACATGCATCCTAATAGACGGTGTCATGTTGGGTATGGTGCATCTCCCTACAGAGAGACATACCATACTCAGCATGCTTCTGTTTGGTTGGGTTTTTTTAGTTCTGACTTCCATTGCATGTTCCAAATTGAATCAAATGAGTACCTGATATTGAACACTTGATATGTAGTGGCGATGTTAACATACACAGAACTAGCAAACAAGTATCCACAGCAGGGATATGTTTTAGCCATTATATACTGTGCACTACATACTAATTGTCAGGGAGCTGGATTTCATATGACTGAGGTACAGTGGGGGCGGTACTCATGCAAATACTGCTTTCATTGAAGCTTTTCCCCTGTGTGAGGGAGTTTACTGAATGAAGTTGAATTACTGAAACCTGAAATAAGACTGCCTTTGTGTGCAGATTTGCCTACCTTTGGATATTGTACGTTGCAATGTGCCCAACATAGTCTATCACTTCAGGTCAGCAAGCTGCTTGCTTATATATAATGTTTATGTTATTTTGATGGGATGCTAGAGATCCTGGGTTCACATTCCATCCTGTGGCCTGTAAATTTGCCTGCTGTGCTGTTAGGCATGCATGCTCTGGACAGTTTTAAATCTGTATTATGCAGATTTAAGATTTGATGATTGTACCGGTCATTGAATCTAAAATCTGATTCTGAAGTCAATGAGTGCAATCGTAGTGCTGACTGCAGCGTGGGAGGGTTTCATCCTTTTGGAAGGCACTGGTGTTAAATTCTGTTAAATGTGGTGGGATTAGTATCTTGTCAAAAATGGTTTATAATCCATAAATAGTTTCAACTGGTCCAAAATGTTGATCTTTTGTTCAAAAATATGGAGGTCTGGCTCACTTTGAAAGTATAATTCCT
>NW_005841838.1:1328394-1335611 GCF_000455745.1 Alligator sinensis
TGCTGTGAGTTGGAAGTGGAATGAACGAATGTAAAGGCATTTCTTTCTAGGCATCATCCTGGCACTTAAGTGAGCAGAAACGGGCTTACATAGCATTCAAGAGTAATGTTTCATTCAGTGGTGCTGGTAATCTGAATGGAAGCACTATTTCTCTGATGACTGTGTTCCTATCTGTTATGCCAGTCTTGTGCAATCAGTCAGAAATGTTTCAGTTTCTCTTAATAGCACGAGTTCCTCCTTTTTCCTTCCTTGTAGAACAGGCTCATTGTATTGAGTCATCGATTTCCATCTAGATTAATTTAATATAAAAAAAGACAGCAAATTAATAGATCAGATGGAATAGCAGTGTTCAAACTTCCATATTTGTGTAAAAAACCAAACAAACCAAAAAAACCCAAATCTGGATTTTTCCCTTATTTTGCATCTGGATCCCACTTTTCACATGGTTAAGGCGCATCATGAACCTTTTGTAGTGATTTTGACTTCAACAGTACAGTCTAGCAATGCATCCCTCCGAACTATTGTGAGTGACCTACAACTGGGAAGTGGGATTTTAGGCTTGATGTTTATGTCCTTTTCTGTACACCTTTATATGTTGGGAACCTTTTCCACAAGAATAATAGGCAATTCCAACTGGTATCTGCATTCTTTACATGTCATCTTTAAGATGAGCTGAGCTTGGAGAGTAAGATTGTTGCTTACAATAAACTGAAGACATTAGCTGGCCCAATATATGTAAAAGTACAGCCTCAGCTGGTAGAAATCAGTGTAGCAATTGGAGTCAGTGAAGTTATGCTGAATTTCATGAGTCTGAGGATCCATGAGAAGGGCCACCTTTGAAAGAGATGTCAAAGACCTTCCTTTTCCATGTCCTTGTGACAAAGTATGTATTTTGTCAGATTCCAGCAAATCTGCAAATTCTGCTAGGGCTGTGCCATGAGTGCTTCTGCTATGGCCTCAATTTTGTAACCTCTGGGCTGTCAACTGTATGCCTTAGCACCCACGCCACCCCAGCCCCAAAAGACCCTCCTGTGTACACATGGAGCCTGACCATCCAACCTTCTGATATAATAGGAACCTAGATATTATCAGTTGGTTCCTTGCCTTCTTCCAAGTGTCCATTTTAAAAGTTCATTGCGTGTTGCTGCCTAACGAAACACCTTAGAATTCAGAACCTAAGAAATCCCAGATTATGATGCTATTGTGATTGCATCATAATACATTTACTCAGCATCAGTTGGCAATAAGTATTTTAAGTATCCTTAACAGTGTTGTCAACATTTTCTGAATCCTCAGCGGTGTAGTATACAGATGAGAGAGAGAGTTGCTACATGAGCATGTGAGGTTGGGGAACAGAATTTAGAGAGGTATGTTCATTCCCATTTTACACATAGGGACTTGAATGCTTTAATCTTAACAGTCCTTGTGTTTTCCTACAGTATATTTTATAGGGTAAGTTTCTCTCTACTGTTAGGGGTCTTTCATCAAGCTGATTTCCAGTCCTTGGCTCCTTACCAAGAGGTATTTGAATCCATAATGGTGCTTTGTTTTTTGTTTTTCTGTTTGTGTTTTTTGGGGGGTGGGGGGTGGGGCGGGGGTTGTATTAGGTATCTGTCCACTAAGGCCTGGACTGACATGACCAGCTGATCTTGATCAGTTAAGAAACAGTTACCAGATGTGATCAACTTCTGAAACCTCCATCTGTGCACAGGGTGTATTTGGAAACTTCCTTCAGCTACTTTGTATTTCATTGCAGCCTATATCTACAACTCTTCCTGAAGAGGACACATCAGAATGCTAAAAGCAGATCCCAATCATTCTAGATGAATTGTGAGGTCCCTTCCAGCCCCACTTTTCTAAGGCCCCTGATGCATGTTACATCTATTGTGCAATTAACTGGTTAATTGCACAATAGATTTAGACATGCTACATGTGCAAAGTAATTGTGACAGTAAAAATGGCCAGCCATAAAAATGGCCAATGAGCTGTAAATCTTTTACTTGAAAAGGGAACTTTCATAGCTGGTTTCTATCAAGCTTTAATTTTTGAAGATGTGGCATGTCACATACAGGCTTAGTGTTTGGCCAGGACCTTCAGTATCCCAAGGTAGACTGATCTGTCTCCCTCTCTCTCTCTCTCTCTCACCTCCCCTTCCTGCAAGGGGTCTGATACCTAACTCTGCTTCCTCAAGTCTCAGTTGCAGGCTCATTTCATGGCTCATTGCCACTTCTTTCTTCCTTCAACCAGCCTTCAATTTGCATGCTTTGCTTGTCTTACATGAGGAGATGGGGGGGGGGGGGGGAAATTTTTACAGAAAACTGTGTGCAGGACAAGCACATGCACACAAGCATCTTGCAAGGAAGGTCCCTGGAGAGTTGAACCCTGCCACTCCTGCCCTCTCCTTCCCTCCTCCCCCCTGCCCTTCACAGGGACTCCCTGGATGTGTGCAAGGGCTTGGGGCGCAGGTCCTCCCCTGGGGAGTCCAGCTGGCATCTTGTTCCCATCACAGATGAAGAGGAATGACAGCCCCTGTCAGCAGCTCTCCAGCTCCCCTTTCTGTTGGAAACTTGCTGTGCTAGTGCTCAAGATGTTCCCCCCCACACTGCCCTGTATATCTTGCCCTTTGAATGTGAAGCATGTCACTTGGCATGACAGTTTCTATTGAGTGATATTGCCTGTTGCTTGATGGAAGTAACATCTGTCAGGGGCCCGAGAGTGCTACCACAGAAATGGTATTGACAGCATAGGATACTGGCTTCTGTGCAAGTGCAACCCAATGGTGAATGCAAGTGGCAGGTCTCCCTTTGTGTAGACCCCTGGAAGTTAGTATTTGTGGTACCTACAGCTTCTTTAGGTAAAGTTTTAGTTTATGCTTTTAGTTCTGGGTATCTATGATTCAATCCTCAGTGTTGGCTACGAGGTGAGCCGTAGCACATACTCTTTCCTACAATTCTGCCTACCTGTTCCAACAATGCTGCTGAGACAACACCGTTTCCCAGACAGAGGCCGTAACATGGGGGAGGGGGAAGGTACATGTTTGTAAAACTGCAGTGCTAATGTACTCTAACTGTGCAATGTATTACTTGCTTGCTCTAGAACGTAATTCACAGATAATGAAGACTATGTCCCCACCCTGAAGAAATTATAATCTGTATTCCTGGTTGGAGTTTCTGATCAGAAAGGCTCTTGACTGCATTCTAATATCTCTTAATTATGGTACAGACCAGTTTGGCAGTGGGTTTTGGCAGAGGCTGCTATTCCTCATACAAAATTTTGGTAATCAAGATCATGTATATCTTATGTTTTGTCTTGATACTTCTACATTTTCAGTTTTAAAGAATCCCTGACTTACACTGAAGGAAAGAACTGGAAGTTATTTGCCATAAATTTCCTGCAGAAGTGACATGCAAGAATGTTAGACATCTGTTCCCAAATTGTTACGTGGGAAGTATATGCAGATGAAGTTTAAATTTATGTTTTCCAGAAGGTGAAGTTTGATACAGGGTATAACTAAATCCAGCTCTAGGAAGTGAACAAGGCATAGCTTGACATAAGCAGGATAAAAACCCTGTGCTTGCATCAGGTTCAATGAGAATTCTCTAGAACTCAAGCTTAGGGAGCTGAGTAGTATATGGCTGCACATGACAGTTGACAACAAGTGGAAAGATTGGAGTTAACACACCCTTGGGTGCTTTTACTTTTCATAATTGGTTCTTTTTCAAGTAACTTTAAGGGCAGTGTAGTGGGAGAGAATGAATATCTCTCAAAAGAAGGTGGAAAGGCCAGCAGAGGTCATCTTGAATTTCTCCTTTCAAGTATTAACTCTAAATAAGGAATATGTTGCCCCTCTCAAAGCAGCCTTGCTGGCAACCTCAGCTATACTCACTTGAACTACTTACTCCATTAATTACAGTAGTTGAAGATCTAGTTCAAAGAACTGGTGTAAGTGGAGCTGTTCCAATTTATATTGTGTGAAGGTCTGGCTTGGGCTAAAGGCTCTTCCTCGTTGTGAAGTTTCACAGTTCACTGGAGATGAGGAACAGCCGGGGTGTGCAGAGTGATGTGATGGGTGTTTATGGGCACGGGGGGTGGGGGGGAAGCTATAAAGGGAAGACTAATCTCATGTGTTACTGACCCTACATATGAGTGCAGAACGTACAATATTCCAGTGACCTTGTGCTAGTGCTCTCACCTAATGGTACTGTAGAGACCTAATTGTGAGTGTGCTATGCTCAGTGTTGGTGTAATGAGATCATACAGAAAATGCTTTAAAATACTGTTTGGCTATTGGTGACTTTTTTTTAGCTGCTTGTTTCTTTCTTATATGCTGCATAGAATGCATAAATAATACTGTGTTATTAAGATGCATTAGAGGATCCCATTTGACCACCTGGAGAAACAGGGATGATGCAGATAAGCTGGTTGGACCAGGGTGAAATTCTGCTTGTAAGACCTGGAGGGAGGTGTGGGGGGTTATCAGTGATCTCAGGGGGACTGGATTTCATCTTGGGTGTATTACTGTGCTCTGTGGCCTCTGGCAAGGTTTTGCTGCTACAGTAATGTATTGTACAGGCAGAATAGTTAGTATTTGTATAGTAAATTGTGCTAACATTCTAGTTAGCTTCCTAGAACCTTTACCTTTCAGTGCCTCAGTTTACCATTTAGTACAAAACATTCTCACTAGGGCATTGAGGCTTATGAGCTGATAAGTTCCAAAAGCATTGGATGAATGGTGCTATAGATGAGAGTATTATTGTGTTCAAGTTGCATGACTTGTGGAATGCTAAAATTCCTAATCTAGAATGCAGCTGCACCTGCATGCATGCTAGTAGACAATTTCTAGTCTACACTCCTCTTTTAATTTGTAGGGGTAAAAATGTATGCTGTCTGTTTTAGCACGTCTGTCCTTTTCCATGATACAAGAACATCATTTCATTCCTTTTGGCACTGAAGTTGTTTGCTTTTCTTTCAGGCATGTTTTAATCTATATATTAAACTTTTGAAAGTTGAGCTCATAGCTTACAGTTTGTCTCTCCCATAATGGTGGTTTTATTATACAAAATATCTGCTGGTGACTGGAGACTTGGTACATTTTATTTTTTGTTGAAATATGCTCCTATTGCCATTCTTGTCTGTAAAATTAATGACCAGCTTGTTGACTACCTGGTTCCAGGTGAGTTGGTGCCTCAAGGAAAAAAAACCTCTTGATTATTGCTTTAAGTTGATCCATATCTCTCAACCTCACTCTATTGACTTATACATTTCTCATGCATTTCAACTTCTATCTCCCCATGAATTTATTAATTGATTAGCTCTCTGGTACACACTATGAATCCCATTTTATCTATGGGGACCTGAAATACAGAAAGATTAAGTGACTAGGGCCCAGTTTACACACTATACTTGATTAACCAGCTAATTGCATATTGTTACCTGGCCACATGTTCAATCAATTAATGGTGTGATAAAAGAAGGAACAAGCCACCAAGTTATTCCACAAAAAATGTAGAATAATTTGTGGCTCCTTACTATCATGCATTGTGATCCTGGGCTCCCCCTGCATTGTCAGTAAGGTGTGATGGGATCTAATTCACGATACCACAATCATGCTTGTGTGGTATGGCAGGAAGCTCAATTGTGTGAATCTCACATCAGGACCCTATTTCACCTTTACCTGCAAGTGTAGAGGGGTCCTAGTTACACAAGATCTGTGGCAGACGAACAAACCTGACTCAAATAAGTTTTTGGGTTCCAAGCTGGTGTCTTAGCAACATGAAGGTAATACAAGAGACACTGTATAAAGTGTAGTTTCCTTTTCTTAGTTCTCATTCACTGTTCCCTCAGATTTCAAAGTGTTCCTGTAGCTACTATAGAAATTCCAGTAAGCCTCATCAGAGCACCACTTAGCTTGGGGGTCTTGCTGGAGAACTTGATCTAGCTTTCCAGGGAGTAAGTAGGACTTCAATATTCTTTGTATATTTAATGAGATGCTTGTCCCTGTTGCTTGATTTTTGTTTGTTTTGTTTTGTTTTACAGGACATGAACAAGCACTGAATGATGGAAGAAGAAAGTCAATATTCACTCATGGTAAAATATTAATGTTCTTTCAAAATGCTTTATTTACACAACAAGGGGATGTTGTGTCGTAATAGAGTTGCATAAGGAGGCATAAAGAGCTGGAATGGGAATGAGGATCTTGTCTATCTGTATGATGGTTATGTTGCATCTAACTTGACCACGTGTTGTAGCACTGTTCTTTTAAAACTGCCCTGTCTTTACTTTGGTCATTTGTCAGTCTTGAGGTTAATATTAAGGTGAATAATTAGGACAGAACAGAGGGGTCAAGTGACAAATTTTGATGTACACTATTCAAATGAGAAAATTGCCAAGGCTTTAGGAAAAAGCTATGAAACTAAAGGAGTGGAAAGCAGATGACCTGAGGAGCTTAGTTTGGTGAGGAGAAGGGTTTGGGGCAGGGACAGAACTTGATTGCAGTCTACTTTGGAATTAATTGTTGGGATTTTGTCTTCCTCTAGTGCAGGGGTGTCCAACCTTTTTGAATGTGGGGCCAGATCATGAACTTCTTATCACCCAGTGGGCTGCCAGGAGTGGGCGCTCGCGCGGCCTGTCCAGTCCGGCTGCAGCTTGGGGGCGCAGGGGTCAAGGGGTGCTGCCTGGCCCCGATGCCCTCCCTGCCACCTGGGCAGCCTCAAGGATGCTTCCACACCTGCGCACCTGGGGACGTAGGGACTCTACAGAGGGGTGCGGGATATACAGGGACACCCACTCCCCCCCCCGGGGCAGCCCGAGCCCATGCTGGCACCCCTCTGCTCCCTCCCTTCCTGGGGCCTGAGACTCACCACCCGCAGCGCAATGTCTGTGGGCGCAGGGGGATGTGGGGAGGCGGGAGTGGTGCTGGCTTCCTGCCCTGACAGCCACAGCAGCAGCTTCCGCAGGCCCAGCCGCAGCATCCCTTCGAGCCGGCATCTGTGCCCTCTGTGCCCGCCTGCCTGCTGCACTGTGACCTGCTACAGCCCGCAGGGCCAGCGCAGGGCGGGGCCAGCATGCAAATGAGGAAGGGAGGGGTGGGGCGAGGAAGGGATACCATGAAATGAGGGGAGGAGAGGAGAGGAGCCGCACCTTGTCGGCAATGTCAAGCTGATGTGGTGTGTGTGGGAACCTTGTCCCTTCCCCAGCCCTTCAGCCGACATTAGGAA
>NW_005841838.1:1338879-1348833 GCF_000455745.1 Alligator sinensis
CCAATTGGTCTCTCTAATGCAGTTCTCGTGCCGTCTTCCGCCTCCGCTCACTGGTAGGACAGAAGAGAATACCACCTGTGCACTGAACTCCCTCAGCATGCTTCCCAGAGCATGGTAGTCCGTCATCAGATGACCGGGTCTTCTCCTGGCCGCATCATTAGTATCCACATGGACTAGGACCATGGGGTAGTAATCGGTGGGCTTAATCCTGGCCTGGATTATTCCTGTTACATCCCGAATCTTTGCTCCGGGCAGGCAGTAGACCTCTCGTGTTGAGGGGTCCTGGCGACAGATGGGTCCTTCCGTACCTCTCAGGATGGAATCGCCTATGACGATCACTCGACGCCGCCTCCTCTGGGTCTGCTTGGATCTCTTGACCTGTTCGGAGTGCGGAGAATGTGGCGTTGGTTCCTGCCCAGAGGTTTCCTCCTCTCCTTCCATCTCCTGCAGGGTCACCAGAGCCTTGTACCTGTTCGCCAGTCAGACTGGAGGAACTGGTATGTTGGACAAGCCTGCTCTAGTGTGAAGCATGGTTCTTCTAGGATCTCTGGAGCCTATAGTAACTAACTACTGACTGTTATCACAATGGCAGGACATGGGCAGTCCCCTTGCCTTCCCTGCTTTTTATCTGTGGCATGTTATTATGTGTTTCAGAGATTGTTTCCTGTAGTTGTGAGGGTTTGAAGTGGTGATTTGGGGAATTTCTAGGGTTAAATATTTCTGGCAGATGCGGGAGACTGGACTTGATTGCCCAGGGAGGCCCCTTCCAGTCCTATATTCTAAGACTACAACCACAAGGTCTTGCGGGCAGCACTGTTAGTGCCAGGAAACAGCATACTTCACAGGAAAGGAGAGAGGCCAGGTGGGAAGTGAAGCCTGTGTACAGGCAGCAGAGCAAAGGTGTGTCCTTGGTTGAAACTATGGCTCTGCTATGCATGAGATCAAATTAAATGGTCAAAATAGCGCCTTCTGGCCTTGGTATCCAGAAAAGTACATAGAGGAAAGCTGAGAAGTCCAGCAGACTCCTCTGCAGTGGCACGTGTCTAATTTAGCTGTTTAAAATCTTCTGATTTGAGTCTCTTGAGAGAACCTACATAGTAGATAGGGACATATAATCGCAAAGTTACTTTGGGTTTGGCTGTTCCTCAGTGCTTAATTTTGCAAACTGCATCTGCTTTTTATCCCCCTTTCTGGTGATGTAAGAAGCATAACATCCCAGCTGGAGTTTTGAAGACTGGTCTTCTGAATTAAGTCAGTGTGATACCTACAGCATCACTGAGATAAAGACCTGCAGTCATTTTTCGGGGCCATGCTTTTCAGAGGAATAGTGGCTATGGAAATAGTGAGCTCACATATCAATTATTCTGAACTTTGTCTGGGCATGGGGGAATAGAGGAGTGAGATCTGGGAGTGAAAAACAGCACAATGTGACATGGCACGTGACATTTCTGGAGCATGTTCTCAGATGAGGGAGAACAGTGGATGATCCAAGCAGTTTACTTTTCTGCTCAATCTGCCAAGGGATTCAGCTGGAAATTAAAATCATGAAGCTACAAGTCATTCCTGTGTGACTAGACTTTTCAAGGTCTCTTTCTAACACTGAATCAACACTTCTTTTAAGCCACTTCTTGTGGATCATTTGCTAACTAGAAAGGGGGTTGGTAGAGGTCAATTAGAGAACCATACTTTAGAGATAAAATACAGCTTGCATAGAGGCCTATGACTAATGAAGTTCCACTTTCAGAGCTTACGCAGGAAACAAGTAGTGCGGGCCTTGTCATGGTTCCATGTGAAGGGTGAATTGTGCAATCTTTTCTTATTGGTATGGAAAAGGAGGCACTTTAGCCATGTAGTAATATTCTTTCCAGCCTGCCTCAGAAGCCATACCTCTCAGGAAATGAAGACTAGAACTATGGACTTGTATGGAATGAGCAAGTAAATAATAATCCTGTTAGCATCATCTCAGTCATTTTTCCTTCCTGCTCCAAGATACCCTTTCAGCAGAAAGGACTGGGTTGAGGGTAGTGGAGAACCTCTAGCATGCTGTCATGGATGCAGTGGCAAAGGAGGATGGTACAGGCGAACTCTGAAGAGATACGGGTTCCCTGTGAAACCCCATGATTCATGGCTTTAGGTCTAGGGATAGACTCTACACACAAACTGGCTTAAGTTTGTGTGCCTGCATGTGCCTGAATTTCCTCAGTCCAGAGGGAATATCTGTGCAGTTGCAAACAGGTTCAACTTTGCAGGTTAGACTAACCTGCAAAGATTGAATCAATTCAGGCTCAGGCTTTTTGAATGTCTGTCCCTGGCCCAGATGGTCAAGCTTCACAGAGGATGGGGGGATCCCTGAGCCAAACCACATGAGGGACTTTAGAGATTCCAGTCCCCAGTGTGGACTATTTCATGCTGGGGATAATTCACTCTAGTATTTGGGTGCCTTACAATCACGTTCTTGCCTCCTGCTTTGGCCCACATGTGCTTTCTTTGTTTTCATTCATGTCTCTCTTGCTCTAGGTGGGCATGATGTACTTGTTCAATGCAATGTTTGGACTTGGAATCTTAGCCCTGCCAAAAGCCTTTGCTGATGCAGGCTGGCTGACCAGCAGTGTTATCTTGGCATTAGCCATGGTGATGAGGTACAGTATATGGAAACACTTTCTAAAGTCTGTCCTTATTTTAGAGTGCAGATACCTCCCATAATATTGAGCCCTGGGCTGATAAGATGTATACAAAGCATTCTGTAAGTGATCTGATACCTTTCTTAGATTATGAGTTTTTGAGGCTGGCATGATTGTCATTCTTCTGTACAGCATACAGTGTAATGTGGCAAGACCTTTACTGGGATTGCAGATTATTGCTTGTCAAAGAAGCGTAAAATAATTTTTCTTTACTGATTTATTTTTTTCATGGCCTCAGTACAGATGAGCAATGCACAACACAGTGAGTGCACCCGTTTGCACATGCATACAAGTGCTGGCACCTTCAAATCAGGTGCTGATGTGCCTGGGTTGTTGATTTTACATTCCCAAAAGCCTATTTAAGTGCCTTTGCAGAACATGTTGGCTCACTGTGGGGTTGTTTTGAAAGGATTCTGATCACGTGGCACTAAAAGCATTCACTCGTCCAATTTAAAAATTACTCCAGGGAAGGGAATTAAAAACACTTTCAAGATGAAAATTCTTGCCTGTGCACATGCTTGAGGAGGCAGAAGCTGGTCTGTTGTACAAGGAATAAGGCCCTAATCTGGCACCCTGGACTAATATGGACTGATAACTGTCATTGGAAAAAGTATGGCTCTGTCTGGTCACCTGGTGAAGCAGTATGGCTCTCCCTTCAGGATGGGCAAGGGCGTGACTACTCACTACTATCATCATCTGGCAGGGTCCTGTTGGGCTGCAGATATATGACAGACATAGAACAGATCTTGCAACTTCATTGCAATGAGCTCTCAATTGTTCTGAGCATTTTGCAGTTTTTTAATGCCTGTACTCTCACAATACCCCTGTGAGGCAGAGATGTTCTGTATAGCCTCATTTTGCAGTGAAAAACGGGTCCAGAGAGGATGAAGGGGCATATCTTTGAAGGTATGGTGTCAATGGGAATTTGATGTTTAAATGCCTCTGAGGATCTTGGCTCAAGTGACTGCACAAGGTCAGAAAAGATGTATGTGTGGCAGAGCTTAGAAATGAAACTTGAGTTGGGATGGGTCACCCCCTTTTGGCTGTGCAGTACATGTGCAATGAGCTTTATGAGCTCACTGGCTTGCTAGTGCAGATGCTGCTGGAACCACTGCTTTGGCATGACTCCCGCCCTTCCCTTTGCTAAGTTTGGTGTGGGGTGATCTGTGGTGTTCACCCCTTGGGTTGCAGAGCTACACTAAAGCAGCGGGTTTGGCAGGAGATAGAGAGGTTCATTTGTGCATGTGCTACAAAGACAAAGCGGGGGTGTGACTGCACCCCTTCACCATGAATCTGCCCATGGACTGGGCCACTGGACCTTCATTCTTCTAGTGACCGAATCTTTGCAATGGACCTGTTGTAATATGGCATTGTAATAGGGTGGGGAGAAAAAGTTCTGTGGTACAGACCTTTTTTTTTAACTGGGGTGCAGGGAGCTCTGTTGAACCACATCAAAGCTAAAAGGAAGGCCATACTTTGGCCATTGTCCCAATGTTTTGTCCAGGCTTCCAGACTTTTAATTATTACATTAAGACCCTTGTTGGCTTTGAGTGTTTTTTGTTTTTTGTTTTCCTTAACATGAGCATAATAAGCAACCCTAAGCATCTCTTTGTGTGCTGTATCTTGCAGGTAAAATTGCTCTCTTTCTTCCTTTAGATGAAAAGAGATGTAAATAGGCATTTGACATCTGAGATCCAGAAATCTGGATTGGGAGCTTGTAAAAATGTCCCGTTCTCCTACACACCTGGTACCTACAACATAAAAAAAATATTCCTTAAATCATACTGCCATCTAGAGGCATGCGTGTGAGAGAACCTTACAGACAGCAAACACTACACAACTTGAAATTTCCCTAGCTCAGTTATTCTCAACTGGGATGTCATGGCACCCTGGAGTGTTTTGATGTCCTTTGCATGGCACCTTCAGGCAGCCCTGAATGTTGGCACTATTAGGTGTGCAAACATGACTCACAAGATGAGATAAACCCAGAGATTTCAAATAGGAATCCATAGTGTTAAACACATTCTGGCCTGTTGTGGTCTGTCTTTGTTTCGTGCCACAGACTTGCTATATAATTATCTGTAGATAAAAATTGAGTAAAAATTAAGAGTTTAGTGAAGGGTGCCTGGAGACTAAGAAGGCTGAGGACCACTGCTGTAAAGTGTGTTTTACGTTGTGGATGGAATTTACAAAGTGCCCATTCCTTAGTGTCATTCCAGGTCTGCTGTCATACTCGGGGTACAAGAGCAGAATAGCACTTGACATTTAATCTTTTTCTGTCCTTGCTGCTGCTGCTTGAGGGAGACAGAGCTTCATACAGCCATAGTGTGTATTAGTCTGGCTCTCCACAAAGGATTGTCCCATCTCTATTACAGTCCCCCTAGTACAGCCTGTGTAATGGGTATAGAGGACCAGGACTCTGTGATCAGTTTATAACTGCAAACTTTTAATGAGAGAAAGCTGAAAGATGTGAATGGGATGAGGTGTCCTGTGGATAAGGCACTGGAATGGGACTTGGGAGACCTGGAGTCAAGCCTGGGCTCTGATGACTTGTTTTGTAGACTTTTCTATTACTTGACTCAACCATTTCAACTGCAAACTCTTTAGGAAGCAGGGGTGCTCTGCCTTTGTTTGCAAAGCAGCTTGCACAGTGCGGCAAATCAGAGTCATATTTGTGTGTTTCTGCAAATAGGGACAAAACATGCTGCTCAACAGGGAAATATGCCTTGTGAACTCTATTGGACACAATTCTTTGTTCCACCGGCATTCTGAAGAGTTCTTTCCCCATGGATAAACACAGTCTTGGTTTCAAATACCCACTTGGATTAAACACAAACTAAAACCAAAACCTCAAGTCTGATTCCCACCTGGGAAGATGGAGGCAGGTTCGGATTCAAGTCTGCCCTTGTGGATTTGCCTCTAGATCAGGGACATAACAACAAAAGGACAAATCGGATATTGCTGAAATCTCATTATCAAACAAAGCCAAACCCCTTAAAAGTTTTAAGTCTATCAGAAGTAACCCATGGTCATATTTCCCCATTCATTTACTTTTGGATTACATTCAGGATTCATTTAATTGAAGGCAATAGAATTAAAATGGTGCGAGTAAGGAAACATCGGGTCCTTAATCTTGCCAAGAATTAACCTGGATTTCTGGTTCAAAGTAAAATGAATTTAGAAAAAGATTTAAGCTTTAATTGACACATCTCTGTTAAAGATGAGTGAACATATAGATTGTTAGAGCTTTTTGCAGTCTGTTGTTGTAGGTGAACTAAATACTCAATATTCCAGAATTGATGCCTATCACATTTCTTCCCCAGCTACATTACTGTGACCTTCCTAATTGAAGTAATGGCCTCTGCCAATGCACGAGTAGTTTGGAACAGGAAAAGTGACAGCTACAAAGAGGTAGGACCCTTGGTTCCATACTGTCTTTCATGTATTATTCCTCAGGTTAAATTAGTGCCCCACCGCCCTCTCTCTCAATGTGCACCCGAGGGCAGCAATAGTGTTCAAACCAGCAGCCTCCAACTTTCTGCAAGACATGTTTTTAGGCCTTGTTTTTTGACTCTTGATTTTGTTTCCTTGTTTTAGTATACACGGGCACCAAGGCCACTCCGCTGAGCGTCTGAGCAGACTCAGTCGACTCTTGGAGCGTGGCAATTGCCGCATTCCAGCAGCCTCCTGTGTCTTGTATATCAGCATCCCCACACTTAAAAATGGTGGCAGGGGTGCTTGAACTAAAGCTCGTCAAATGAGCTTTAGTTCAAGTGCCCCTGCTGCCATTTTTAAGCCCTGGGATGCTGATATACGAGACGTGGCAGTGCCTTAGAGTGGCTCTCGTATCCATTTGAAAGAACCCCCCAGTGTCCAAAATTGCTGAATTTCAGGTTCTATTGCAAATGTTATTTTTTTTTTCCCCCCCTTATTTTAATTTCAGTCCAAACTTATCTAAATTTTGCGCATTTTTTTTGACCAGCTGTACCTAAGAGGGAGTCATAAAAGGGGAGTGGTTAATAATTTAAGATTCAATTCAAGATTTTTTGGGCTCTTTCACAGACTGTATGACTTCAGGTAAGTCACTTAATCACTTTGCCTCAGTTCCCCCACCTGTACAACTGCAATAAAATTTTTTCTCTTGGCCCGTCTTATCTATTTAAATCATACACTCTTCTGGGCAGGAATTGTTACTACATGTGTGCTGTCCTGTGGCTACCACAGTGGACACTACTCTCAGCTGGGGGTTCTAGGTTCCATTGTGATGCATGTAACCACAATCACAGTGAAATGTGATGGTCCCCACATTTTGACGGATAGGCCCTCCCACCAACACACATGAGATTTATGTATAATATGTAAATTGCATATGGCCATGCCTCTCATAGCTAGCTACTTGCTTGTGTAGGTGACAAGAGGTAGGACTTGAGTAAGGGTTGAACTGAGCACTAGCTTTGGCAGAATGTGCCAGTAAAGTTGCAGTAAAGTGAACATTACAGAGCTACACAGATTTATACCAGCTGAGGATTTGGCTCTTACCTGATATATATCTACTGCCTCTGCAAAATGCCACTGATCAGAATTTACCCTTCATTTTAGAATGAAATTAAATTGAAAGAAAATATCCTTGTGCCTGAGAAGAGAAGAGAAGAGCCTACACACCAGAAGACTTTTTACTCAGTAAGCTTCCTTCACTGAGAATTTCATTTTGGGTAGATTATGGCACTGCATGCATTATCCTTTATTACAGCACTGAGGAATCTCTTTGTTATAACAACCATTTCAGCAGGCTCCCATCCTTTTAGCAGGAAGCACTCTGTAACATTCCCTTCAGAGCCCCTCTCACTGCTGTTTCCTACCCGGTAAAAGAACAGTTTTGTTGTCTACCAAGACCAAAAACTGGTACTATGTTGCCCACTGATAAAGGACATGGTGAGCCTGCACCATTTTTGTGTATATTTCAGTCTTTGAATTCCAATTCAGCTGCAGGAGGGTCAGTTTAAGTTAGGTGAGCTCATATGCAAACATTGCAACAGATGTCATCCCAGATATAGATAAGGTCAGTGGTGTTTTGAAAAACATCTAACTGGTGATGCTGAATTATCTTGAATGTATGTACATTATCAGCTTGATCTAAAGTCCATTCAATTCTATGCAAAGAATCCCATTAACTTCAGTGTGCTTTGAACAGAGTTTTTTGCTTTTACCTGTTGATTGGATCTTTGAGAGTGAATTAGTTAATTTAATTGCATGAAATCCATAGTTATCCAGGATTTAATTAAATAATTTTCATCTTAGATATTTTTTTTTATAGGGAATTAGTGATTCTACCTTGAATGACTTTTTGTGATCCATAGTATTTACAATGCGGGCATGGTATTTTATCATAACCAGGGATCCTGGCTTTCTCCATTTAAAAAATTTCAAATTCTCTCATAAAATCCAAAATTCTCTGATTTCACATGCATGTTTTTCCATGATTAACATGAAAAGCCACTATACATATCAGTATCAATTGAATACAATGTTTTATTGATATATTAACAATTTTAAAGCAGTTTTGAAGCCTACCAGTGCCTCAATCATCATAATAAAATTAATTCTAAATACCTATATATTTTGGCATTTGATTTTGGTTTTTTATCATAGAAAATCAGAGCTCCCTGGACAAGCTGCCTGTGGCACTCTCTTGCTCTCCACCTGGGCCCTACAGCCATGCATTCGTGCATCATCCAAGCCTCGCTCCCACCTTCAATGTGGGGGCCTCAATCTGCCCTCCCCTGCCCACCCCATAGAATTACCTGCAGGGAGCTGTGGGAGCTGCTCTCCACACTGTCTGGCTGCCATGTCCTTATGTGTATGCGCACATGCATGCAGCATCCCTGATCACACTCCTTCCCCTCCCCTGAGCCCCAAGCAGCCCCTTGCAGGCTGGAACTCTGCCGGCCTGCAAGGGGGAACCTTCTGTTTCCCACAATTTCCCCCTTTAAAGGAGAAAATCTGCATTTTTTCCATGGTGAACTGAAAACCCAGATCCCTGATCATCATGTGCATGTGAAAAATAGTGTATATTAATATTGCCATTTAAGGTGAAGCTCTTTGGCTAGTAATAAGGCAAAGTGAGGGTTTCACTGCAGAGGTCCCTGAATGGGAAATATGAAGTACAGAGTGGTCCCTTAAGTAATGATTTAGGATTGTACCATCAAGCCACCTTCTCTGCTGCAATGTGAATCCCATTTAATTGTAGTAGTCTGTTGTCTCTAGCCACAGTGAAGATGCCTCAGCTGCACAGCATCTGGAAGCAGACTGTCTGCAGATTGATCAAACAGCTGCTGCAGCTGGGTGGGAGAGTGCCAAGTCAGTAATCTTTTCAAGGTAAAAGCACTCCATTGTCCTACATAGATTAACTGTGCATAGAAATTTCACAGAAGGCCTTTTTGCTGGGACATGTTGGAGCCAGCACATGGGCTCTGTGAAGCCCATAACATCTCAGATCCCACAAAATAGAAACCTGCAGAGATGTCCCTTCACATACATTTCAACAAGTCAGCTAACTGTCTGTATCCCTAAACAATCATCTTAGGAACTCCCTTGAAATCTTTCTGGCTTAGTGCAGAGTAGTGTGGTAACAGGAAACGGTTGTGTCTGGGGAACCACGGCAGCAAAAATCATTCTGCAGGCAGTCAAAAATGCTGTGAATTCAGTTTATACCTACAAGAATGACCATTACCGGTGATGACACACACATTATGGGCTATTATTTAGTGAACATTCAATAGTTCCCTTCCTGATCTGTGGGAGCCTCCAGCCAGATTGGGACTTAGAGCCTCAACACTACAGAATGTCCTACCACTTGAGCTGTCCAAGCTTCTACAATTCAAGATGAAAAAGCATCTCTTAAAATAGTAAGCTGTAGTGGATCGAAGATGAATACGACACCAACTCTGCCAGTGTGCTACATACAGTACATATGATCAGAAAACAGTTATATTCTCATGTTTCTCTTGAAGGAATTGTTATCAAAGTGCCTCTGCTGCTGTTACCTGCCAGACGATCCTAAACCAAGTGTGTTTGATATAAATGAGCTGCTCTCCCTGACTGATTTGACAAAGATGTACTTCAATACAGGTAGGGTTCTTGGAGTTCTTTTTCATTCCATTTTACTTTGGAACTGGTCCTCTGAGAAACTTAATGTTGTTTTGCTCCTTGTTCATCTTAGAATGGATCAGGATAAGAATGTGGCAGCCTAGTTTGTTAATGGTTTCTTCAGGAC
>NW_005841838.1:1348880-1366664 GCF_000455745.1 Alligator sinensis
ATAAGAATGCGGCAGTCTAGTTTGTTAATGGTTTCTTCAGTAGAGCCCTCTTTCCGTTCTAATTACATTTGTAGTTAGGAAATAACTGTCTATAAAAGCTGCTTGTCAGTGAAGCACTACACAAACCAAACCACTTTCTGTAAGTGAAGTGCCTGCAGAATCCTATAATTTGTCTGGTGCAATGCCCCCCTTGTGAATTTTGTTGTTAGATATATGGCCATTGCTTCCCTCTCCTCAGGAGGCTCTCAGCAAAATCCAGTTACATTTTATTGAAATGCTGGGGGGAAAGTACCTTCCATCCATTAGAATACTCTGATGTTTTGACACTTTGGATTGTTCAAAAATATTAAAACTTTTAACAGAGAGATCAGTTCCAGGAAATGTTGGAAATATGAAAACAATCTGTTTTGGACCAACTGCCTGAGCTGTCACTGCCTTGTAGAACTGTAGCTCTGAGTATCTTTGTGCTACATTCTCTCCTATGGGTTTGCTCTTTGGCTGGACTGTGCATCACCTGTGATGCACTGTAGTCTTTGTGTCTAAGTCACCATGGGATTCGCATGGTGCACTGCCTTTCGTAGCACTTTAAGCCTCTTCTGTAAAATGTCCTCAGCGCTCAGAGTAATGGGAAATCTACTCTGATACCTGCCATTGTAAATATTGTTAGTTCAGTGATTAGTAACATTTTTGGATGTAGCTTTGATACTCCATGAATGTTACTTTGAGCAGTTTTAAGCTCCATTAGAGATGATTCCCATGGCTATTGTAAGAAGACCTGCAGAAAGAAATGGACAGAAAACATGGCTGCTGATAGCAGAGCATCTGTATTTATGATTTCCAAATGACAAAACAAAGCATTGTTGAATTGATGTAGAGGATAATATGACATTAAAAGCAGGGAGGCAGCATCCAGAAATATTGCTTGCTACACAATGCTGAAAGACGGGTAATATTTCTGTCTATGCTTAGGCTGACTTGATTAATCTTGCTTCAAACATCAGGAAATCTGAGCCATAGTATATTACATACAAGACATCTTGCATTGACTTCAGTGGGCTGTCTGCTTCCCAACTTCAGCTGAAGGACTTTGCTGGTAGCAGTCAGAAAAAACACCAAAACTGCAAGGATGGCTGAGTAACATAGTATCACAGGCCTGTTATACCTACACTGGGAGAAGAAAAACAAGTTTGGATTGAACAGTTTTGTTCTTCCTTTAGATGTAATGATCCTGGACCAGATCCTCAGCAGTTCAAACTGATGTAGGTCCAGTAATTGAAGTGCATGTAAATTGTTTCCTACTCATTGAGGCACTGATCCATGCATAAAATAGACACTTCTGCAAGGCACAGTATCTATAGGCCCCCAATGGGGGGCAAGTTTTCAGTGTAGCTGAAGTGAACTCAAACTGCTATTTTTTACGCGCAAGACATTAAAAGCAAGCAAAACTGAAAAATCTGCATTTAACATTTTATTACATAGTTGATTTACCCATTGTGCTAATATCATCCCCATTGCTGTAATATCTGAGTGCTTCAACATTTTATGCAGATAAAAAATGCTTTTCAATCTCTGAGGTCAGGAAGTAGGATTGGGAGTCAAACCATGGAGAGACTAGGAGTTTGTCTACACTGTCGTGGGACAGCTCTACAGCAGGGGCTGCCTGAGTATGCTCCCCTGTAGCCTTGCTGCTGTGCTTGTGGGTCTGGAGCATGCTAGCAGGAGTAGGGGTAGAGGAGGCTCAGGAAACTCCCACTGACACATCAGCATGTGTATCCTAAGGGTGAAGGGCCAAGGTGAAGTTGTAGCAGAGCTGAAAACTGAACACGGGTCTCCTAAGCAAGTCCCTCAAAGGCCCATCTTTCCATCTTAATACACTTCAATACACCTTAGATTCATTCTGTTTTTTTGCCATCCTCAGAAATTAGCCAGAGCCTGGACTGCTCCCTGGGTTTAGCTTTAGGATTACAGACCCATTGGCTACAGTAGCCACCCCCCTGAGTGTCTGTGAAATGTCTGAAAAGCATCAGTATAAATAATGTGGCTAAATGGGACTGGGGACAGGATGGCTTTCAGTACAAGTTGCAGGTTTGCGCTTGGTGCCAGGCCGTGTTGATGAGACCAAGTGTTGCCTTCGGTCAGTCTGAGCGCTCCTCTGTTGGCATTTCACTTCATAGCCACTGCTTGCTTGGCCTCCTGGTCTTTGAGAGGGGCATGTTGAGGAATTGGCTTGCCCATGAAACTTCTCTCCAACTCTGCTTGTCTCCAATAGAGGGGCAGTAGAGAGAGGAATTGGGGTGCAGGAGGGCAGAAAGTCAGGGGTAGGGCATTATGGGATTGTTGTTGGAGGACTGCTTGTAGTCGGGGCTGAAAGAGTTCTGGAAATGCTACAACACACAGGGCAGGCTGCAGCATGGCTTTCCCTTGGGTCTGGACTGCAGTGGAGAGGTGGGGGCTCAAAGCTCAAGGTTTATAGTGTACGTGGTTGGTGGATTTGGGCTTGAGGGCATCAGTGTAGCCACAGTCATAGTGGTGAGGAGGCTGCAGAACTGACTTAAGTCTTCACCTTGATTCTGTGGCCTTAGAGCAATATTCTGAGTCCGGGAGGGTGAAGGGCCAGGTGCTCAGCTGGCAGAAGGTAGAGCAGTGTAGTCACCATGGTGAGATTCAGTCACATATGGTTTTACTCAGGCTGCTACCTCAGCTCCCTGGTGTATGAACTTCTGATTTATAGATCTATACCCATATTTGCCTATAGCAGTTTGCTATAACAGTTTGAATATAAATGTGGCCCAACTCAATGCCCTCTCTAGAAATGTGGGAAAAGGTCCCTTTCATGTCCCAAATAGGCAATGCTTGCAAAAGAGAAGAAACACAGCGCTACTTTGGGAAAAGAAAACATAATGCATCAATAATATGCAAATACTAAGCATAACACTATCTTGGATGGCAGTCCTTTGCCTCAGTTTTCCCCACTTTCTGGTGTGACTAACCATTAGATAAATTTATCTTTGCCATTTTGCTTTTCCATCTGCCGTGCCCCGCTCATTGTGTTATCAGGAATTATTGAAGCCACATGATCTGGGCATGTACAGAGGCAGGTTCACCGCTACCTGAGGGGACTGGGAGTGGAGTGTACTTTGGCTTCTATGAAGAGATGCACTGCTGCTGCTTCCATGCTGGCTCTCCACACAGCCTGATCTAGGCCCAAGGCACCACCACCATCTCACCTACCCATTAGTGATTACAGCTCTATTCTTAGGGTCGGCTGTGCCATGCTCCTGTATGGCTATATCTTATAACCCACTATCTGCAGCTGTAATGTTGTGTCAAAGCTCAACTACCTGCTCTGGTACTTAGTGCAGTGGTTCTCTACCTTTTTAGGTTCAGGGCACCCTCAAGACCTTTATCTAATTTGGCATCATGTTGGTTGAGAATCACTGTTGTATTGTTTCAGCTCTCCACAGTGGTTCTCAACTGGGGTGCAGCCGCAGCCAGGTGGAACTGCCCTGTGCACCTTGTGCACAGCCAGGTGAGCCTGAAGCAGGTAGCTGTGCTCACTATTACTTCAGCCCTTCCTGGTCTGACCCCACACACTCCTGGAAGTGGGCATGTGGGATTAGGTGGAACCATTCTCCATGCCTCTGCTTCTGGAGGACTGGGAAGAGCTGCAGCAAGAGCAGGTGAGCCTTCCTGCTTATGTGGCTGTGCACTGAAGTGCACAGGGCAGTTCCACCTGGCTGGAGCAGGGGCAGTGCCTGTCCTGCTGCACTCCTGAAAGGGTCCCATGGTTCAGCTGAGAACCACTGACTTAGTGATTCCAGTTATCCATGAGTCCAGTGATAGAGAAAATCTGAGGACTGTTACCCTCCCTGCATTGTTTTTCATCACCACATACTCTGTCTCCTCAGCCAGCTCTTAGTGATTTCAGCTTTGGTGATAGCAGGGTGAGACAGGAGACAGACTCATCAGGTCTACTGTTGTTAAGTTCTGCTTCCCCAGCAAGAGGAAAAGTGACATGCGGGGCCCTTCAACAGAGTCGAAGTTACCAGGTGGATGCACCTGTTTTACCTCCCCACCCTGTGCTTTTTGCTCCCTACCTTACGCTTTGAGACTGCCCTTGCCTTGGACTTATTCAGTACAGGTCTGCTGCCTTTTAGTTGCATTGGGTGGGTGATCATTTATTGTAAGCCACTCTGAGCCTTTTGGATAGGACAGGATATAAATCTAAATAAGAATGATTTACCTCAGTACACACAACTAAAGTGAATTTTCATTCAAATAATCGAAATGTTTGCACTGGCATAAGGGTCGTTGCCCATACAGATGAGGGTCTGCTGATTTGATGTTTTTCCAGTTCCAGCAGATCAACAACAGATGACAGGAGAGAGTTTTTTCACTTCTGTTCCCCAGACCATAGGGCTACATCAAGAGAAACTTTCATGCTTTCTTATTTTATTTTGCAGTTGGAGACCTTTTGAGTCGGATTACATTGATGCTGGGTATTTATGGATCACTGGCCATGTTCCTGACCATGGCTCCCTTCAGCCTTGCAGAACTCTTCTGGTCAGTAAAAAATCTCTTAACATTAGGAAAATGTTCTCCTTAGCAGCAGCTTCAGATGGCATCCATGTTAATAAGGTCCCGACTATCCTGCCTCTGTGCTGAGCTTGGGACTACCCCTGAGAAACAAGCCCTGTTCACTTTCTGCTAGGCCAGAAGTTAGGCAGCGTAGAGGGCAGAGAGGGCCTGAGCATGTGCTCTACACCGCACACACGACTGACTTTCAACCTGTTGATTAAAGGTGTCTAATCCTACCTACAACATCAGCCATTCCAAAATCATGTTTCAGGCTCCCAAAGTCCTGAGCTTTTAAAGAAACAATAACTAATTCTTTTATTTATCTTCTGAACAGGAGTTGATGAGTTTAGCGATTTACAAGCAATCCGCAGCAATGAATACTGCAAACGTTTATTTTAATTACGTGGAAACTAAGGCTCGTAAATCATGACATGGGTGCCATGAGATTGAAAAGGATCTTAAAGGTCATGTAGTCCAATCCCCAAAGCTATTTCCTGAAAGGAATTTGAACCCTGGAGCCTCAGATAAAAAGTCGGATGTCCTACCAACTGAACTATTCAGGCTTACCTGAATCTAAAATGAGGAGATCTGAGAAAAATTACTAAATGTTGTGGCTTGTGTAATAAATTGCAGGTTTTTTTTTCAGTCTAATCTATTTAATTTTGTTGCTCATGACACAACATCTGAATGCCTCAAAAAATGATACTGATTTCTCTCCTGTCCTTTTTAGCCAACAAGAGACAGGCTGTCACCAACAGGAATATTCCTTGGAAATTTTGGACAGTCTAGTTGAAAATGGACTTGTTTTGTAGCTTCATTATGACTTTTGCTCCCAAGATAAATGGGAATAAGTCTCTGCTTCTTTGCAACCTTAATTGATAGTGAATGTTAGAAAATGGGTCAGATATAATGCAAGCATAAACTTCTGCATTGATTTCAGACTTGTCAGTGATGGGTCTGGCTTCCAGTCCTTACTTAGTGATCTTATTCCAAGGGATTCAGGCAATGGCTTGTAACAGCCACAGTAAGAAAAAATTGTTAATGTTGTTGAAGGAATTCTAACAAAAAAATAAATAAATCTAAGCTTGTGATACTTGGAGAGACAGTGGGAATGTCTACACATGATATTAATGCAAAACGATAAATTCTGGTGAAATTTTGTGCCGGAGTTAATTGCTCCTAGGTACAGTGTTTATACATGTGCCCAGGACCACAGCACATCGAGTTGGAGTGGCGCAGCCCCATCTGAGTGGTGTTTTCTTGGCCCTAGATCAGGCTGCTCCCTTCCAGCTCAACGTGCTATGGAGGAGCTGGCTGGGGCATGAGGGTGTTAGTTTGGGGATAACTAGTGCCAGGGTGGGAATACATGTCTGTGGGGCCAGATACGGGGTGGGACAGAGCCACAGGCAACTTGTCTAGGGGTTGGTTGGTGGGCTGGCTCCCTGCTGCTGCTTGCAGTCCCGGGGAGGGGATCATTGGGGGTTGCAAATGCCCCTCTCCCCCAGATTTGTGTATGGGCTGGGGGCAGATATGGGCTGTCCATTGAGGGCTTGGGATTCCTTGACTTGCTGCCATCTCCATGGGATCCCCGTGCAGGCTTTGCTGCCATGGCAAGGCACCACTTGCCTGCCTGGCAGCAGCGGGGGTGGTAAGAGTGATGGTGCCACCCGCTGCTGCTGGGCAGGCAGTGGTTGCCGTGTCATGGCAGTGTGGCTGGTATGGGGCTCCCATAGGGAGGGCAGAAAGGCAAGAAGCCCTAAGCCTGCAGTGGTAGCCCACATCTGCCCTCGCCCCCCTGGCCTCCTCTTGGCTCTGCTCCGGCCATGCTGCTGTGGGGTAGGAGAGATGGACATGTGTCCTGCCTTTCCATTTTGAAAAGGTGGTTACTCTAGTTAGCCAGCAGGGAGCCCCCACATTGTAGCACGTGTTTTGCTGCACGTAACAATTTTGCTGTAGAATAGTACTTGTCAGCCAGTACTACCCTGCAGCAGAGTTAATTAGTTTATTGTGGCCTAATAGCACCACAGGTGTAGACAGGGGTGATTTACACTGGAGCTAATTAGTCAGCTCCTGCAGTAAAGCATCTTGTGTAGATGTACCCAATATCCGCGTGTTTAATGCCTTCTCTCCTCTCTCAGTGCAAAGAATATTTTTCCTGAACTGCAATGCAGACAATTCAGTACATATTTGATCTCTATGCAGCATTTTCAGACATCCTTTCTTAATACAATCTTTCCAGTCTGCAGCTGGGTGGGGGAGCTGTATGCTCCAAGCCAGCTCATTTCTGTAGTGCAGGCAGGTCATTAAATGAGCACGTTTATTCTTTGGGGAGTGAAATTAATAGGAAAAAGCTCTTAGACTGCAGACAATGTAGTTCAGGAGTGAATTCCAGGCCCTTTGGTGTAGTGTTTTGTGTGGATCCTTATTTGCATTGTGAACAGCAGAGGGCAGTGGTGCTTTAGCAATAGTGTGTTTCTGCTCTTGGCTTCAGCTACGATTTTCAGAGAATATAAAACCTATCCCGCAAGGTGCTGAAGTGAGCAGATTAGAGCCTCAGAACACTGCGTAAGGCACTCAGTACTTTGCAGGATGAGACACTGACTCTGAACTAGTGTGGGTTTGCAGAAGGAGGGAGAGAGAGAGGGGAATTCTCAAATCCTTCCTTGCACAGGCTCAGATGTAAGCTCTGCTATATTAATAGCACAGTATCCTACGACCCTTTGGGATATCGATAGGCTGCTCAATTGGAATCAGACTTTGTTTCTCTGCAAGCCGACTCGTGCCAGGGAGTTCTGTAAAGGTCGGGCACACTGAATCCCTGGTGCACTAGTTTTCTGAACCACAGACTTTACAACAGAGGGAAGTACTTCAGTCTGATTCATCATACCCCAGTACCCAACTTCTCACCTTTATACTTTCATTATAAGACAGCATGGTAGTCTGAAAGAAGAGGGTGCAGAGACTTTGCAGGTATTGTGACTTTCTCTCTGAAACCTGCAGATCGAGGTTTTGAGTGAGGTTCTCAGTAAATATATAGTTGGAAGAAAGAATTATATTAGTAGTCTTTTATGTGTTACAGAAGCTGAGGTTCTGCCCTTACTTTCAAGAGGACAGGAATGATATGGTCTGAGAGCCAGGTCAGCAGCTGGTCCATACTGGTATAGTTCCCATGATCACAATGCCTCACACCAGTGAAAGTTCTGGCTTTCTGTGTTACATTAAAGATATTGTCACCTCTTTGTATTAGTCACTCAGTACAGTAATTAAAGTACACTAACATCATCCACCAGCCCACCTTTCTGCGTTCTTGCTATTCTGTCTCTGTCCAAATTATATGGTGCCCATCACCATGGTATCTGAACACCCTTTCTTTATTTCTCTTTTTTTCCGTTCTGCAGAAATAACTGGGAAATAGCAGACGCTGCAAATTTCTTTGAAAGTATGCAGGGCACTAGATCATTGGCAATCTCTTGCAGTCGAGGGTGACTGTCTTCCATGATTGCCTTATCTGTGGGTCCAAAGATGACCAATGAGGGCAATCCAGGATCAACAGCTTCTACTGCAACTTGGTCATGTGTTTTTGTGTGGGTGGATGGCTCTGGATTCCTGGTTCAGTTCATGACACATTTTTTTCTGCTGCTCCCACTTTTCTGTTCCTGTTGTCATTGTGAGGTTTCTAATCTAACCTTTACTAATTGCTTCTAATTGTTCAAAGATGGAGCTGTTAGCTAGGTCCTGATCACTTTGTTGTAGATACCAGTACTGTTATCAGTGTCTGTTTTCTGGAGGCTTCTTGTTAAAATATGTATAACAACTATATGCTGTTTCATAGACCTGTTTGGCCAGTATAATTAATTATTTAGGGATAGTGATATTTGGAGCTGCTCCCTCAACTAGTTGGACATGCAAAAAAATACAAACCCAGTAAAGTTACTGTCCAAGAGTCATTAGGATGTAAATATTCTGGCATGTTCAGTTTTGTGTACCATGACTGATGATCAAGCCATCACTCAGGTTTTGATGTAGAATTGCCTATTCCTCAGGGTTTTTTCCCACCAAACTGTAAGATCTAGTACAACTTCAGGAAGGGATCATTGCAGCCATAAATTTCTGAGCTGCTAAAACAGTGTAAAAATGTGAGATGCAGTTTGGATACTGTGGAGGAAATAGATTAAAAAGAGCAAAGAAGAAATAAAATAAGCCAGATTTCCTCAAAGAGCCAAGGTGTGTTAAACATGCATCCTACAGAAAATCAGTGGGAGAAGCATGCCCATTTGCACATCCACTCTAGATTTCAAGAGAAGTCCCATTAGGAATTCATGGTGAAACCTGCACAAGGATGAAGTGTGAATGACTATGACAAGGTACAAGTGTGAGAAATTTCTGGATATTCTCTGGTTACTCTTGTCTAAGGTTCCAAGATGAGTTATTTTGGGGAGTTGAGACCGTTGCTAATTTTCTGCTCACATCTTGCTGGGGCTACTGGAGTCTGAAAAATGTTCATGCATAAATACTATCAGAGGCCCCTCTTCCATTCCTCTTTAGGGATGTATTAATGAAGGCTTTGGTAGCATTTTGTTCATCTTTTATACACAAGAAATCTAGGTCCTGTCTGCCTCCTTATTCATGGAATAGTTTTGGGACAACCTGAGAACTAGTATGCTTGTGCTAGTTAGAGAAATAATGCTACTTCAACTTCCTGAAGTGAAAAAAGGGGATTTTTCCTTTGGCTTCTTGGACATGATTCATATTCTCGCTTCCTGCCTGTTGTGACAGTATAAAGGTGTCTTGGTGTGAATTAGAAGTAGGTCCTTTGGTTTTATTGGTCTTCTAACACTCACTCTAATTCCCACTGAGCAGCTGGGAGTAAAGATTCCCCAGCACACCTGCCATTGCATTTATGGGTTGATGCGGTTTAGATCCATAGCAAGGCCTCCAGTGAGCATTTCAGCAAAGTTGATCAGATATAACAATCCTTAGATGTTTCATAGATGAAAAACAAACAGAACAACAAATGTTTTGAAACCAAATCAAACCTTGCAGGCTTTCTTGATCCATTGGAAAGCTGAAGAAAAACGCCAGAAGTCCAATTTGCTTTCTGATTTAAGTCACCTTTTAAAATCTGCTCCCCTCATGGCATGAATGTTTGTGGAAGGCAAATGCACAGAAGGCATGAATGCAGCTGGAGGGAATTTGTTTAAAATGTGAAGAAATATTAATAGGAAATGTTTTTTTGCATTATTCAGCTGGCTCTATTATTTATTACTTTTTCTTGCTTGTTGTGCATCACTTTAAAACCCAAAGAAATTACTGTACTTATGAAAGGCAGCATTGTGCTGTGCAGTCTGTTTTTTAAATAAGTTCCCTTTATAGGATATATTGTGTTGGCTATTTCATCGTTGCTTAGTTTGAAATGACTAATGTGTCAGGTTGGATTTTGACATTGGCCTAGGAGAAAAGAAATTCATATTCATGCTGCTTGCTCTCGCTGGAGCCCTGGCTTCACTTGAATTTCTTCTTAAACCTGAGGTTATTCTGCAATGAGGGGAATGTGTGGGAGCCAGGAGGGTGAGGTGAATGAGTAATGTGTTGCGAGTGTGGGCAGCGGGTTCTCACTGCTGGCTTTAATAAAAAAGATGAAGGAGACAGGATTCTATTAATCCCAAAGCTGGAGTTAATTTCACATCCCAAGCAAACGAGAGCCTTTGGAGGGCTATTTCTCCCTTCATTGCCTGAGTGTAATGCTTGCTAACACCACTGCTGTAGAATTGGGTATAAGACCCCGGTTCTTGTACCCATACAGACCCTATTGTGTCACACTTCAGCATCTCTAAGCCCCTGTTGATGGTGGTAGGGGTGGGAATTTTCATGCTGAATGAAAGAGCTGGAAGGAAGGAATATAGCTAGAAAAGCCTGCCTGGTGCCTGTTCTCTAACTTTTTTCCTGAAGGGGTCTAGGAGCTTGGGATATGTGTAGCAGAAGGGTTGTTAACTGATGGGGTAGATGAAAGAACCGTGAGGCTATAGCAGACCTATTGATCCTGCAGTGCTGCTCTGCAGGGGTAAGCTACTGTGGTGGTGGGGGCAACCTTTTGTGCAGGTGTGCCACATTAGCTGTGCACTCTGCCTGAGTGCCACTCGGATCCCCTTCCCTTGCCTGGTGTGTCATAGTTTCATAGTTGGTAGCTTGGAAGGGACCTGAGCAGATCATCAAGTCTGACCCCCTGCCATGGTAGGAAAAAGTACTGAGGTCAAACGACCCCAGCAAGGTGTTCGTCTAACCTCCTCTTAAAGACCCCCAGGGTAGGAGCCAATGTCGCATTGCTTTCTACTCCCTGCTCTGCGCTCTCCACCCTACCTGCTGCTTTGCTTTCTGCCGTCTGCTGCTGTGCTGTCTCCCCTCTGTGATCTGCTGTGGGGCGCGCACACAGGCTGCCTGTGCCACTTGTGGCACCTGTAGTAGCTTGGCTGCCCCTGTGCTAGTGGATTAGCAATGAAAAATCTATCCTCCCTGCGTTATTGTTCCCATAACCTCTCAGGTGTGCAGTGTCATCTGTGGACTGCTCCCATCCTATTCCAGTGGATCTGGAGCCCTGCATGACCATGGAAGAGAAGAAATAGGTAGTTAGCCATGTTAGTCTGAAGTCAGGCAGAAGGCAGGGTAGATTTGTACCTTGTAGACTAGCAAAATCAGATGTGTAGCAATTAGCTTTCATGAGTCCAAGCTCACTTCATTGGTTGGTGTGAAAGGAAGGCAGCGTTTACTCTTCAAGAAGAATGCCCATCAATAATGATATCACTTTCAACTGGTAATACAGCCTGATTAATCTAAGTGGTTTATAAATGTAGTCCTGTGAAATGTCAACACAGCCTAGCAGAGTCCAACCACGCAAAAATGCGGGTCTAGTCCTGAGAAATACGTGTACATCAAACAGTCTATCACAGCAGTTTATCCAGTCTTTTGCTTTCATACCTAGCTTTTCTGTGGACTGGTAAGCAACTCCTGTAGCCCCCCTTGTGCTGAGACTCACTTGCTCGAAAGCAATCTCGCCACCTTGGCAAGGGATGTTCCTTATTTATTACACAGAATTTCAAAGCCTTCCATTTATTTTCAATGTTGTTCTTTAATGGATGCTTTGCCCTTGACATCTCTGCCAGCAGAAAGTGTAATCTTATCACCCCTGGGGTGCTGCTGATGCTTTGGTATAGGCCAGTGTAATCAACTGCTGGGGATACTTAAGCAGTTCCAATTTAGATGAAAGCAATGAATGTAAATTTAATATTTGATTTATTGCCACAATTCCTCCCAAAGGGATCTCCTTTTACACTGCCATACCACTCAAGGATTATGACACACTGAGTTCCTGAGGATGTGTGACTTGCTGTCTGGCATTTTACACAAGTGTTAAGTGATAGATGAAGGTTGAAGTCTGTGGAGCTGTCTCTAGGCACATGGGAGTTCCTATTGCAAGTAGGGGGGACTCTTAGATTAGGGACAGACTTTACATACAAACCACTTTAATCAGAAACCAGTTTAAGCCTGTAACAGAACAGAAGTTAAGTGCATATAAACTGGTTTCAAAATTGCTGAAACTGGTTTAAGATAGGCCTGGATGAATGTAGTATCAAACTAAACTGATTTAGGTTAAACCAGTTGATCACACTTCTGTCCCAGATCCCCTCCTGACTCAAGTTTAACTTGCAGTCCCCCAGCGTCCCAGGATGCTTTGCACCTCCCCTGCAACACCTCCTTCTTAGCATGGGCAGGCTTGCCTTGGCCCAAGCTATCTGCTCCAGCAGAGCAGGGCTGGCCCTGCTCCTGGGCTCAGAGCTGAGGCAGTAAAGCATCTGTTCTGCAGCCTTGGTCCTGCCTGTGCATGTCAGCCTGGCAGGGCAGGGGGGCAGGGTTGCAGGGAAAGGGGAATATTGGCTCCAGCCCCAATCCCTGCTATGTGAGGGTCTGACCCCACCCCACAAGCCTGTGCCAGCAGGTGGGAGGGGAGGAGCAGTTCCTCCAGCCTGGGGTTAGCCTGGATCCCTGGGGGGTGGGAGGGACTGAAGGGTGGGAAGAGAGGGATTCCCCCTCCGCACTGGTGGCAGGGCTTAGGGAATCCTGCCCAGGGTGGGGGAGGCCCCTGCTGAGGCATGGGGATTCCCCCTATGTGAGCTGATGTGGGGTGCTGGCTCGGCCCTGGGCTAGAGGGGCTTTCCCCTGCCCCCCACCCCGCACCTATGGGGGTTGGGCTAAGCTGGTGCTGGACCATGCTGAAGGGTGTGTGGGGGGAATTCCCTTTCTGCGCTGGCAGCAGAACTTGGGGGACCCTGCCCAGGGTGGCTGAGGCATGGAGGTCCCCCCACATGGGCTGATTCTGGGTGTTGGCTGGGCCCCATGTTGGAGGGGCTGTTCCTCCCCCTCCCCCCCCAATCCCCTTCACAGGGACAGTAGGGGGTTTGGGGCACGTGCTGGGCAGATGATAAAAAACAGGCCCTGCTTGGCTGCATTTGGGTGCCCTTGGCAGTGGCAGGCAGGTTGGGTGGCATGCTCTAGCACCCCCTGGCATCTGGACTAGGCCACTGTAGGCATCTGGCTGCCTTTCTGGATGCAAAAGTGTATGTCAGTTCACTGCATTATTGGTTCAATCTGTGCAGCTGAAAGAAACCTGCAAAGATTGAATTGATTCAGCTGTAGGCTTTTTGACTGTCTGTACTGTCTTAAAATAAGCAGAGATTATGCATCATTATTTCACACATTGCTGTTCCCTTACTGGCCAGGTTGGTGGGAGGGAAGTAGCTATTGTGATTGCATTGCTCTGCTTTACAACTCTGTGCAGTGCCGTAGCAAGCGGGGGTGGGGGTGACATGGACTGAATGAGTGGGGTGACTGCTCTGGGTGCTGAAGCAAAGGGGCGCCAACAGGCGCTGCCCAGCTGAGGCAGGACATGGGATGGAGCCATGAGTGGCTCATTTGCAGGGAGGGGGTGTGGAGATGGGGGAAGAGTGGCTCCCGCCTCTGCATGCACTCCCGGGCAGGCATGGGGGGGCATGTGCCCCATGGATCTGTGCGCGGGGCAAGGGCAGGCTGCTGCTGCTGCTGTGGGCTTTGGCTCAGGTGCCAAACTTCGTTGCTACGGCACTGACTGCGTTTCTAAGGAGGCTTCCTGTCTGCAGGAATAGTTTTCATTTTGGGTGATGTGTAATGAACAACATGTCAGAGGTGATGTTTTCTGTCGTTCACCTTTCTTCCAGAAAGAATAGCTGTTCAGACTGTGAGTGTACAGGTGGATCTCTTTTCTTTTGCCACAAAACATCTGCAGCCTGCATAGGTTTTCTATTTTTGGTCTGGAAAAACAGAATGAGGAACAGGCCTATTGTCTTTTTAATAGATTTACATTTCTCTCATTGGTACATCTGAAGGGTTGGGGAATTTGGAGCAACATGTGACAGCAAATTATTCCCTTTGCTAAGGTTTTGGTGAACTGGTGAAATCTGTGGTTTGGAAAACATAATGTGGTTGTCCCCACCATGCTTCTAGGTCTACCTGTAACTGTGAAGTTAAACTAGACAGATTTTGTAACTCATGGGTATAGCCAGATGTGCTGTAAGGGCCAGTCCTATGATAGTTTACTATGGGTGGGCCCCTACACCTGCACAAGACTCCAACTGAATCACTTGTAGAATCCAGGCCTGAGTCAATGCTTGCAGATATCTCATCTAAAGAGAGCTTGTAAAACACATTCAAGAGAGTGGATTACACTATTTCAACAGATCATGTAACTACTACAGCCAGTTTTTCAGAGTGGCTGCTGATCCTGGGACTACCTCTGTCCTTGGGCTCCAGTTTGTGTCTGACCCTGGGCACCTATCTATGGCTGTGTGCTATAATCTGTGAAAACCTGAATATAGGTAGATGCTTAGCAGGAATCTGAAACATTTATGCAAGCATGTCACTTTAAGTGTGTATAAATATTCAAAAACTAACCTAAAAGGGCTTTCATGTCATGCTGCAAGCCATTTGAGAATGCTGCTCATTCATTCACAGGAATATTTTAGTACTTTAAAAAATTGCCACAAAGCATCTGCAGTATGCAGAGCTGATTGGAAAAGCATCTTGTAGGCATTCAGTGATGCATCCCTGACGAATTTATTACCTTTAGTTGGCTGACTCTCAGAAAATCCCTCTTCTTTCATGTAGATGGCACTCTGCTGTCTGGGAAAGACTTTTATAGATTGCTGTGGAGAGCAGAGGGCTCAGCAGCTACTGCTGCTTATATTTACTTGAGCTTATATTGCATGAGTGGGGAGGAAAGAAAAGATGCATAAAAGAGAATCTTGATATTGGTACTGTTCCCAAAATGTTATGAGCTAAACGAGCATGGAGGAATTGCTGGAAAAAATTGCAGGTACCTTAAAGTAAGTTGTATATTCAGAACTGATTAACAATAATTTATTCAAAGGCCTCTTACTATTAGATCTTTTCCTTGAGTAACAGGACTCTCTACTTGGAAGCTGTTCTTTAAGGGTGCCTGTAGACGTGCCAGGCAGCTGCTCTGATATGCTGTAATTACGTGCTGGGAGGCTGCTCTGACGTGTGATAATTAGCCTGCTCCAGCCAGCCTTCATGTCTTGTGTATCAGCATCCCTGTGCTTCAAAATGGTGGCAGGGATGCTTTATCTGAAGCTTTAGTTAAAGTTCCCCTTCTGTCATTTTGAAGCACAGGGATACTGATAAACGAGACACTGTGGCTTTCAGAGCTGCTCTAATTAAAGTGCCCCCTGACTTCTGGAGCACCTGTAAAAATGCTGCGTGTTCTTGATCCTAGGTTTGTCCTGTGTATTGAATGCTCAGTCTCTTTTGACTCCTGCACCATATGTAGTTCCCTGGGCCATTATTTGTAGTTTACCATATTTCTTCACTTAAAATACTCACCTTTTCCCTCAGAAATCATTTGCTTGAAATTGTGGTGTGCATGATAAATGAAGAAATATGGTAATAGCAGTTTGTCTCTTAAGCCTCTGCTGGGGCAAGGAGGGGGAAAGGAGCCAAAGTAACATTGCATCTGCTCCTTAGGCCAAGTATACTGGGCTCCCTAGCTACTTCTACTCAGTTATTTACTGCTACTTACCAAAATTTTCAAGGAAAAATATATATATTTTTTTCATTCTACCTTTCAAAAATAAAGTGCGCATCTTATTCTGGGGTGTGTTGTATGTAGAAAAATATGGTACATCTCCAACACAAGATGTCACCTCGTGTTTTTGCCGCAGATGCCTGTCAAGCACCCAAAGAAACATCAGTTTTGGCAGCAAAAAAAATGGGGTGACATTTCTTTCAGCTGCCCCAAACCTCCATTGCCACTCTAGAAGTGTTTCCCAGAGTGCCTTTCACTCACTTGCACATGCCCCTGTGCCATCCATCACTCTCCTGCTGGAGCTGAAGCTGGGAGGTTGCTAGGGGAGTGAGGATGGGGGACAGGAGAGCAAGGTGCCTGCGCGCACTCCATTTTGGTACCTCCTCCCTTAGGCTCCCGGGGCTTGTGCTCCTCTTGCCCACCCATTGTGATGCTACTGCCCCTAGGTGTAGAGGACCACGACTCTATGATCACTCCACAGCCTCAGACAAAGGATATTGAGCTGCAGGATGGGAAGAGCTCATAGATATTACATGTTGTAAAATTAGGGAGTGCTGTTTGCTCTCTGCTTGACATACCTGGGCTCTGGCCTGGTTGACATGCCTGGGCTCTACCAGAATCAAAGTGGTTAAAAATGGGGCCCCTCCCACTCCCCCCAGAAATTTGAGGGCTTTTGGTTTAAAAAAAGAAAAAAAAAAAAAGGAAAAAAGAAATATGATTGACTGAAATGCTGCCACAGAGCCTCAGGGGGGAGTTGCAATTTGAGTGCCTCGAGCTCCCATTGTCTGTTATATGTCATGCTCCCTAGTTTGTCTCTTCTCTCATAATGTAGCTTCTTAGCATAGAGGTCAGTACATTACGGTGGTTACATAGCTGTGGCTTATTCTAAGATACAAAATCTAGTTGTGGAGCTGTTTCACATGAAGGTTTTTCAACAGTTACTAATAATATTGAATGCGCTTTCCAAGGGTATTTGGAATCGGCAAGCAGGGGTGGGGGGAGAGGGGACTGAGATGCTTCTGGCTTCTTTCCCAGACTAAAGGATAGGAGCCAAGTGGCTGATCTTGCTGGAGGGGTGTGAGCAGAGTGAGGAGTACCAAAGGGAAGCATGAGAGATCAAGGAAATTATCTTGAAAAGAGAGTGGAGATGGAAGCGAGGAGGGGGAGGCAACACGTGCAGTGCAGAGAGAGACAAGGGGGACAAGAAGGTGAATAATAGGAGAACAAGGGAATAAAAAAAGGCAAAAAGGAGCAGCTGCTGAACACAGCAAAGGGAAAAACATGCCTAAGGAAGAAAGAAGTGTCTGTAGCCAAGAAGGGAAGCATTGGAAGAAAAAAGCACATTAATTACCTAGTTTTAAAATACCTTAGAAATGAGATTGCTGGGTCTTATCACTGCCACAACTTTTCTGAGCATTTAAGTTACAAGGCCTAGTAGTCACATAAACTATTGGCTAGTGAGTTTCCTGTTAAGCCTGAGCATGTACTTAGTGCACACAGTCAGAGTTTGTATAGCATGTGGAATCTGTTGATCCAGGTGGCACAAAATTTGGCACGTTAAATACAGAATTCTTTGAAAGCCCCTTTTTCTGCTGCCTGTCCTACTGTCTCATGTAGCGAGAAAACCTTCTTAAAGGCTTGTCAATGGAGGAAGCTGCCGGTCTGATAGTGTGCCCTTGTCTGCTGAGAGTACTGCCTGGCTGAAATGTGGCTGGGAAGTGCGATTAATGTGACTAAATCTCGTGCAAAACTCCTAGCAGCCTTGCCTGCTGAGAAAAGTAGAGGATGTCAGTGTTCCTTTTAATAGATGTCAGTGCTGGAAATAATGTCTGGGGATGTTTAGCTAAGATATTTCCATCTGTGTGTCCTCAGGAGCATGCGGGACATGCACCTGCTCCAAATGAGCTCCCTCAGAGCCTGGGATACTCAACTAGAGTTTGCAAGTTGCTCTAAGAGAATAAAATAAACCATTCTTATTCCTTAGGAGTCTCCTTTGTTTGCTCCTTTGGAGTTAGCTTTGCCTCTGAAACACTTATGTGAAGAGAGACCCCTGAATACGTTGGATCATGAGACGAGCA
>NW_005841838.1:1366695-1388785 GCF_000455745.1 Alligator sinensis
GAATCCATGTAGGAATGCATATCCACTGTCTTCACTGAACTGAGTGGTATCTCTCCATGACAATGGAAATTATTAGTGCATGACTTACTGGGGATTGTAACAGAGAAGAAATTGCTTAGATTTAGATTTTTTTTTTTTTTTAATGCAGTCTTTAAAATAGTAGAGCACTGCATTAAGCAGCAGTACTTCAGTGTACCCAAACAGGCAAAAGCTTGTGACTGAGAGAATATGCTTATCAGAAAGCAAAATCTAGATCTGTTTCATTTCTCCTTAAAATTAGGTCAAGCACAGCAGTTTAGTAGCCATGGACATGTACATGCAATTCTATAGTTATGGTAGAGTTAAGACCTCAGTATGAAATAATAAAAGCTTGAAGTATATTTTGGTTGTTAGTACATGCACATGCCAAATCCACAATGAGAGAGGCCTTTGTTTCCTTTTTAGTGGCCAGACCAGCAAAGAAGTCAGTGAGTTAGCTATAGCTTCCAGTTAAGGGAGTTAATCCTCTGGTTTAGGCAACCGAGATTTATTTTTAAATACTGCATATCCTGGGACCAAACCTTTTCAATGGCTTAAATGGGAGAGATGAGATCAGCATTTCACACTGCTTCAGAATTTCAGCACTACGTATAACACACGGGGCACATCCCTGGGAGTAGGAATGTGCATTTCCTGTGAACAAATAGCAGTGGCACATTTGTCTCTAGGGAACATCCCTGCACGTATGCTCTGGCACATGACAAGTTGCCCTGGTTGGGGTAGGGGAGGCTGGGGCCAGCACCTGGGCTGGCCCCAGCAGCCTTACCTGGGGTCCTGGGGGCTTCCTGGGGCTCCAGCAATGTCAATCCAGGTGTGTGGAGCCTGGCTGGAGCGTGGCTCTGGCTAGCCAGGCTCTAGTTTTGGGTGGTACACACTCCTGTCATGTATGCTGCCCTGCTTTTTTCTAATATGGATTTTTTTGACATCAAGATGTCCCTGTGTCAACCCCCGGTCCCCTCGCTGCACTGCAGATTAGCAGTGTGGCGAACTCCTGCTTCTATGGCACTGAAAACTGCACATTGCGCACCCATCTGGATGCACCCATAGAGAGCAAATTTCATAGATTTCATAGACGTTAGGGCTGGAAGGGACCTCGGAAGATCATCGAGTCCAGCCCCCAGCCCCAGGGGCAGGAAGTCACCTGGGGTCATAGGATCCCAGCACAATAAGCATCCAAATTTCTCTTGAAGGCATTCAGAGTAGGTGCTTGAACCACCTGTGATGGCAGGCTATTCCAGACCTTGGGGGCTCGGACAGTAAAGACATTTTTCCTTATGTCCAGCCTGAAACGGTTTTACAGGAGTTTGTAACTGTTCAACCTGGTCATCCCTTGGGGGGCTCTGGCAAACAATCGTTCCCCCAGATCCTGGTGAACACCCTGATAAACTTATAGGTGACCATCAGATCGCCTCTGAGCCTGCGCTTTTCCAGGCTGAAGAGTCCCATGGCTCTCAGCCTGTTGTCATAAAGTCTGTTTCCCTGACCTCTGATCATGCATGTGGCTCTTCTTTGGATTCTCTCAAGCTTCTCCACATCCTTTTTGAATTGTGGAGCCCAAAACTGGACACAGTACTCCAGTACAAATTGGAAAATAAATTAAAGCTCTGTGCTTTCATAACTGCATATGCCCAGGCCACCACCTGGGCTTTCTTTGCTGGGTGGATTCAGAAGGAGTGCAGGGAAGGTGAATGGGGAGAAGGGGGAAATGAGCACTTTGCATGCAGCAGCCGCTGTGCTATTTACGTATTTTTCCTCCTATTGCACATTAGTGCTAAATGACACTTCTCTCTGCAACATTGGCTGTTGCCATCCAATAAAAGCCAGAAGTGCAGGGAATGAAGCGGTGTAATAGTTGTTGGGGTAATGGGAGAGGATCATAGCTGTGAATTCTAGTTTTTGTCCGAACCCTGAACTCAGTGGAAGGCAGTAGTGAAGAGCCAGGGAGATCTGGCTCAGCTCAGGTGTCAGTTAGTATGGCAGATGTAGTGTTGCTTTTTCCAGTAAACAGTATCACAGGTGTTTTCAGGTGGGTTCTGTATTAGAGTCCCACTGGCTCTCATAGAGATATGGCAGTTGACACCTGCTGTGATTCTGGCCCTGCATACCTGTGTATACTGTATGTTGATAAAGAAGTGTGTGTTACATTCATTAAGCATTGCAGATCTCTTCCTGCTTCATGCGCTGCTTCTTCCTTTGCACATGTATATTTCTGACAGACTTCTCTGGGTGTCTGAGTATATTTCTTAGCTAGTTTTCCTGCCAGATCCTATGAATATAGAGTAGTAGTTTCAGTTAAATTCTGTGAACAAATTTCCAATGGCTATAACCTTGCAAAACCGAAGGCCTGTAGTCTGGCCTCTCTCTTTTCAAATAAAGGCAGTCAGTGTTTCTTGCTTGTATTGCTCTGCAGTTGTGAAGCAGCTCCATAAGGCCATACTCATTTCTTCCTTTGAGACTCATGGTTTTTTTAAAACTCAAATCAGCCATTTAATCTGAGTTGAGTGAGGGGCTATAATGTCAATTGGCAGGAGTTTATTTAAAACCAAAAAGGTTTTATCATATACTAATTATTATATTATATATTATAGCTATTTTACTTGTTCCTTTTGGTTTCTCTTTCATGTGCGTTGATTATATTAGGGTGAAGCAAAAATGATCTAAAAATCCATATGCTTCCCAGCCTGTGACTGGTTTGCTTCTCTGATTTATCCCAGTTCTTTTCCTTTCAATCCCTGTGTGACTTCTTCAGTTCACGAGCTGTTCTTGTACAGCTCCTCTCACATTAGGGCTTAATGTTTGGTGGTGCTAGTCAGCACTCCTAAAGAGAACAGGAGGGCCAGGAGATGAACAATCCACTCCTTGTCACAGCTGTCTTGCCTTTTGCAGGGTTAATATGTTAACCAAGGTGTACAGTCCTTGGTTTCATGGTGCATTTCCTTTCAAGGACCCTTCTGAGATTCTTTGACCCTTTAAGGAGTGTTTCTGCCACAATGAGCTTGGCGAAATGTGTAAACTCACAAGTGGGTTATTATATCCATGTACAGGATGGAACTGGAGAGTCTGTAAAGCTGCCTCCAGAGACAAAGGATACGTACAGCTGTAGGAGCTCTTGGAACACTTGTTGATTTAATAGGAGAGAAGGTGGGGGGAGTAGGAGGAAAGCACTGCATATTGTTGGTACAGAACAAATAAGAAATAATTATTCGCTCTAGAAAGGAGTCACTGATGGTGGTGAGAAGTGACGTTCAGGATCATGTCGGTACGTGAACAGTGCCAGCTGGTAGAGCTCCAGATCTGGTTTCATACAACGTAGACCAGAAAGCCTTTAACACTTCCCTGCTACTGCAAAGACGGGACTTTGTATCTTTTGCCCTTTTCAGCAATATCCCGAGGTGCACAGGAGAGAGCAATTACACAGTTATCTACTTGGATGAAAACCGCTGCTGGGGGCCCATCAGCAAGAGTAATGCTTACAGGATTTTTCTGGTGAGGCATTTGGTGACGTTTTCTGGAACTTCTTAAAGTGTAGAAACATTTGTATGAAAAGATCCAGCTATCAGCTGTCATATTTTGTTTTCCTTCCCTCCCTTTTTTCCCCCCCTTGACAGGCTGGCTTTGTTTTCCTGATAGGACCTTTTGTGTTTTTCTCCATTCAGAAGAATAAGTTTATTCAAATTCTTGCCACCACCATATCCTTCTCAGGTAAGAAGCAGCATGCATCAACCTTGGGATTATTGCAGGCAGTTAAGTGTGTAGAAGTGATTATCTCCTTAAAGAACAAAAATGGTTTTTTCCCAATAAATATAAGGTTCCTTTTTAAATGATTTATATTGCATTTTGCCACTGACTTGTGCAAAACACTTAAGTGGTTTAGGTTTAGGTCGTAGAGATTTATGAATGAAATAAATTGGAATTTTCAGCACATCCAATGGGGTTTGAAACTCAAGATGAGTATGGCAGTTGACTCTGAAGTTTCTTTGAAAAATCTAGCTCAGTTCTGCTCAAACTTTTGGCCTAGTGGGCTGGATGAGTGGCATGGAGCCAGTTTGCAGGCTGGATCCCACAGGCTAGATCCAGCTTGGGGTCAGTCTGTGGGTGTGATGCAATGTGCCCGCCCAACCCCTGCATGTTGGATCTGGCCATGAAGTGGCCCCATGTGCCGTTCTGGTGCAATCTGGCACAGGGCTGTTTCATTCAGTTCTGGGAGCTGTGGCAATTAATGCTGTCACCACTCCCCTGCCGTCAGATTTCTAGACCCGTGGGGAGCCCTGCAGGCCTGATGTGGCTCCCAGACTGGAAGCTAAGCCCTACTGCTCTATCTTAAAGCTAATTTCATGCAGGGGCCTTTGTAGAAAGGGCCCTTATTTCTGTTGGGACATGTCACCTGGAGATCATTTTTCAAAAGTGCTTTGGACCTAAACATTTACTAAGATTCAGGAATGGGGGTTGAACATTTACATGGCTAGAAACATAATAGCAAACACTCAAGACAAGCTTTGGAAGGGATATAACTTTGCTTATGCCTATCTGTGAGATTAGTATGGGACACTATGCCCTGAAGAGGCAGATTATTTCAGAACAGTTCTGTTAGGGGGCTTCATGTATCTTTCCCTGAAGCATGTAGTCATCATCAGTCTTGGAGGAAAGAAAACAGAGCAGAGGATCTGGTGTCTATACTGGATCCAGTATGGCAGTTCTTGCTTATATTCTGCTCTCAAACCTGGATGCTGAAAAATCTGGCAATTGAAATTGCCCCAGGATTGGCTTAAATTAGAGCTGAACTGTTTTGAAAAATCTGGCTGTAGCTTTGCAAGTGGTCACCTTCTGAAAAGTATGCTCTAAGAGCCTGATCTGTAGTCTACCAAATTTACCTGAAAACACAGAAGAGGAAGAAAAGAATCTTTTATCAAAGATTCCTACATGGTTGATTTCCACCCCCGTCAGGAGTTGTCAAGGGTATTTGTGACATGGGCCTGTCGATATGACAAATGGTCATGAGTATTTGGGGAAAAAAAACACAGTAATTTGTTGATCCAGTACTATATATAACTTGGTCAGATTGTTTACTGGTCAGACTGTACTGTGTTTTTTCTGTTTCTTATACCTCTGTAATGAAAATATATCTTACCTCTTCATTCATTACAATGTACAAGGTCTTACCATTTGATTTAGTAGCTATAGATAGTATGCTTGTGTTATTCACACTGTTTTTATTTGGAAGTTACACTTAAATTAGCTTAACTTTTAAATGAGAAAATTACTATTTAAAAACAGATATCTGATCTTTGGACCTTTTAAGTTTTTGGTGTTTCTAGTAAGGAATCATTAACCATCCACAGCTGTTTTTGTATTTTGTAGTGTGATGCTAATTACCTGCATATGTTAAAGGGACTGTTAACAAGAGATCTGCTGGTGACCAAAACTTTCCATTGAGAAAGTGGTAATATCTTTAGAATTGTTTGCTGAATATCCTGCTAGGATCCAATTCTGTGCTGAGCATTTCTAGGAGTTAGGATTTCTCTCCGACTTGGGGCCATATATGGCAGGTCTTTTAGATGGCTGTGTGTAAATGATATTTATGATAGTAGCATCTAAAGGCTGTACCTAAGACAATGCTGTGCCTGGTGCTGTACAAATACTTAGGACTAGTCATTGTCCCAGCAAATTTACAATCCAAGCAGACAGGGTATATGCAAGAAATGTTATTTCCAATTTACAGATGAAGAACTGAAGCTCAGAGAGACTATTGCTTTTTCAGGGTCACATGGAAAGCTTGTGTTTGAATCAGGGACTGACTGTAGAACTCCCGAGTCCAATCCAGCACCATAATCATGAGATCATATTTCATTTCGGTGGAGCAAGCATCACTGGAAAGTGCAATTTCCTGTGCTATGGATGCTAGCCACTCTAGGGGATCTGTTCAAACCTGGGGAGAACAGGTGTTGTTTCTTTTGCCTCCTTTTATTAGAAAAGAGGCTGTTTGTTACTTGGTTGGCCACCAGCCTAACCTAATAGATGTGTAAGGTTTACACGTTGTAGGTATGTATATGACGTGTGATGCGTAGGAGGCGTATGGGGGGGCACGTGCCCCTCCCCCCCCGATATTGGCCGCTGCCAACTTCCGCTGGTGGTTGCCGCTTGCCACCTGCCTCCCCCCCCACTACGTGGCCAGTGGCATCTGCGGCTGGTCCCTGCTCATCACCACCAGTGCTGGTGGCTATAGGCGGTCCCTGCTCACTGCCATGGTGCGCCCTCCCCCCCACAAGTCTTGGGAGGCACCAGTCGTTCATATCACAGTAAACTGATTAAATTTGGTCCCACTGAAGTCGATAGAAAATCTTATCATCATCACTGGCATGAGAATATAGCCTGGTGTCAGGGTAGCTGGCAAGCACAGTAAAAATCACATGCTTATTCCTCAGCAGGGATCGTACTGGGCACTGCCATGTGATAGAAGAAGAGGGGATGATCCCTGGTGCCCCGAGCTTTGAATAATTCTTTGTTGTATTTTGTTTGATTCCCACATTCAAGGGAAGGTTTTTGTAGAACTTCCTTAAAGGACTCATGTGGTTGTACAACTCAGTCAGCTGACTCTGGTTTCAGCTCTAAGTGTTGGGGAGAATATAATACATTTTAAAATTATCTAGCCACTTGGTAAACAGACTTGCCTGGTAGGTACTTTCAACTTTTATCAACAATGCAAAATGTAAGTCAGAAACCTATGCCTGCTTCATAGCTTTTGACTTCATTAGTTATCTCAGAACTTGGACATTTCTCTGAGGATTTTGACTGTCTTTGCAAAAGGAAGTTTGCAAAGTTCTTTCGCATGCTTCTCTTCAAATTACTTACAGCTGCTTTAGTTTCATTTTTGTGTCTTTAATTCTGTCTATACAACCTTTCCTATTTGCATTGGCTGCACAAGGAAAAATGTGGTCCTGCCATACAATACTATTTTCACTCAGACTTGGTCTGCTAGTCAAAGAAGTTGGTTAAACATTAGGTGCCAGATGCTGTCACAGTATAAATAATTGCCTCCAAAAGAAAGCTCTGATGATCCTTATAATTTACTTTATAATGGTAAAAAGTGTGGTCCAGTAGTTGGAGAGCTGAGTCAGGTTAGTAGGAGTGTGCAAAATGGGCCATATTTGATTCAGATTTGGCTGAAATCGGGGAACAGTGATTTAATTAATTGATTGGATTACTGTCTCTATTTAATTCGGCCGAATCCAGATCTGAAGATTTGATGCTGATTTGCCATAGAGGCAGATTTAAATGTTTTTTGTACATACCTCGAGGTACCAGGCGCAGCTCGTGAACACTGCAGTGGTGGAGTGGCTAGAGTGTCCCACTGGAGCGTTGGGGGTTGGGGGGGCCCACATGCTTAGTGGCCACAGAAGTGGACTGCAAGTAACTCTGCTCCACTTCTGTGTCCACTGCCAAGCACACAGGGGATAGCCCCCCACCCCCACTCCCCTGGCTTGGCAGTTGGCTACAGGGGAACTCCGCGTGTGCCCCCAGACCCAGGAGGCATCAGTCACTGAGCCGGGGGACAGTGGGAGGGTCCCCTGTGTGCTCTGTGGCCGATCTGGAAGTGAACTGGAAGCGCTTCTGGTCCACTCCTGGATCTGCTGCCAAGCAGGTTGTGGACCACTCTGTGCTCCTGTGGGACGCTCCATCTGCCTCACCATTTCAGCATTCATGAGCCACCTGGTACCTTGAGGTATGTAGAAAAAACATTTAAAGCTGTGTCTGTGTCCAAATCATCGAATCTCTCTGAATTGATTCGAAGGGTTCCGATTCAATTCGGAGAGATTAAAGGGTCTCCTGATTCTATTCAGATTCAGAGATTCGGTTGCCAAATTGGGCCAAATCTCCACTAAATCGACTCGGTGACTGAAGCTTTGCACGCCCCTACAGGTTAGCATTTGTTTTGGGTGTTGTTGGAACTAGAAGGAGAAGAGTGGAACTCATTTATGAGTATATTGTCCAGGATGTCAGAAAGATGCATCTTTGGGGATTTTTTATTTTAGAAAGTTTTAATACAATTCTTATTATTTCTATGTTTGTTTAAGTAAGGAGGTTAGAATGCTTTCAGCTGGGGTTTTACTTTTCTGGAATGAAAAGAGGTGAGTTGGATGCAGAAGTCCTGTGGGAATGCTTGAAATATTACATAACTGTTCAGTACATTCTTCCTGAAAGAGACTCAGCTGCTTGACCTACCTATACTGTTGACTCATTTTAGGGTGGGTGAGGGTATAAGATTATTCTTTTCATAGCCTAATGAGTTAGCATCCTGTATCAGAGGGCAATGCATCACTGCCATGTGAAAGCCTTGCTTATGATAACCTGATGTCATTGACCAGACCTGTGTAGATCAACTTTCCATATAGCTGTCATGTTGCCAGCTGTACATTTCATTGACATTTTATCATGGCAAGGGGTAGAGATTACAATATTGGGTTTAGTGCAAGAGTAACTCAAAGTGTGATAGGCTGCCTGCTGTGTGGCTGATCCACAGAGGATACAGCTTTTCTGTAGCTGCCAGCTAGGAGACAACCTTTTAATTCAAGATATAGGCTTCTGCTTTTGCTTTGGAGTTCCTGGCTTACAGCCACAATACTAGTTATTACCAAAACAAAATGGGGAGACCTTAGTGAAGTTGAATTGTTTGCCAGCTATAAAAGGGATAGCTCCCAATCAGTAATATACCAGGGCAATTTGCTTTCCCTTTGCCCTAGGGAGCTTACATCTAGCCAACATTTGTACATGATCGAGTCCTGCCAAAATAATTGTTAGTAGATCAAAGAGAAATCTTTGTATTGTCTTTAATTTGGGGGGGAAAAAAACCTGTGGTAGTTTTTACCTTTGTTTTTGGCTGGCTGCTACAGAATATGCAAGGATCTTCATGATCTAACTGAGTGAGTTTGTCTGATGCAGAGATAATTGGCCTTTACAGACAGTTCTTATGTTTTTCACTTAAGTGAAGTGTCTGACCAGCCAACATAACCCATGCTAGATGGAAGCTCAGGGTTAAACACTGTCAATTCCCTTTAACAATCAGTGAAATTGGGAATGTAAATGGAGTGTGATATCCTTGATTTCTTTCTTTGGCCCCATCTCTCCATGATCTAAACTTATGCCTTTCTGAACAAGTTAGTCTGTAATGTGCCACCCTGCCCTGCCTTCTGCCTAATTGAATTCTGTAAGTGTGAGTGGGTGGGTGAATGAATGAGACTGATTTGTTTATGCTGCCTGTGGCTCTGCCTTTAAAGACTGGGTAAATAGTACCTGAATCCATTTTTTCCAAAACAGCCCTCCTTCTGCATTTATGGGCACGTCTACACATGCATTAATGCACTTTAGTTAATGCACATTAAATCTAGCACCTCCATTGTGAGGTATTAGGAAAATGCGCATTAGCCTGTTTTAATGTGCGTTAACTAAATAGCATGGTTTTCTAGTAATACTTTAATGTGCATTTAAATAGGCTAAATGTGCATTAAAGTGCATGTGTAGATGCGCCCTATGTGACGAACTTTAGTTAGATCATCCCTGGTGACATCATTCAATCATTTTGGTGCATTTACATGATGGCCTTTCTTCCTGAAGAGTCATGCAACTTACATTCTCCAAGGGTCTCCTAAAGAATTGACTGTTCCAAGAGCTCCTTTGTTTTTCAAAGGAAAGAAAATAAAAACCTTTTTTGGGTAACATGGGCCTAATATTTCTGATCATGTCTTAACAATATGTGTTTATAAGGTTGTCATATTGAGGGTTTCTAGAAGTCTCATATACTCCATCTAGATCATGTTTACGTGGGTAAAAGCTTAAAAGGTCACTGTGGGCATTTTTACACATGCTCTAGGCATGGGGCGAGCTGCTTTAATGAGCGAGCTGTGCTAATTTAAAGTGCCCAAGTGTCATGTGTATCAGTGTCCTTTGTGCTGAAAAATGGCATTGGGGCATTTTGAACTAAAGCTCATCAAACGAGCTTTAGTTCAGTGTGCACCACTGCCATTTTTCAGCGTGACAGTGCTGATATGGGAGGCTGCTGGAGTGTTTATTTCCATGCTCCTGCAGACTCAATTAATCGAGTCTCCTCCAGCGTGCTGCATTTCCAGTGTCAGAGCTGGCTCTCTGAGCATCTATAGGAGCCCTGTGTGTCCACAGATTGTGTTTGCATCTTGCACACAGATGGTCAGTCATTTCAGCACAATATTTGTACTTCTGTTATTTTATGTTTCAATCCAAAAATCTCAGACTTTGCTAATTTCATTCTTCCAATGCAGTTCTCTGCAGAAAGGATTATTGTGTGTTTAAAATTTACTCGGCAGTCTAAAGGTTAAATACACACACATTTGTGGTTGTTCTATTTGGTGATTTGCTGAATCTCCATGCTAATTCCTGACTAAAATTAACTTATCGGTAATTGGTAAAAATCTGGGGGAAAAATGGAGACATTGTTTTTAAATTTATAATCAACCCGGCAAATCATAGTGAATGTAGCAAGTTGGTTAAAACTTGTCACTGAACTTAATCAAATCAATGCAGTAAAAGCCTGGTTTCTGAATGAATGACTCTCCATCTGGGAGATTGTCAGCAAGTCGAAAAGGTTTTTAAAATTTTTGGTTTTGCTAACTTTATATACGGCATGTATGGTTTATGGTTTCATTCTTTATGCATAGGCTGTGGTACACTTGTTGAATAGAAAATCCACATCACTTAAAATGAACTTTTCAGGTACCTTGCATTGACTATGAGACCTAATTTCTGAGAAGTATGGATTGCTTTAAGTGAGGCATTTGGGGTTGCAGCTTAATCTAGAACAGTGTCAGGAGGCCGAGGATCCTTTTTCTGGTTCTACCTGGACTTACTGTAATGCTGAGTAAGTCTTGTAACCTGCTTGGGTGTCAGTTTCCTCATCCATAAAAGGAGGAAAATGTTTACTGTTTTTAGCTTGCTGGATGACTAGTTTAACTGTTATTGTACAAAGTGAATGCAATTTAGAACTAAGGCATTTTTCAGAATGTTTGCTCAGGGCAACCAAATTGTTGCTTCTTCTGATGCAAGAATTGTTTCTATCCCTGGTATAAATCTCTTATCTGTGTCATTTGTGTTCTCTGTGTGTGCTTCAATGCCGTAATGGATTTCAGCATGACAGTTGCCACTCAAATACATCCCCACCCCAAATTCCTGTTCTCAGCAGTTTAAGAAGTGCAATAGTGGATCCTAATGACTGGAAATATCTAATTTGTTCCAGATCTGGTGAGCTTCCTTTGCACGCTGAAGGGTCTTCTGAAATTGCATAATCTGGGGAATTGCAGAAGCCCGTGGGGGAGGCGGAGGCAGGGACGGGGGACACGCACACGACAAGCAGACCCTTTTTCTTCTGTGCTTTTTAACTTAAAATACAGAAGTTTTGATTCTGATGGAAGGGGTGCTTGACTGTTTTCTGACTATGGAGCTTCTTAAACCACATTGTACTCTTTTCCTTGTTTGCTTGCGAACAGGACATAGGCAGCAGTTACATCTCTGGTCTTGTCTCCATAGGGAGGTTAATTTCCAAGTTTAGGTAGGGAGGGAATTTTTAAGTGTAGTGTGTGTGTATCACTGATTAACTCTGAGTGACTACTCTTCTTAGGGATTACCTTAATCCATTGAAGTAGAGTAAGCAAATTCCAAATAAGTACTCGTTCCAGTTTAAGAGAGTCCAGACAGGTAGTTAATCAGGAATAGTTATTTTAGAACAGACAAGACCTAAACCGTTTTTTAGTGAGAGAGATTCAGGCAAAACAAAGCTTACTAGTGAAATGATCTGCTTCTGAAAATAAACTGACAGGAAACATTTCAAGAACTAGAGCAATTATAGTGCTCTTTTTAATTGAGTCATCTCATGACTTGCCACCTAGTGCACTGGTGTTAGCCACAATTAACAAGAACAATAACTTGTTTATCCTGTACTTATCTTAATGTAATACTGTTCAAAAGATTATATTCCTTTCTAAGAAAGACTTCCCCATGTTGGTAAACATGGGGAAATAACAGTAATGAAATGGATTTACGAGATTGTAAAGATATTCTTTGCTGTTCTTTGAGAGCAGAGGATTTGGGGAACTTTATTTATTGAACATGAGTCCTATTTTCCCCCACAATTGTTTTAAACTGAATCTTCTTGAGGTTTCTTGCTTATTTTTATGGACACATAGGGACGTTTATATGAATACTGAATTTTTTAGCTCATTTATCTTAGCAAGTAGGTTTGCCTGAAGAAAAGCTCATACTGCAAATCTCCATTGATACTGATAATATATTCTTTTGAATTGCCAGCCCTTATTTCTTCAGGTTCAAATCCTTTTGTCAAATTCCAAACTTGAATTACAGCTAGTATTTTGGCAATTCTCTTTGCAACCTTGTCTCATCGCCCTGGAGGCTCGTCTCCATCCTTTCTTTCTTTTTAATCAGACCACTTGAAGAGTTTCTACAGATAACGAATACATGGATTTTTATTTAAGTGATAGTGATAGAGTTTGGAAAGCATAATAAACATGTTCCTGGAGACTGGAGTTCATGTATATATAATTAGGCATGAAGGCTTAGCAAGTTTTCTTGTATGCAGCCAATGTGCAATGACTTGACCTCATTGGACTTATTAATGAAACAAAAAGAGTACTTTTGCTTTCGCTTTTGTTCTTCACTTGAACATGAAGGGCACTATTACATGTGTTCTGATTAGAATGCACTGGAGCAGACTCGATTAATTGAGCCAGAACACTCCAGCCTGCTGCAGCATCTCGTATTCAGCGTCCTGCATTTTGGAACGGTGGCAGGGGCACTTTAACTAAAGCTTGTCAAATGAGCTTTACTTAAAGTGCCTCGCCACCATTTTTTGAAACAGGATGGTGAATACATGGGATGCTGTAGGCATTTTAATTAGAGTAGCTCCCAAGAACCACTCTAATTAAAATGCACCCCCCACCCCAGGGCATGTGTAAAAGTACCCAAAGACTCTGCCAGTTGTATAATGAAGTGGATTAATTCTGTGTCTAGCAAATGTAAGTCCTAAGCTGTTGTACTTGTCCCCTCCCTTTGCACCTCTGCCAACATGTGTTTTACTTATGCTGCTTGAACAAACTTCACTATCAAGATTATTTTATTGCTACTTGGTAGGGATTAGGTAAGTAAATTAATGAAGGCCTCATCTTGTGAGGCACCGACCAACCTCATCTCCCAGGAGCAGAAAGGAAGGAATAAGATGGGGATTGGACAGAGCCCTGTCCTTCTCTTCTCTTCCTGACACATCTGTACATGAGCTTAAAAATGTTGTGCCAGGTATAGACCTCTCTCAATTTCCATCCTGCCCAGAGCGGCAGGAGACGGAGAGAGTTGCAGTCTTTGAGTTACAAGCTCTCTCCTTGGTTGCTTCAGGACCAGTTTAACACTATTTTCCTTTTCTCGGGGCATAATGGCTAGTCACAGTCCTCCACACCCCCCATGTATAATTTATATCACAATTAATACGTTAATTTTAGGGTAAATGGTTCTTCATGGACATCCAATTTAAGGCACAATAGAGGCAAACCCTCTATAAAAATGTTCTATGTATAATGTAGAACATTTGTTATCCCTTATTTGTATGGCACCTTAAATTGAATGTGTAGCAGGCTGGGGCTGACAATTAGCTGATTGTCAGCTGCAACCCAGGACCACGCTGGGGTCTCAAACTGGCCCTGTTGCATTCTGGGGCAAGGGCTGACTATCAGCTGATTGGCTGCCCTGGGCCCAGACTTGTAGGTATCTGGCTTTCAGTTTGCCAGTGCATGAGGAGCCCAGGATCATGATCCTGGGCTTCGCCTGTAATGTCAGCTAGAAAGGGCACAATTGAGATCCGATCCCTGATCCCAAAATCTCACCTCCTGCCATGTATGTGTGACCTTGCAGAAGGTGTAACTGTTGGGTTTGGGGATCAAATCCCATTGTGTCTTTAAATGAACGTGTCAGGGGCCAGAGTGTAGCATTAACTAAGTACTTGGAAGTCTTTGAGCAAAGTAGAGCAGCATTTTCATCAGCCACATCTGTCATCCCTATGGGAAATGTCTAGCAATTATGAAATTGCTGCTGCATTTCTTAGTAGCCTGAGATAAAGTTAAGTTTACACACTCTAAAGTGCATTACTATTTGATTAATGTAATTTATGATTATATACTAGTGTATACCGATAACTTAAGTGAGATGAGGGTTTCAGTGCATCAACTCGGTATTTGCATTTTCTATGCATATAACACATTCTCTATCAAATGGATTTAATTTAGATTTTGGTTCTTGTTTTCTATTCTAAAACAATGTGTTACAATAGTGATTTCCTTACTGCTGCAGGAAGGTTTGTGATTTTGAAACAGTTGGTCACATGGGTGCTGATTCCATGGGTTCTCTGGGGCTCATTTTTTTCAGTGGATGCTTTAGCGGGTGCTCAGCACCCCCAAGCCACAGCTGTTTTTTGCTTGCAGATGAGATGTTAAAAAAAAAAAACCAAACAAACACAAAACCAAAAACTGTCCTGTCCTTTACTGGAAGAAGCAGTGCATTACTTCAACCCAGCTGTGCAGCGTCTGTAAAGATCAGGTGCTTCAGCAGGGCTTTCCGGCGCTTTTAGCTAAAGCTGATTCAATCAGATATTAGATTAAAGCACCAAAAAGCCCTGCTGAAGCGCACCACTGATCTTTACAGATGCTTTGGACTTGAGTTGAAGTAACACACTGCCTCTTCCAGGCATGTGTGGGGCTTGGTGTAGGAATGTGCCAAGTTTAAAATAAAGCTCTGGGTTTTGGGGGGGGTTTAGGGGGAGGAGAGGGTTACATCTGCAAGCACCTACCGGCAAAAAATGAAGTTTGCACCAATGGTTGGTCATGCACCTAATTTTTATTAGATGATGTTGCAAAGTGGTCCTTTTAGATGATGGCACAGGCTACTACATACAGTTCATTGGAATTTTGCTCTGCAGAATCCCACTGCAATCTCTCCATGAAAATAAAATATGATGCAGTCCAAAGCAGAGGTATCACAGAAAAAGCAAAAATTTCTCTCACTGTTCACGGTTAGTTGTTAAACTCACAAGCTGACCAACTTTATGAAAAAATGCCCTCAAACTGTTGAAAGGTGGTCAGATCCTCAGGGGGGAAATCAATAAAACTTCACTGAGGTGGGGTTAGCTACTTTACAGCCACTGATATCTGGTCTGCAAGTTTTGGCCTGGTGTGGTTTGTTGGTTGGTTAATAGAATTTGGAATTATAGTAATGAGTTCACAAGGACTCCCCACACCAAGTATACTTTAGTTTCATTACATGTATTTGATAAATACATAATTGCCAGAAGCTATGTATTGTATTGTACACCCTATTGTATCTTACACCCTATTTTTTGGTATTTGGTATAAGAACAAACCAGTTGGCTTTGGCTCGATTTTAAATTGGGTTAGAATATGAGGAGAATGTGGTGAAAAGGATATAACTGTAGGAGTCTATTACAGACCTCTGAACCAGGAGGAAGAGCTTGACCATGAATTCTGCAGGACAGAGATTCTCAATCCCCAGGCCACGGCTTGGTGCCAGGCTGTGGTGGGTTGGCTGCCGGTCTGCAGCACGGTTGGCTGTCAGATCAGAAGTGGCTGTGGACTGGCAAACCACGGCTCCCCAGAGCCAGGTGGAGAGGCCACAGCTCCTTTTGCAGGGCCCGTGGCAGTGCAGGGTTTGGTTCACTGTCCCACCCAGTGGGTGGGGGTATCCTTACCTGTCTTCTGGCTGGAAATTCTGGCTGCAGTTGGCTGTGACTGCTGGGCCATGGTTTGCTGGGCTGCGGCACAAAAAACGTTGGGAACCCCTGCTCTAGGGAACTAGCAGAGTCTGCACGCGCTCAGTGCATGGTCATCATGGATGACTTGAATCACCCTGACATCTCATGGGAAGAACATTCAGCCATATCTGATCGGTCGTGAAGTTTCCTCACTTGCACTGATGAGCTGTATTTGACTCAAGAAGTCTACGGACTGACAAGGGATAAGGCACTGCTGCATCTGGTTCTGGCCAAAGGGGATGATCTAGTCAGTGACCTGAGGATCAAAAGGAAGCTTGGTGATAGTGATCACGAGTTGATCACTTTTTCTCTATCCATTGCATAGCTGGCAAATCAGTCAGCAATGCAGAAATTCTCAACTTTAGGAAAGCTGACTTTCTCAGGCTCAGGAGGTTGGTTGTAGAGGTCCTGAGAGATCATGTTCGACAGGGCGTGGAGCCCATGATGAGTGGTCCCTCCTTAAGGATGCAATCCTAAAAGCATAAGGGAAGTCCATTCCAGCCTATAGGAAATATAGTAAAAGGGCTGGGAGACCCCCTTAGCTCAGTTGGGAACTCTTGGACATCTTTAATCTTAAAGGAGAAGCTTATAAGGGTTAGAAGATGTGAAATACCCCTAAGGAGGATTATATGCATCACTGGCTCGTACCTGTAGGAAGTGGCCCAGAAAAGCCAAGGCTGAAACCGAGCTCAAACTGGCTATGGGAATCAAGGGCAATAAAAAGTCCTTCAGATATGTGGGAAGTCAAAAAAAAAAAAAAAAAAAAAAAGGGAAAAATTAAAACCCGACCAAACAGGATAGCTAACAACAGACACCCAGGAAAAAGCTAATCTCCTCAATGATTACTTTGCGTCAGTTGTCCACCAGCCCAAGGGGATCACTCTGCCTGACAGGACACAGGATTACCAGGGTAAGGAAGACCCCGCTACAATTTGCGAAGACCTTGTGAGGGAACACCTTGAGAGGCTGGACATCTGCAAGTCAGCGGGCCCGGATGGAATGCACCCACGAGCGCTAAAAGAGTTGGCTGACATCAGAGCATGGCCATTGGCAAGGATATATTTGAGAACTTGTGACACTTGGGAGAGGGTCATGAAGATTGGAAGAGGGCCAACGTGGTGCCTATCTTCAAGAAGGGAAGGAAGGGAAGACCCAGGGTATTACAGGCCAATCAGTTTGACCTCAATCCCTGGGAAGATCTTGGAAAAAATTATTAAAAATCCAGAAACAACAGGCTAATGGAAAGCGGCATTCTGAGAGAGAGCCAACACAGCTTCATTACGGGTAGGTCATGCCTGATTAACCTAATTTCCTTCTATAACCAGGTGATGCATCACCTGGACAGAGGAGGAGAGGCAGTCATTTACTTGGATTTCAAACAAGCTTTTGACTTGGTCTCCCATGATGTCCTCAAGGTAAAATTGGGGAGCTGTGGCCTTGACAACCTTATGGGCCGATGGCTGGGGAACTGGCTCCGTGGTCAGACCCAGAGCATGACAGTCGATAGAACAGAGTCAACATGGCTCGTAGTGACCAGTGGCGTCCCCCCGGGTTCAGTTCTTGGACCAGTACTCTTTAATATATTCATAAACGATCTGGATTTGGGTATCTGAAGTGGACTGGCTAAGTTTGCAGATGATACCATATTATGGGGAAGTGCAGTTACTCTAGGAACCTCTGGGCCGCCAGTAGGCCAGGGACTCCATTTCCCAGCTGCCGCTGCGTGCATGGCTTGTGTCTCCATGGAGACCTCAGTTACACCGGAAGCGCATGCGGCAGACAAGCACAGGGGGCTGCTCCAGAGCTGCTGGGAATGTGGGACAGGAGCAGCTTGCTCCAGAGCTGTGATCTGTAGCCTGCATACTCCAGGCAGGGGCATGCATACAGCGGATTGTGACTCTGCCTTGGCTCCAGACAGGCTTTCACAGCTGCAAGAAGCTGGGGCAGAGCTTCTTGCCCCTGCCCAGAGCATGCAGGCTATAGATCGTGGTTCTGCCCTGGCTTCAGAACAAGCCATCCCTGTCCCACATTCCCAGCAGCTCTGGAGCAGCCCCCTGCGCTGCTCTGCTGCATATGTTGCCAGTGTGGCTGAGGCTGGGGTCTCCATGGAGACTGGCACAAGCCATGTGGGCAGGGGCGGATGGGAAATGGAGTCCTTGGCTGACTGGATCCAGCCCACGGGCCAGATGTTCCCCATCCCTGCTCTAGAGGATAGGCTGGGGGTTCAGGCTGACATGGACAGGTTCACAAGGTGGGCAGATCAAAACCTGATGACATTCAACAGAGAAATGCAAGGTGCTTCATCTCAGGAGAAAGAACCCACATCATACCTATTGGCTTGGCAGTGCTACACTCACTAGCACCATGAGTGCATCCAATTCTGGGCTCCACACTTTAAAAAGGATGTGGATAAGCTTGAGAGAGTCTAGAGGAGAGCCACACATGATCAAAGGTCAAGAGAGCAAGACCTATGAAGAGAGGCTGAGAGGCATGGTACTCTTCAGCCTGGAGAAGCGTAGGCTCAGTGGGGATTTGGTGGCAGCCTATAAGTACATGGGTGTGCATCAGGATCTGGGAGAACATCTTTTCACCAATGCACCCTGGGGGAAGACAAGGTCAAATGGCCACAAACTGCTGGAAGACTGTTTTAGACTGGATATGAGAAAAAAACTTCTTTACTGTCTAAGTCTCCAGAGTCTGGAATAGACTCCCCCCAGAAGTGGTGAAAGCACCTACTCTGGACACGTTCAAGAAGCATTTGGCTGATTATCTTGCTGGGGTCATCTGACCCCAGCTAACTTCCTGGACTTCCAGCCCTAACATCTATGAAATAATGCTGTATCGGTATTCATAGATTTCATAGACATTAGGGCTAGAAGGGACCTTGAAGATCATCAAGTCCAGACCCCCGCCCAAGAGAAGGAAGTCGGCTAGGGTCAAAGGATCCCAGCAAGATAAGCATCCAATCATTTCTTGAATGAGTCCAGAGTAGGTGCCTGCACCACTTCTGGAGGCAGTGTATTCCAGGTCTTTGGGGCTGGGACAGTAAAGAAGTTTTTTCTTATTTCCAGCCTAAAACAGTCATGGAGGAGTTTATGACGGTTGGTCCTTGTTATCCCCTGGGGCACTCTGGTGAATAGATGTTCCCCCAGATCCTCATGCGCACCCTTTACATACTTATAGGCAGCCATCAGGTCACCCCTGAGTTTACGCTTTTCCAGGCTGAAGAGTCCCATGGCTCTCAGCCTCTCATCATAAGGCCTATTCTCTTGACCTGTGGTCATAAGCGTGGCTCTCCTCTGGACACTGAGGAGATCAGACACTGAATATGAAGTAACTGGGAAAAACTCATGAGTGATGTGTCTCCTGAGTCAGGGGGGGCATGTTCCCCCACAGCAGCCGGTCAGTGACTGGGGGAGGGGTCTTCCCTGCAGATGATTGTGCCAACTGGGGGATGGTCCCCTGTGGCTGATCTTGCCGACTGGAAGGGCCCCACCCCCTGCAGCCGATTGCGCCAACCCAGAAGCACAAGCAGCGCTCCCAGTAGTGCCAGTGGCTCTTCTCCTGGCGCCCCCACTCCCTGGCTCGCACTCGCAGGGGGGCACAACATCGCTTCTGCCAGCCATCCCTGCCTGTCGCCTAACTGGGGAGCGCTGGCTATCAGGGGTGCACCAGCATTCTCAGGGGGTGCATGTGCACCCCTTACACATCTCCACTGGAAAAACCAATGACAAAAGATCCCTTTATGGACAGGTAAAGCTTTATTTATTCAGAGATTGGTGCATTTTAAGGCCAGACAAGACCATTATGATCATCCAGTTTGGGTTCTTCTATAACAGGCCAAAGAATTTTACCAGGAATACTTGCATTAAACTGTAGCTTCATTTGACATGCATAATTTTCTAGTCCTCTAGTCAGCCTAGCCTTACATCCAAGATTTCAAATGAAGGGTAATCAACCTCACCTCTAGATAAGTTGTTCCAGTGTTTAAATTACTTTCTGCATTATAAATTTTGCACCTATCCTAGAGTTGTCCAGGTTTGGCTTCCACCCTGTGGACTGTATTATGGTGCCTTCTTCTTGCTCCCTATTTGAAAAAGGACTTTTTGTTATCCTTAATTCTGGTCACCAGCCCTAGTTGCACCTCTGCCTTGGCCTTGCTAACTGCCTCCCTGCAATCACGAGCAATGGAGGTGTAATCCTTCTTGGTAATTGCCCCTTGCTTCCACTGATTGTATGCCACCTTTTTTGCCCTCAGGCCCTCCTGGAAGCCTTTCCTGAGCCAAGGGGGCTTCTTATCACTCTTGCCCCCTTTGGTTTGTGTTGGGACTGACTCCCTTTGAGCTTGGAGGATCGTTTCTTTAAGGAACAACCACCCATCCTGGACTCCCATCTCATTGAGGCTCCGAGTCCCCAATGTCTCCCCTACTGATCGCCTTAGCTCATTGAAGTCAGCCCTCCTGAAGTCAAGGACTTTCACCTTACTGCTTGTGGGCTCCAGATCTGCATGCGGGATGACAGGAGGCTGCCGCTGCCAGCAAGTGATACGAGTTTTTCCTTTCAACTGTTTGAGGTGCAATTTTCCAGGAACCTCTGCACCTATCTCTTTGAAACTTGGCAGTCTTCATGCCCTCAGAAGGGGCTGCCATCCCTGCAATTTTCATCTGAATCATGCCATAAATTACATTTTAGGCATTTTTGAGATTCCCCATCCATTATAGCCTATAGGCAAAACGTCGAAATAGCAAAACAGTTTCAATGAAATGAAATGGAACAGTACTTCAAAATGAAATGACAAAATGAAACACTGTCCCTTTGAAATGGTGAAGCGGAAGTTGAAACGAAATGGTGCCATTTCACACAGCCCTATTGGGAACCTCTGTTATAGTCCATGCTTAAGCCATGTCCTAACCTTCCCTTCAATTAAACAAACAAACAAACCTAGACTGATCTTCTTAGCCCCTCACCTTAAGGCATTGTTTCTGGACTCTGGACCATTTTTGTAGTATTTAGAGTTTGTATTGGTAATATCTTCTCCTTGATACTTTCCTAAATATCCAAGGATTGCATTTACTTTCTTAGCTACAGCATCACAGTAAGAGCTCATATTCAGTTGGTTAATCTATCTTAAGTCCTTTTTTAGCGTGAAAGTGACCTACATTCTATATTCCTAGATTTGCGTCATTGCATTTGGCTCTGTTCATGTGCATGTTGCTCAAATGAGGTTATTTTGCCAAACTACTTCACCACACTCATAATTTATAAAAGTTGCAAATAATTATTTTATTTTTCTTTGAGATTATCAGTAAACATATTGAATAACATTGGGCTAAGAACAGGCGCCAACAGAATCCCACTAGAAACCCCCATTCTCTGTTCTTTTTATTTTTTCAAGATCAATCAGTAAATCGGTTTTTAATCATTTGAATATGAGCTACATTGAATAATTCAATTTTTTTTTAAAGTCCTGTGCGAGTAAGACAAGCACCTTACAAAGCTCTAATATTTTTTCAATGCACACTTATGTTTATCACCCAGACTTTTCATTCAATCAAATATAACCTCAAATCATTTTGACGCTATTTATTTTCCGTAAACTATATTTGACTGGGGGCTATTTGCTACTGCTATTGTGCAAGGAGTTAGACCTGTGTACATCTTAAAAATCAAATTACACTAAAACACCTTGGCCAGTGAAGCCCAAAATCTGCCTCAGACTGGCAAAGGTGAAGAAGGTAATCCTTTCCCTCAGGCTAATTTAATGCTGTGGGGCATAAAATGACAAGTGGAAGGGTAGAAGGCAGTTTTTGCTGCTGTTTGCTACTCTGGTGGTGCTCTTAATGTTTGCTTTAGTGTTGCTGAAAAGTCCTAAACTTTGTTAATGGCAGACAAGGTTCTTTGGGTAAATCTGATATCTTTTATGTGACCAACTCAAATAGTTGGAAAAACTCTTCTTTGCAAGCTTTTGGGCATAAGTACCCTTAGTCAGGCTGAGGAAACATCTGCAGTTGGTGTGTGCTCTTCCTGGATGGAACGAATAGTAAACTTTGTTAATTGTATGTGGCATTTAACAATCTGAGAGGGCTTCTTCAAAGATGTATATTTTGAGTGGCAGTCTGGGCCTGCTGGACTCTTGAGGAGAAAAGCGCCAGAGTATAACAAACATATGATATGCCTGGCATCTGAGCTGGGGCAAATTGTTTA